>NC_143014.1:41770242-42072742 GCF_055824585.1 Amblyomma mixtum
CGTGCGGAAATCTGAAACCTCGAAAACGGTGGTGAACTTAGGGTCACTAAATTCGCCATTAGCTATATTTTCTCACTTTAACTACAAAATTCTGCTGTTCGTTCGTGGTTAAAAAAGAACATTCAAAAACGTGCTTGCTCGTGGAAGTAGTGAAGTAATGCTTTCAGTCTTGGAGCAAATGTTACTTTCACAAGGCCTATATATGTGGAAAAGACCAAAGAGTTGTTTCATTCCGCCACGAATCGTTCGTCATCGAGAATGCTGCCTGTTTCTTAACCACTTTTTAATGGAAGTGGCTAGTTTAACTTTATCCACATAAGCTTGGGTACCCCAGGAACCGTTTTTATCCCCGTCCTTGATTTTATCACAACCGTGCTCAGTGGTGGCAGCCATAGGGGGTACCCTAAGTGGCTGTGGCGTTCGGTTGCTGATCCGAAGGTTTCGGGTTCGATACCGGCTGCGGCGGCCGTATTTCGATGGAGGCGAACCACAAAACCGTCTTTCTAAATTAATCCGGAGCCCTGTACTACGAGGGGAGCGAGATCAAATTTTAATCGTGTATTTTTCGGACCTTTTTCGTCAAAATATGGGTTCAGCATAGCGTTCCTATCTAAAATTTCTTGAAAAAGGGCGGGTAGACCGATCCACCCGGCCCCTTAATTCGCCCCTTCGTTAACCCTACAGTTTTTTTAATCAGAAAGGGTGAATTTCTCTTTGGCAGCGTCTACATCATATCATGGATAGCATTCTTAGACTCACTGTCTATGGCATTATCTCCGGGACGAATCTAGCAGGTCAAGCTACGTCCGACATAACAAGCGGCTCTGGCATCATCCCCGCTTCAGGATCCCGTCAGCACCTAAACGAGCCGAAGGCAGCACTTAGTAGGGTGGTCGTTACAAAACTGGGTCTTCGGTAACCGCAATTTCTGAGCCTGTCTTGCGTAATAAATAGACGAACGAAGCCCTCATTTAGCACTCAACGAGTCCACGCGGGATGCCGATAACCCGTGGTTACAACGAAATATTTAGATCAGAGGGCAAGCGAACGGCGCCCGTCCTCACCGCGCCAGAGTGCAGACGATGCCGCGAGCCGTGTCTGTGTATAAATATACATACGCAACAGACTGAGCCTACCCTTCTGTACACAGAGCAATGCCATCCCCGCGGGCGCTGCTGCGCGACCGAAACGAGGCGACCCTTTTCACTGGGTATAAACCAGTCGGCGCGCCAAGAACGACACTCCGAAGAGATAGTCCGCACACAGATGCGCACGCAGCGGGGCTCCGAGGTTGGGCGGCGGGAGGGGTCAGGCGCGTAATGAGCCAGTGTGACCGGCGGCGGCCAAGGCGGGCCCCCCCAAAAAAGAGGACGAGCCAAGAGTGACCTGCTAACGACGCCGCTACCAGCGTGTCGCTAATCCGCGATCGCGCACACCTGCCCAGCGTGCGCGCGTGTGTGTGCTCGCCTGTGTGTAAATACACACGCCCGATTCCTACTGCGCGACTTCGGACTCGTTGTGGAACAACAAGTGGCGGCCAGAGGACACAGCGGGAGTTTGCAAGCAGCAGCGTTCGTCTGGCGGAGCGAACAAAAATTCTGACTCGTACGTCGTAAAGAAGAAATAAAGAGTAAAGTCACGAGCACTGAGTCCTACACGCACGCGAGCCAGTCCGTATATTGCTGCTGAGAGAGCGTGCGCCAGGCCAGACGATGAGCCCTTCGATAAAGGCCAATTGGGATGGCCAGCCTTGTCTGTGTACCGAGGACGAATAATTTTGCGTAACGCGGAGCACTTGGCCCGAATAGCAGTGCACGCAGTGCCAATAGGAACTTCCGAGCCATGCGCCAGAGCTATTATTATCCCGAGAAGCGAGCAACGGAATGGCCTGTAATGATGCGTGTTTCGAGGAAATTGTGCTGCGGGCTCGAAGCTGCGTGTGTGTGCGTTGGCTGGAGGTTCGCGTTAGTACTTGGACGATGCGCACGGGTACATTCCCTCAAAGTCGACAGCATACGTATAGGTAGCCGCATTGCGCGTTGGTACGCCACTGTGTGGCAACCCTTCGACTCTGCATATTGAGGTAGGACAACAACTTTCACTTGTGCTAGTTAGTTGGTATTGTAGAACAGTAAAAAAAAAAAGGAAATAAACCCACTCCCTTTCTCTCTTTCTTTTTGTTATCTCTTTACGCTCCTGTGGCTTTTCATTATCCTCTGTTTGTGAAACTTGGTTCGTACTGAGAGCCTTGTAAGAAAGTTGCAATCCAGCTCGCACGACGTGAGCATTGTGAGTGGGGGCAGTCACCAGGGGTTTCCACACGAATTTAAATTAGGGGGGGGGGGGGGGGTCTAAATTTTTAGGAAGTGGCAGTTGAGGAGAAGTTGTAGACATTTTTAATTTTTATTTCTGTCGTTGAGGTGTCGCATACAACTAGCAACGTTTATGACTCCAACGACAAAGATTGCTGACAGAATTCACTTTCCACAAGGACTAAAGACGTACTTATGAAGCGACAAAGCTAAAGAACCAGGACTACATCAAATGTGTCAGAAACTACGCGGCACGGCAGTCTAGACCACGAACACTAAACCGTATGTATATATATATATATATATATATATATATATATATATATATATATATATATATATATATATATATATATATATATATATATATATATATATGGGGAGTGGGTCTTTCTCGAATTTACTTTCGTAGATTGCTGGGAGTCCTCATACCACAGCCGGCCAAAAGTGCAGTCAGACAGAGCCCATTTCAGGATCGGAGGGACAGTGTAGTTCTGCTGCACTTTCCACCCTCCGCTCACTCCTGCTGACCTTTGGACTGCTGTAGATACCATTAGTAGGCCTAGCCCCTGCCTCGCACACTGGCCGACTAAGTATTTCTGCGTTGTGTAGGTATTACATCAGTTCCCGGTGACCGCGCACGCTGCCTACGCGTGAGTAAACAATCGTGACGTCACTGGCATGCAACTCCGGGGCTGCAGCCCACGCTTCCAACTAAATGAGGCATAGGCATCATCCCTCTCCAATTAGTAACTGTTTCTAAGCGCAACATGAACCAATATAATCTTTATCTCCTTCTGTAGGGGTGCCCTGGTGATGTGCACCGTCGATCGGTGTTTACAATATATATTTGGTCTACATATAACTCCACCCACACATAGCATGGTTTGTATTTTAAATCTGCTACCGCCATGTGTCCATTCAGGGAAGAGTGAAAGCAGCGCGAAATGGGCCTTAACACAGAGTACGCGTGAAACTGACTGCACGAGTTGCTCTCAGTGAAGAGTTATTTGTACTGAAAGGCATCGGAAGAAACCCACGAGCGTCACGGACGATTGTGTTTATGCGATACCGTTAAGTGCAGCCGTCTGTTGGCTCTATATACAAGAATACTCAAAGGGCACTAGAACGCTTTACTTGTTTCATGATGGTCAAGATAGACTTTTGACTACTTTCGTGCACCCTTTATCCATAGTCCTTTTCAAAGAACGTCCATCATGTGGCATGGCACACGCACTCACATGCACGCGATAACCAACGAGGGCGTCAATGAAAAAGCGCGTGAGCGCTTATCGGCGTCGCGAGAAACTTCGGTAAAGGAGGTGCATATCCTGAAATGCACGTGCAAGTTCCTGAAATCTAGGCAAGGTGAACTGCGAATAGAGATTACGAAGAAATGTTTATATCAAAGAGAGGGCTCGTCTCTCAGAACGATTTCAGTATCAGTTTTCCTGGCCGTCAGTACGAAATCATCAGCAGACGGTGATGTCACTTGTTTGCCATAGGCTGCCGGTTGAGCTTAGAAGATAAACCGTCAACGCGTGCACGTACCGGTCGGTGACGTTTCGGCGGCGTCAGTATAGCGAACCCAAGCTGGAGTTCGCTCCGCAACGCTAGCGCTGCATTTTTCCCCTGGTGGAGAGACGCGCCAGCCCTATAGCGCTCTGCCGGCCGGCCGCTGCCGGGAAAGCCGGCGCTAAAACTAGTGGGGTTTCTTATCTTTGTATTTTTCGATTCCTCGGCTTACATATATTCTGATTGGAAACTTGTTTTCACATGCACTAAATAGATAAATAACGATAAGTAAAGCGATAAATAATGATTAACCTGCAGTCCGTGGCCAGTGCATGCTGCTTCAAGTCCTAGAAAACGAGCTCCGAAGGCTGTTTTAAAAGTGTGCGTGCGGGGCGCGTTATACAGCTAGAGCGTGGCGTGTGGGCCTTCGTTTGAAAGGTCGTTCTTCGTTATTTCTAACGAACATGCTCTCCTAACGATTGAGATTTCCCTTGAGATCTAACGAACATGAAATCTCAAGGTCGAACATGAAATTTTAGAAGTAGCGAAGGCCTTGGAGGCTAGAAGGACTAAATCCGAGATGGGGTTTGCGCAAACGTCAACGCACGACCAATCCAGCATTTTTACCCGCCACCGTGTTGGTTCGTCATCCTCATTTGAAGTGTATTGATATCCTTCCATATGAATGTGTATCTTTTCACTCGGAAAAATGTAATCTACGTAGAAGGCTCCTCAGGCATTCGGAAAACGGGAACACCGCATCGGTCCACCAGCGCAGTAGCTGATGCGATTAGGCTGGTACTATTTGCTTGTTCGTCTTTTGGTGCGAAAGCACTACTTAACACGGTCTAACCGGCTTACCGAGTTTCTGTGAAGCTTGACCTTGATGGTGACCTTGGCCAAACCATAAATAAATAACATAAATATTGACGCCACTGGGATTCGAACCCGCGTCGGCGCGAGCAGCTGGCCGCTGCAGGAGAGTGCAATGCGATCGCCACAGCCGATCACGCCTCGTGTTAAATTGAAATACACTCTCGCGCTGTGCACAGCACATTGTCATCTTCATCAACAAATACTACTATCGAACTAATATCGTCTCCAGACGTGCCGACGACCCAGCAAAGCAAAGCAATGAGCCAACCAGGCATGAACACTTGCTCTCGCACGTCTATTCCGTTTATAACAACGTTAAAACCTTACCACTCAATTTTTTTATTTTTTTTCAGAGACCACTGAGAACAAGGCAGCACCCGTGTTCAAGCAGTGTTTTCTTTGCAGAAACTCTAAAACGTGGGAACGTGACTTCGCAGCACCGTTGCTGCGGGTATTTCTAATAATAACTTCTGCCACAATGACACACACTTGTAAAACTTGGCAGAAAAGTGTCTCCAAATTTAATTAATTATACACAGAAAGTTTCAGCCTAAATGAGTGAGCTTCAATTTTTTTTAGGTAGTATTCCGCTTAAGATTTGATACAAAGTTAGAGACTCAGTAGGGTAGAGAGCTTGGCGAGTTGGCACATAGTTACAAGAAAAAAGCCAGTGGAAGGGACGCAGACCATAGAGTTTCTTACTATTACCTAGAGGGAAAGCTGGCAGCCCGTCTATGGGAGTTTGCATGGCGACCCCTCGAGACCACTTCAGCCATAGAGTTTCTTACTATTACCTAGAGGGAAAGCTGGCAGCCCGTCTATGGGAGTTTGCATGGCGACCCCTCGAGACCACTTCAGCCACCATGCGCGCTCAAAGCATCATGGGGCGGTGAGCTACTTGTTGCGGAACTGTAACTTTTGGCCAAAAATAATAGAAAAATAAAGTTGTTCGATAACTACAAACGTCCTGACATTCAATATCTTGTCTAATGATTGCAACAAACGAGCAGAAAAGCATTTAAGTGCAAAGTTTGCCCAAAATAAGAGACTACTCGCTCTCCTATTGGCCAAGTAGTGAACACTATAAAAACTAATATTTCGTAATTAACAGGCGCATTTTTAAAAGTAAATATGTTTTTAAAAAAGATGTTGTTGCTTAAATACTATAAGAGGTTTTTAATGGCATTTCGGAAGAGTGAAACCTTTTATTGGCGTCGTGTGTCGTCGCGGTTTTACTACTATGGGTTTTGCCCACTGCGTTCGCGCGAAAGTCGTCTGCGCACACACGAACAGCGTTTTCGGAATGAAACGTCTTAGTAGTGCCACTCCATGTTCCCAAAAAATTACGACTGTGCCGCAACAAGTAGCTCACCGCCCCATGATGCTTTGGGCGTCCATGGTGGCTGAAGTGCAGCGCCGCCAGCTTTCCCTCTAGGTAATAGTAAGAAACTCTATGACTTCAGCCACCATGGGCGCTCAAAGCATCATGGGGCGGTGAGCTACTTGTTGCGGAACTGCAACTTTTGGCCAAAAAATAATCAAGAAATAAAGTTGTTTGATAACTACAAACGTCCTAACATTGAAAATCTTGTCTAATGATTGCAACAAACAAGCAGAAAAGCATTTAAGTGCAAAGTTTGCCCAAAATAAGAGACGACTCGCTCTCCTATTGGCCAAGTAATGAACACAATAAAAACTAATATTTCGTTATTAACAGGCGCACTTTTAAAAGTACATATGTTTTCAAAAAAAAATGTTGCTGCTTAAACACTATAAAAGGATTTTTAATGGCATTTCGAAAAAATGAAACCTTTTATTGGCGTCGTGTGTCGTCGCGTTTTCACTACTATAGATTTTGCCCACTGCGTTCGCGCGAAAGTCGTCTGCGCACACACGAACAGCGTTTTTGGAATGAAACGTCTTAGTAGTGCCACTCCATGTTCCCGAAAAACTACGACTGTGCCGCAACAAGTAGCTCACCGCCCCATGATGCTTTGAGCGTCCATGGTGGCTGAAGTGCTTCGCCGCCAGCTTTCCCTCTAGGTAATAGTAAGAAACTCTATGACGCAGACAGAGTGATGGACACATGACGACATGTCATCCTGTAAAAGGTTAGGGACTTTTCGGCTATTTGGGGAATTCGAGGCGGCATATATCTCTTGTGTTGTCAAAGTGGAGGGGGCCTTTTTTTCGGGCCTCCCTACGGAGGACGCTCAATGCCCTCCGGTCGAGGTTCTCACCCCTATGCAGGAGCTCAGAGCTGCGTTTTGTCGTCTGCGTTCTCACCTAGTTCGCGTTTTTGTAGGTTTCGTCAATAAGCTCACAATCGTGCCTTTAGTAATAAATGAGTTCAGGGGAGCGAACAAGGACTAATACGGTCTACGCCAAGATTTTGTATTTCTATAGGGGATGAAGACAAATTTATGTTAAGATCTGTTACTGAATGCCGTTCCATCGCAGCTGTGCGCCCGGTTTCTGTGTTTTTTTTTTTTTTGTTGTTGTTCAAATGTCTGCGAACGAAGGACTTCATTTTACTTCTGTTCTCTTTTGTACACATCGGCTTGCTGTGCAGTTCTTAAGGTGCGGAATATATTGGCTGCTCCATTTCTTTGTGGACCGCATTTAAAATGAAAAGCGGAATTCAGCAGGCCCTCAGTGTGACACCAGCCTCAAGAATACGTTGAAAGCACTGAATATTCCACGCAGGAGACGAACAGCGGCTTCAAAAGCAGGAAAGAGGATGGCGTGCACGATGACACACACACACACAAAAGAGCCGCATGTAATATTCCACCGAAGTCTGATCCGGTACACGACGAAGTAAGTTTCGGATCCACCGGAACTGTTCTGACTATGATATGCGCTATTTTTTACTCGTTTATTTTGCATGCGTGCGTACGCGTTCACAGGTTTCAACTCATCACTGTGGCTCATTTCGAATCTCAGTACTACTGAACAAGCCGCGCGGTTCGATTAACCGGCAGAGTCCTGAACGCCTCGGTATTGAGTACGCGATAGACATCGCTCGTATCCCATGTGGCGAACATCGTGTCGTTTGTGCGCCTCCTGAGCGTTATTACGGATCGCAATGCGCTAACATAGCTCGCTACTACATGAGCGAGCTCATTCTTTTAGAACTCGTAATCCCGGGAGCGTAAGCGCTTCTTCCTGCAAGTGCGAATCAATTGCTGGGCAGCGATCCGTGGCTTCACGCCTGCCCCGCTCTTCCGAAGCGAGACCTTGCACCCGCAGCACACCAAATTGCTGTAATAAGGCCCGCACTCGGACAAAGGGCCACCGAAACACGCCCGATTGGTGGCCGGCCCCGTGCGAGCGCCTAATGAGTTGCACGACCATCGGCACGCCCGCGGGCGCGCAGGGTTTCCTCGGGATGGACGAAAAAAAAAAAAAAAGATAGAAACGGGGTCGGCTACTGGCGCGAGAACAGCCGCTCTCACGATAAGCATCACGCGAGCGTGTCCCGTGCTTGTGCAGCCGGGCAGTCGGGGCGTGTACGGTGTATTGATAGTTCGATGCACCGCGGTGAAAAAGTAATTGAGAGGCGGCTGCTCGGCCGCGAAGCCCGTTCAGACAAACAAAGGCAGAGGTATTCGCGGCAGAGGTGTGGTAGCTTGTTCGGTCGTAAACAAAGTCCGCTTACAGGATTCCGCTTGTCGAGAGTTCCGGAATGAGACCAACTGGCGGCCGTCAGCTGTTTTGAACGCCAGCACGGGACGCGAAAATAGCGCGAATAACTCCCGGTCACTCTTTCTATATTACGAAACTGCGTCGCTTATAGGTGAAGGAAAGGAAAATCGCACATTCGTAACGGCGTTGTTCGACTACTGGGTGTTTTCCGTTGTGTGTATAAGAATAGTTTGAATTACTTGCCACGAAAGGAAGACTGGCGAAGATACAAAGAGCCTACTTCCTGTTCCAGGTACAACGAGCGGTGTTCTCAGGAAACAATGGCCTGGACCCCGAATCACCGGCTCTGAAGCCTGCGCTTGACTTCTGGCTAAATGCGCGAACATTTCGAAGAAGACGAAACGACGTCGAAGCGGGGCCGGAAGATCATAACAATTTTTTGTTTGTTTGTTTGTTTTTGGACTCAATTCAATTGTTGTCCACCGCGCCACTGATCGCGGCAACAAAGGGGGTGTGGCGGCGCTTTAAGCAAGGACAAAGAGTGAAGAAGAATAGAAATCTAATAGAGTCATGATAGTATCCTGAAGCTGGGTCATATATACTCTGTACGGAACCGCCGTCTGTTTTTAATGTAAGGCGGTTACATTTGATACGGCGCCCCCTCCAATAACCGCCTCCTGCTCAAGTGAGGTAAAGCGCTGCTGCGGCAAGGGGGACCCTCCAAATTCGAATGCTGCTGCGGAGAGTGGTTCCGTGCGAGGCCCTTTTTGGGCCGCTTGGAGATTCCGTCTATGTTCGCGGAAACTCGCTCGCCGCCCATCTTTAGTCCGGACCTTCCATGGACTAGAGACAAAGAGCAGATAACGGCCGAGCTGCAACTGCTTGGCGAGGACCATACAAGGAGGCACCGAAGTGCGACCAGACATAGCATGCCCGAAGCCGCGGCTGCCATTTCGTCGTCCACACTGCAGGCCGCGTAGAGGGCTCCTTGTTTCGGAGTCACGCGAGACGATCGGCGACGCCTTTGTCTCGGCCGGCCGGGCTCGTTCGCGCTTCGAAACAAGTATACCGGTCGATCTTATCGGCCGTCTTCATTTGTCACGGGCTAAATGGCGCAGGAATCCGCAGCGATTACTGCTCGCTCAAGTGAATCACCCGCCGGCTCCGACGAGGGATGCGCGGGACGGTGGCTGTCTTCACACGGAGGCGGATGCGGCGGACTCAGCGAGTTAACATAACAATGGGAGCGAGCGTGGCGGCGAATGCTAACTGGACAAGGAGGCAGCCCACAGACCCCGTGCGGCGCACGCGAGGGCTCGCTCCAGTGAAGATTAGCAGGTGTCCGCCGGTCGACGAGCAGGGCAGGCCTCTTTCCGGGGGAGCGATTGCCGTGTCGGCCGCTGTTTTCTAAGCCCGTTGTCGTGCTAATCACGGAGGCTGTGTGCGACGGTCGTGAGCAGGAAAAACGTTCACATGCGTCGGGTGGACTCTATGTAAACGTAATGCAGTGTTTTAAACACCAGTTCTAAGCCCACGAAGGAACCCGTGGGGTTGAGACGCTAAGAGGATTAATATTTCGCAAAGCGTGGCTTCTTCATACAGTGCGCCAGAATGTCGATGTGATACTTAATGTGATGCTTATCTATAATTTAATTGTCCTCGCTTCCATTTGCGTCTTTCTTATCCAGGCATAAACCGAAATTTACTTTGGTTAGCCTCCCAGCCATAGCTTCTTTCTCTTCCACTCTCTTTCTCGCTTGCCTGGTACTTCTTTCCGGTGAATGCCATAAATTTCTTAAAGGCAGGTGAGACAGAGACACTGTCGCTTTTGGGATATCTTCTAACTTGGTATATCTTCGTTTGCAACCCTGGGGTAATAATCCTATGCTCGTTTAAAACCACATATGCCCTGTACTACACTTTCTGCGGAATCCCATCGCTCGGGGATAGCCAGGCGGGAACATCAAGTCAGGCTTAATCTTCCTACGTTTTTGTTTTTTTCTCTCTCTATCTTTCCTTCGTTTTATGCTTCACACTAATGCGTTACTAGCGGCTCTGAGAACAGTTCAGGTACACCTTCCCTGCCACACGCACAAACCCTTCCTATTTAAGCTTTCTCCGCGAGATTTGGCTGTCAGAAGAGGAGGCGCAAACCATTTAGGCAATACTGCCATGCTCGACGCGCATTGTATTAAGGTTGATGAGCTTCGTACTCTTTATGACAGTCGATACTGCCGCCACTTGAAAGGAACTGTGCGGTAGCGGCGTTGCCATGCGGCGTTAGCCTCGAAGAATCCAAGCGACAAGCGGAAACCTGTTCGTACTAGAAGGATATATTGGCACTGTACGGTTATTGCGGTTTGTATTTGCACCTAAAGGGCAGCAATCGCTAACTTTCACTCAGTGGCATCTCTTTACGCCTGGCGCCTGTATGGCTGGTATTTAGCGCGTAACCGGTTTATAAGAGACTGGCTGCAGCTATATAATGACCGGCTAAAACCGACCGTACTGAAACGCATATAGTTCCTGTCTATATATTATACCGTGCCACAAAGGTGCTGTACAAGAGACAGTGGAGGCAGTTTTTGTTCTCAGTAAAAATCGATTGCATGGACTTCTTTCTGACTGCTGATGTTTGTTCAGGAAAAGAACTATTTGCTGCTGGAATAATTGGATTAAGAAATGGAACTTTTTTTTTTCGCCAATAGTTTCAAACTCGTGACGTCAAAAACGAAAAGAACTCCGTGATCACCGTTTGGAAGGGAGTGGTGATGTGGCGCAGCCTCAGAGATTTGCAACAAAAAAAAAATATATTGTATTTACGTTATTGCAGTTTTCTTGTGAAATAGCCGAGTGGTGCGATACCTGCATTTCAATTTTTGACCTCTCCTAATTTACGGAAGCTCGATGTTCACTGAAATTTAGCCCCTCTTTCATTAAAGCGCGGGAATCTATCGATAGAGGCCAACTATAGTCAGTCGAAAGTGCCCCTTTGTAAGGAGCCTCTCTACCATTAGAAGGAATTCAGTGGCGTTCCGATGACGTGTCGCTGGGATTTCCACTTGCCACGTACAGCCAGATTACAACTGACAAGCACGCGGCATTCTCGCGTGCGGGAATTTTGTTTTATTTTTCGCCGCCGCAATCGTGGACATCGTTTCGGGGCAATCAGTTATCTACTGACGGGAGGTGATCGCTCTCACGCGGCTCAGCGATAACGCCTGCCCCACCGGCCACACGATGGGCACGCATTCCTGAGAGCGACGCGAGCTCCCCTCTTCAGCTTTGGTGCGAAGGCATGAATGTCAGCTTGAATCATTGCGGAGTACGCGCTCCACGTGCTGCGCTTATCCCCGTCGTTTGTTTGAGCGTTTGTAATCTCCGTGTGTGGGTTGTCTCATTACGGTCGTCCTTATCTCAGAGGGTCACTTTTACTCACTGACGGAAGTGAGGACGCGTGACTGCGGAACACCGCTTTCAATGGGCAGGTCTGCTTGCGTCGAACTTGTTCAACTCGGAAGACTGAAAGACGAACAAGTCCCTGTGTTTTCATTTGCTTTCCTCTCTACTTTTATTTTTCTCTCGGAAATAATAATTCATTAGGTTCCCTAGTACACAGAAAGAAGCACATCAAAAGCCCCGTCTGGGGACTTTTAATCCGCTGGCACCCATCTAGCAACGGCAGGCCCGCAAGAAAAACCAATCTATGATAGGACTGGAAAACGAAGTGCTAAGCGACGAAAGCGTATAAATCCCCTCCACTCTAATCCCCCCCCCCCCCCCCCCCCCCCGCAAGAAAAGGACAAATGTTGGAATTTTGTCACCCTATACTTTGTATATGTATGCACAATCATCAATGTTCCGCGTACCATGAAATAAAATGGCGTCAGAAGTATTTAAAATTCGATGCCACAGTACGCTGGCGCAAAAAAATGTGACCGTGAAACGCACACAAGTTGCCGCAGTATGGCTCGTGCCAGTGGACGTGTGACATAACTGCGTTACGTTTATTTCTGACGGCACTCGTACATCGGAGAAACTTTGATGCACAGAGAGAAGAATAAGAGCTACGCGCAAAAACCACGCATAGCTTATGCGTTACAGGCACCATAGTCCACAGCAGCATATCCCGCAACATGCGAGCCACCAAGGTTAAATGTAGATGATAACAACACTGCACGAGTGATATTCCTAGGCAGCTGAATGTGACGCCGTAGCAGTAGCAGTTGTTCTCCTCAGCGGAAAGGTATATGCTGTCTTAATGAGAGCTGACCCGAGGTGCCGGTTGTGGCTACAGGCAGCTTACTTGAACCAAGTCTGGAGCCGTCTCTATCTAGTTGCGTTTGTTCAATATTAACAGTAAAGGTATGCTGCGTACAAATTGCACACAACTATACTGCACACAATAAGTTGTATAAAATGTGCCCGTATTTTTTTCGTTTTCTTTTTAGATCAGCATATTTCTCCCCACTGCGCGCATGCTTCACATTATAACCAGCTATGAGTTGCCCGTGCTGACAATGGATGAGAGAATTCCCAAACACACGTCAGGGTTGCGGAGGCTGCACTGCAAGCAGGGAGTTCATTCAGCATGCGTATGGAGCGATGCAAAGTGCTACAGTGATATACACAGAGGAAAACACTGTAGTCGTCGCATATGTATATATATAGGCTTCGGCTATTTCGTGCTTGCACTACCGATCTATGAACTGAACCGCGAACTATCGGCGCAGTAGGCCGCGAGGCAATCGGCCCCGTTCGGCGCCTCTGCAGAACCGTGTATGATCGCGGCCGCGCCCTTCTCGCATTCAAATCGGATCTTAATTACGGACGACGACTTGGGGCCAGACACCACTCGTGGTGGGGGAGGGGCCCGACGCCACAGCGGTGGCAGCTGCCGTAACGGTGCAGCATCACGCGCACGCACCTGCGCGCGGTAGCGCGCCATATGCGCGCGCCGGAATGCTCGCGACTAAATTTGGACACGCTTCTGGGCGCGAAACAAAGGGGAACGAGGAAATCCGCCGCGGCGCCCCGCACCGGAATCGAGGAAGCGCGCGAGACTGCGGGCGCGGCTGCTTCGGGGGGAGCTTTGTTTCAGCCTCTTTCCCGCCGCGGCAACAGCTCGGTATCGATATCTGGCGCTGCTGCGTCCGCGCACTTTCCTGCATCGGACACGAGCCGCAAGTGCGAGCTATGGCGCGCCAGTATTATACATAGACACCGTCGCAGAGACGAATGCTCATACGACGCACCGCTCGCCGCGTGCCCCGAAGCACATGATGCGCGCACTGCCTCGCACAGCGCGCCGGTGTCAGCGCGCGCTCGAATGGGGTCGATCTGAGCGCGGCGATTAATCCCCGGCAGAGAAATGCACGAACGGCCGCCGCTGCGGCGAGAGCCGCCGCGCAGCGGCGATCAGTCACCGCGCCAGATGCTGCTCCAATTATAAGGGCCGCCGCTGCTGAGTGACCAGCGTATGTATATAACCGGCTCTAAACGGCTGCACGCGCTAAAGCCACTCTTAGCAGGGAGCATTACCTCGCCCTTGGCTTAAGCCACTTCTGAATGCGGCGAACACGGGCGACGAAGGAAAAGCCCAGCTGCATAAGACTGCACCGGCGGGTCTCCGCATCGTCTGCTACGGGCGCGCCTTGGCATTTGACACTGGTTCTGCTTGATGTGCCCGATAGTTGATGAAGGAGCTCTGATGTTTCCCTCGTGGAATCGCTTCGGGACCATATTTGCGGCCACCCCGCGAAAATGGGACAGGGAAGCGCATCTTTCTTACTTCTGCAGATGTTGCAATCACCTGGTCTCAAATGAGGGCGCGTTTGTTTGTTTGCGCAACGCGGCATGGAAGTGTGATGTTGCGATTTCGCGGCCTCTCTTATACACGCACATGTTTTGCGGCAGGGCTCTCCATCGACAGATGAATGCGGCGATCGCTATTGGGCTCGCGGTCATCTGTCGTCAGTGCTATCGCCACAGTACTGCGGAAAGGAAGCGACTTGCGTTAATGATATCAAAACTAAGTTAAGCGCACAACTCCGAGAGAAACTTTAGTAGGAAGAAAGAAGGTTTGAGCACTATATAGACTCCAAAAAGCCGCTTCACTAAAGGAATGTATCCATATTCCTCCTCCAGAAGTCACCAGCTGTTTCTCCACTGCTGTAAAGCTCACAATTTTATTTTTAACCGCGTAGTTTACGACTCTTGTGGCCGGTGTCCTCACACTATCCTCTGATATGCGGGTGGGAAAACCTGTCTGCCTTTTGTGATCATACCGTTTCAACTTGCAATGTGTACATACTGTTCATAGAGCGCGATGTAAGCAGCACGTCGGAACGATCGAGTGGTATCCCGCGTGCAAAAATCGTGGCAGCTTCTTGCTGTCTGTGGTTATGTTAGTTAAGCAGCATATGTATGTGTGGCAAATGCAACCCAAGGTAAATAAACTTCCCAGCCGTGACTCAACTGCAGTGACGCGCTTCGTGGTCAAATAACGGGAAGCTTTGCAAGCCAGTTTGCATCTGTAGCTTTTAGTTTAGCGCAAGCACAGGTCAGCATTATAGGGGCTGCGAAACATTGCTTGGGGGGATACCGGCTATACTTCAGGTGGGTTATTTATGTCACACAGATGCTGACTTAAAAAGAATTACAGGAATCGATGCACAGGAACGGGAGTTATTCAGTGGAGAAATTTCAAAATACAAGCAAACAAAACGCTGCCCTCAACTCGATTTTGGCGGGGCTTCCCACTCCTATTTCGCTCTCCCAATGACGGCACCTGGCGCAACCAATCAAAACAGCCAGCCAGAGCACGTCGCGGTAGTTTGTACTCCATGGTTTCCTGCTCCCTGTAACTCGTTTTTGCTGAGACTGGCATCGTCGTTTCACGCTGGCATCGAGGCACCCTAGTCGTTTCCATGCCAGAGCGCCCCTGGTGGTGTATTTTTATTTTACTTGCTTTGCAGGGCTTTTATCTAAGACAAACAAGTTGTTTTTGTTGGTCTAATATAAAACGCAGACAGGTGCAATATGTGTCTATTTATTCACACAATTTGCAGTATATTTACTGTTTGTCCGATCATCAAGCTCGCGCCAGGTGATGTCATAACCGCTGCTAAAAACCCGCCACTGTGTGGCGACACCATCAGAGCCATGAAGTTGTTTTTGGGAGGACATTAAAATATTAAAAAACGGAATATACGCGGTATTACCGACGCTAATAGCACCATTATAACTCACTGTATGCAATCAACAGGCAAAACAGTTAACTAAGATTGCGTTTCTGGGCCCCTTTAAGTTTCTGCAAAGTTACGCCTCAGCACTCAGGTTCAGAACCTCGTCCCATTTACTTCACCACTTGTAGACTCCATCGTTTATGCATCAGAAGAGGCAGCATCTTCGAAAGGCGGTATACTGACTGGAAAGGCACGACACACTTTCTCAAGGTGATGGAAATCAAACAATTTCCTACCTTGTAAGTCGGGACAGCCGCGATGTGCTTTACGCGAATAATGGCGTCTCTGTCAATTAGTCAGACAAGGACGGAATGCCGATTAAGCGTGCTAACGCTTTTGACCTGTACATGTGGTGTCATCGTGGGAATCATGTTGAGTCCGCTGGATCCAGAAACACGTCAACTGCACGCATTTTTCCTCCTTTCGCATTGCGGTGAAGCTGTATTAACAGCTCGGAAAGAGATTTATAGCGTGCTTCGCTACGGGAAAAAGAAATTCGTTTTTTCTCCGCCGATCCGTTGCAGGACAATCTTCTCTTCACAGGACGTCTTTTTCGTCCTTGTTTTTGCCCTATCTGTCTTTCGGCTTGGAGGAAGATTAGAAAAACAGAAAAGGATCAGAGAAGAATAAAAGGACCACGACAACAAAACCGCCGACTTGCAGCGTGGACAAGGCCACAAATCAGACGGCACTACCCGCTGTACTGTCGTCACGTGCTGCATGCGTACATCTCCGCAGCCAGCAGTCCTGCGGGGTCAGGGGTGGTCGGCGCGCAGGAATTCCACCCGCTACCCTCGGCCTGACCGGCGACAAGCGACGCATGGCAAACAGTCGCAGGTGGTAACGGTGCACCAACGGGTGCCCAAGGGAAGGAGCGCACCCCGACCCCGGCCACCAGAGGTCGCCACGCGGGAGTCTCTGTTGAAGCCCCACTGCCTCGTCGTTGTGTCGACCGCCGCAGGGCCAACCGGAAGTCACGGTGCACGCTAATGCACGCGAGAACGCACCGCGCAAGCGGGAGTCGACCGGAGCAGAGCGCCGCCAAACAAACGCGGCCGTGTATTCACGAGCACTAACGACCGCTAGACGATGAAAGAACGCACCAGTGGCACGCGTCAGCGCCGCGAGCGTTCTGCAGCCGCGGGTTCGATTCCCGCGCAACGTGGCCTCGTCTTCTGTGTGAGCACGAAGAATTAGAGGAGGGAAGAGGGTATCTGTGCCGCACGATTCCGGCTAGCGCTCACGGCGAGCCGTTTGCGTTCCACTTAACCGCGAGTCCCGCAATGAGGAGCTCCTCGATTCCTGGGTTCTGGACGCCACAATTAATTAGGGACTACAGTGATACGCACTGACAGCGCTATAATTCTCACGCACGCAGAAAAAAAAAAAGTTGCGATCAAGACAGCCCAAGTATTGCGGGCGTATTGCAGTCTTCCTTAAAAGCTCTGCAAAATTCACTGACGATGTCGTCGAGGAGGTTTGCATCGAGATGATCTTTTCTACTCTGTTCGCATCTATGAAAAAAAAAAAAAACGGAGGAGACACTTAAATTCCACCTTAAGGGTATGACGCGGCGCAGTAGCGTTAATGGGTTAGTGCCCATCTATGCGGAATTGGTCATTCTCTACTTTACATTCACAGATCCTTGGGCGTCCTCATACCTCTCCTGGCGCAGTGGCGCAGGGGTTTAGCGATGTGCCACTGCCCTGTGGTGAGAGGTGTTCCTAACGGGAGTTCCTGTGCGACGCAGGTTGCTCTTCCCGAGCAACTTCTAGCGATAAATCAATAATTTAACTGCCTCCTGTCACAGTGGGGCAGTTTGCTCACAACCAGGAGGGCAGGTTGTGATGACGACCCAGGTGGCCCACCTGCCTCCTAGGTTGCTTCTCTGGGTATTTTTCGTGGGTCTTTAGCTCACGGTCAATGACATCGACGGTGGCGACGTCGGCGTCGGATTTTCTGCTACACGAGGCTCCTTAACGCTGTCGGTTGAAAACTGAGCGCATGTAATTTATTTCTTTATAGCCCTAAACGCCTAACCGGTAGCTGCCAAGTTAGCATCCATCTTGATTGCAAACGCTTTGTTGATGAGGTGTCAGCGGCCGATTGTGCGTTATCCCTCAGCACATGGATTAGACAGCGCATGCCCGTACGAATTTGGGGTTGCTCAGTCGATAATGAGCGGCACATGGATGGGCAGCGGTGGAGATTTAATGTCGCATGAAAGTGACTCGCTAATTCTTTGCGCCTTACGCGACTTTCAGAGTGAAAAAAAAAATCAACCCTGTTCTACTTGAAGGTAACGCCAGTCTCATGCAACGTTTCTTCCTTCGATTTCGGTGACAGACTTCCCCGCAGAACCCATTTCTTGAATGATAATGAAAGCAAATCCCTTCAGTGAGGTTCCCTTCATCATTCCATATGGTTTGCCACCGCTCATGGCATTAGTTCGCAGGGGATGACCCCGTAGCCTCGAAAATATCTGGCCACGAGAGAGATCTGCAGGGTAACTATAGAGGATGGTTCTTTCCGGATTGTCCTTCTACTGCATAAAGTAGTTCGTGTACTCGGTATGCCACACATAAATATGCCTCGCCATCATTCCCATGGAAACAAAACGGCCCAAAACAATCCGCTGCTTTTACACAATAGAAGCACGGACAGCACCTACAGCTAGTGTCGCCTGCCTTGACAAACGGAACGCGAGCTCTAAGCTGATAGGTTACAGGCGGCCCGTCCGAAAGCGCGTCCGCTGGTGGTGTCACATGACGACTTCGACGTTAGCGCGCCGCGGGATGCCAGAAATAACCTCCGGTCACCACCGGAGCGCATCCGCAAAAGCCGCTTAACCCGAGCGCGTGCGTTGCTCGCTGCGTGTGACGTACCGCGCGTTCGGTGAAAGCGGCTCCGGTGAAGCGTGGAGCCGCGGCACCACGGCCACGGCGGGCGTCTTCCCTCCCCCTTCTCTCTCTCTCTGTCTCTACGCGCTTTAACGCCCATAGCGCTGATGCGCCGGGGGTAGCCCGGCGGACATTTGTTACTGGAAGCCGTGATACGAAAGTCTGCGGGGGGGAAGCGCGTCAGCTTCAGGATTCGTTCGCGGCGTGCGTCGCTCGTCAGTGGGCACGTTGAGGCAGCGTTGCAGCTGCGTGCAAATACCCACTTTGGGGAGCACGGCGAAGAAGGTGCAGCGCTCTATCAACTCTATCTCAGCAACAGAATGACCATTTCCTGTTCGCTAACCATCGTATGCCGTTACCGTTATGTGCGTGGAGCGTCCACCACTATTTTTTTTTTTTTTTTTTGCGGCGGCTTGTATTAAGTTTAATGGGAATGCATGTAGACTGTGCTGAAACGAGGAGAAATTAACGAATACGAATTCAATAAATAGTAATTCTATGCTTATATTCTTGCGTTTATTATTGCCTGCATGCTTTCATTTGCTTACATTCTTGCGTCACGCTTTCACTATACGGAGACGTCATTTTAGGATACGTTTTTTTTTTTCCTTCAGATTAGGAATAGCGCTAGCGTCCGTGCAATAAAGAAATGATTTTCGCGTTAGCAGCATCGAAACTGTATAGTGCTTAGTTATCGTTTTATGGCTTGCTTCGGTTTTACCGCTGTCTAGAACACTGCGAAACACATAATGGGTCATATATGAGTGCACGAAACTTCATACAAATCCTTAAACGCGTGAAGTGCCTGCGAAACCGAGATACAAAAGAGAAAGACTGAAGGAAGCATTATACGTTTAATATTGCGATTAATTCCGCTGAAGCTTTCAGACATTGGAAAAGTTCCAGTGATAGTAATTTTATTTTTAATTCTAACGAAAAGCGTTTCACTGCGACACGGAGGGCGGTTATGAACTAGACTGAAGTTTCAAAATTTACTAACATAACGATGGGCAGCTAGAAATTTCCGTCTTGTATGCTGCGAAGTGGGTCGTGAAATAAACAAACTCTTCGAAAACTGAAAACATTTTTGCGGCAAAATATTGCCAGATGTCGGCGACGTGCGATAAGGAGTAAAGAGCAAATGTTGATGCGCTGGTTGCAAGGAGACAATCATGAATACTGGCCGAGTCTCCCACATTTAAGAAACAGCGCAAAGTGCGCCTTGTAGAGGATAAGATATAAAGCTGCCCGAAGATGGCGATGATGTCATGGTAAGCAAGAACAATGGCATAGGCAGTATGCGTGAGCAGTCCACAAGAAGCTTTCACCTCACACAGCAGAATGTTCTGAGACATATGTGGCCCTTCAGCTGCTGTCTTCCTCTGGGATTTCAGATACAAAATTTTTTCGAATCCTCACTGCAACTGCATTGAAAAGCACAGCTACCGGACAGTTTTATGCGCCTCGAATAAATATATTTTTTTTGAGGCAGAAATTTCCAAGTGGTGGAAGAGCACCCTTATCAATACGGAACCACTGAACACAGTGCACGCAGGGAGCAATGAAACGTTCGGGCCAGGAATGAACATGCAGCACAACCGGAGGGGGTTGACGTTTTTCTTTTTTTTTCAATGGCAGGCGAGACACGATAAGCGCAGCTGACTGCCAATGCATTGAACTGCGGCGTCGCAAGGACCGCCGAAGCGGCGCGACGCGCGGAAAAGTAACGATGCGAGCCTGCGTACGAGCGCGCCTGCGACATTGCCGTACGTTGACCACGGGTAGCGTACAGCGTGGTCCATTGCTTAGTATAAGCCGCAGTGTCAGTGTGCACGCGAATTGGAGAGTGAACGGCTAACTCGGCCGAGAATTCACATTTCTTTTTTGTGAAGACCTGACATCGAAGACTCCGGCGAACCTCGAAGTCAGAACTAGGATCAGCGAAAGACGGCTTAGTTTAGGAGTATAATAGTAGGGCATCCGCGGTAAACTGGACCATATTTGCAGACTGACTCGCACTCCGGTCAAATGACCCTGCGGCAGTGAAGAACAACGAACTTGTCCAGGTCAGCTACACTGTTTACTGTCGGGTACGGCGACGTTTGTAGAGCAAGTCTGATGCGGTGGCAGAAATATTTATCAATAAAGAACACGGCAGTAACGAAGCAGATATGCATCATATGGGCTACTCAGAACACATTCAAATCATACGGTACTAATACGCGCCATATATAAGCGCGCCAGGTGAAGGCTACTAACGCATATGCCATCTACTGCATCACGACCATTAGCGGCTGCCTGTCATGGGCAGTAGTTTGCCGACACTTTGTCCATCCCATGGCCTTGTTGGCATAAGCTCCAGTTCACGCTAGCAACCAGGGGTCGAATTCTCGAAGCTGTTATTGGCGCGTTAGAACGGTGCATGGATGGATGTAATTGCCGAAGAGACGGGCGCCAGCCATTCGCAAACCGTTCTGACGCATCAGATGCTTTTAGAGGTGAAATTTTCTGTGCCAGTAAAGACGTTCGCGACAGCAACCACTGAGATCGGCCCTTAACCTCCAGGCGCGAACTGGAGCTTATAGTTTCCGAGACAGATACTGCACGGACACCGTCCGGGCGCCGGTACACACATCTGCAGCCGCCGACGTCGCGGGGGGCCCAGCGCCAGAGAGCCCGTGGCGCTGAGCCCCCCTGGGCCGTGAGCGGGACGCACCTTGAGCAGCTTCTTGCACGAGGCGACCATGGGGGGCGGGCCGAGCCACGGGGCGCCCTCGCGGTCGGCGTCGTGCTGCAGCGCGAAGAGGCGCACCAGCTGCAGCAGCAGGGCGTCGGGCTTGAGCGCCTGCAGCGCCGACTCCTCGAGGAAGGCGGCCCGCGCGTACAGGGCCTCGAGCGGCGGCAGCGAGCCGGGCAGCTGGTCCAGCAGCAGCTCGACCGGCAGCTCGGCCAGCAGCGCGCGGAAGGCGGCCGGCGCGAGGCGCGAGAGCAGCGCGGCAGCCTCGCGGTGCTGCTGCCGCTCGCAGAGGAGCAGCACGCGGCGCAGGGCCGCGCCGCCGCTCATGTCGCTCAGGCTGGCCGAGGGGCCACCGCCGCGCGGCTCGTCCACGTCGCCGGTGAAGCCCTGCAGCCAGTGCGAGTCCCGCCAGGTGAGCTTCTGCACGTTTCGCCGCTGGGCGCCGGCGGGCCGCTCGGGACGGATGCGCCTGCCGCTGCTCATGGTGGCCGCCGAGCCGCCACTGGCCGACGACGAGGGTCAGGCAGCCGCCGCTCCCTCGCCTACTGACACACTGAGCCAGAAAACGGGTTCGGCCCGCCCGCCGCCGGCCGCCGAAAGTGGTAGCCGCGCCCCGGCAGTCCTCCACCGCGGGCGGCTGGGACCGCAGGGGGACTGTTGGCGCTAGAACAACTCCCTGTTTCCCCCGCAGGCCGAAGAAAAAAAAAGAAAAGGCAGTGCTTCTTATTCACCTCAGCTTCAGGTCGACGTTGATTAGCTTTATAGACAAGCCAGAGTGTATATAATCAATCAATCAATCAATCAATCAATCAATCAATCAATCAATCAATCAATCAATCAATCAATCAATCAATCAATCAATCAATCAATCAATCAATCAATCAATCAATCAATCAATCGGATGCATCCTTGAGAAATATCTTTACAAAGAAGATATTCGTATGTGGTTAAAAAAGAAAAGCGGGCGCTAATAGACAATTGCTTTTTTCTGAAAAAAAAGATCTCAATCTGGAATTTTTCTTTTTGAGTAGCCCCGTTTTTACCGGATTCTCAAATGCAAGAAAAATAGCACTCCACATACCCCCCCCCCCCCCCCCCTCTCAAGTCAGGCCGAAAACTGAACTCCCGATTTATATGTATACCCACCCTATCAGGGGCTTTTTCTCTTTTTGTTGTTACTGAGGGCGAGGGTAAATGGGGATTGCGGGGACTATTTCTGCCGCTTTATATAGAGTCCCGTACGTGTAATACAAGCTGACTAGAATGGGCAAAACGCAGTCTGACTCCCTACACCTTTTCTTGTTGTGCTTTCTTAGATTCTATTTCTGAACCTCAGCGGAATGGCCAAACTTCCGTTCACGGAGGTTGTCTGTCACAGGCGCTGATAAAGTTGCACTTAGTCAGCAGGCTCTGTGAATGCCCTCAGCATATTGCTGGACTGTGCCGAAACCCGATGCCCCGTCCGTCACCGATACCTTTAACGGGGACAAGTGCCTAAAGCAAACGCCGCCTTCTGCTCTTTCTCCTGGGAAGTACGCATGTGGCCGACCCGGAAAGTCTGGCTTCATCAGGCAGCCTCTTTTCTTCATGGCTTTCTGTCTTTTCAGTTGAGCATCTGCTTTGATGCCGCTCAAGCGCGGTTTCTGCGGCCGTCTTGCCTGCGCAGTTCAACTCTTGATCGAAGGTTTAGGTTGCTTGACATGCGGGAAGTATACATGTCCGTTCTGAACGAGAACAGAGAAACAGACATGCACAAATAAACGACCATAAAAGAAAAGACAGCATCAGCGACGTTACGCTGAAGAGTCAGCGGAGCGTACGGGAAAGGCGCACCGTGCAAGGTTCATGAATAATTTCTTCTGTGGCAGGTTTTCCTTGGCGTGCGCGACGATCGTTATGTCCTCATCTCACGACACAATAAGATTGAAACTCGATGCCGTTGCACGAACCTAAGGCAGGAAAATGTAAAGTGCGCTAACATTTCCCGCTAAGCGCTCTATTCGTGCTCTGCGCTACGCAGAGTAGCCGTTAGCCCGACGTCCGAAACCTGCTGCAAACCGCGATGGCGGTTTCTTCATAACGCGACGAATGTGACAAGTATACAGCCGTGCACAGCGCAAGCTTGCTGCCTCTATACCGGAGAGTTTTACTCTTCAACTCGGGAACGGACCGGGCAAGTGGGACTTGTCGCCCGAGCCCAGCAGTATGTAAGCGGAAAGATATCCTGGGAGCCGGCCAGGCTAACGAGAAGCAGCACGCCGAAATTAGCGGCATCGCGCGGTGGGGGGAAATGGGCCGGACGCTCCGGACACCGCCTCAGGCCGCCCGCTGGTGCGGCCGTGTGTCGGATTCTCGCACTTCCGAGTCGGCGGATCACGACGCATTGGGTTCGCAGCGGTTGCCTCCGCGCGCGAACGCCGCCGGTGGTCTTCACCTTAGGCAGCGTGACTGGCGGTGGCACGCTGACCGCACTGCCGCCGCCCCTTGACTGCTGCAGCGAGCGGCGCTAGTGAAAGGAGACGCGTCCGCCATGGCACCTTCCGCAGTTTGGTCACGTCTTATTCCGCGGCGCGGTTGTGGGCCGTTGATATAATGGGAGCTAATGTCCTCGGCGGTGCGGTGAAAGAACCGTTCCAGGAGTCATCATGTGATCGGAGGTGTGAAGCCCTTATGTGGCGACCTTCCATGAAGAAAGGGGAGTCCAGCGGCGTTTACCTGAAGCCTTATTGAAGCAAAGGCAGGAACCACTGGTTTGCTCCCGTTGACTAGAGATTGTCCGTCTGGAGGTATTTGCATAGAGGCTACATTTGTGTTTGAATATTGAAAAACCAGCTTGCTTAGCCGAGGTGCAAACTGCACGCAACTCACGGTTCGAAAATTTCCGTAGCAAACACTGCTTAGTGGCACCAACACACTGGTACGAACTGGACTAAAGAGTAGAGTGTTGGAGCACGATCGCGTAGTCCAGATCGAGTATATAGTGGCTCGTAGAAGCAGGCGCGAGTGGATCTGGCTTCCACTTGAGTGTGCGTCTCACGAGTCAACCACGGAGGTCCGGAAGCGGACGGCTATAGAGGGACAGAAAGTATAGAGACCTCGTATAGGCCTTTTCAAAAAACGTCAAAAGCCGCCGCCACGTCCAGCGTTGGACTGTGGGAACAGCTGCAAACATTTGCTCGTAGAAGTGGAAAAAGTTAGATATCAATTTCAACCTTGCCGCAGTTTACTCAGTACGTGATGGGGCAGGCGCAGGCCTGCGTCCAGCTAAGTGGGGTCGAATTTAATGTAGAGATTCCTTGACGCCAGAACTGATATCTTGCGAGCACTCTGCGTCGCTGAGTGGCGGGGGTGACCGATAAAAAGTAAGAAAAAATAAAGAAATGGGAGTTAAGATATGGCTCGTTACTATATATCGTTACTAGATATGGCCCCTGAGTGCAGGCGTTGAACGCTCTGACATCAACGCTGATCGGGGTGGAGTTGGTGGTTCCGGACCTGTACCGCCAAGGTGACATCGGTGGCGCAGGGACAACGCATCTAGAGTATTGTCGAGCAATTTCGGAGAACATTGTCGTAATTGCATTCCACGAATTCCCTGGTCAGTCACCAAACACGCAGGTTATATCTCTGTTAGCACGATATCCCAGATACTATACCAGGCGTCTCAGTTAAAAGTCAGTGCAACCAACTGCAACCAAGCAGTGAAAACGAATTAGTTAACTTTTTAAACGCAGGCTCGGGGAATAAAGTGTGAATTCAAAAGTTGTAATCATCTTGAAAAACAGCTTGCTGAAATCTATGCACCAACATAGCGCGTATACAACTTCATTCACCGGCCTTAAAGGGAAGCGCGACAGCTGCTGGCGCATATCTCTCACCCAGTACACACGCAAAGCCCAGTCAGGGACAGCGCTCCAGAAAAATGCGGATTTTTGTTCTCCGAGACGCGTCATGGGAGGCGAAGCAGCATCGCTGTCACGTAGAAACTTTTGTACTTTGTGAGCTGTTAAGGACGGTACAAAAATGTTGCTTTGCGTAAATTGTTCTTTGGTGCAAACATTTCACCTAGAGGTTCTTCAAGACGATCTAAAACTTCTGATTTGACTGTTTGCCTTTGAAGTAATTGAAAAGCTAGGTAATCAATATTTACGAATTAATTAACTTTAGAGAACTAAAATATACTGCAGACTAGGTCACGCGACTTTTTTTACAAAAGCTTCGTTACCTTTAGCTAGGATGCATATCATATAGTTGTTTCTTTGTGTTCATGACATTACAGTTTTAATGTGTCAAAGCTGTAGAAGCGCTATGAGAGGTGCCACAGCAGAGGACTACGCATTAATTTTGATCACCTGTGATTTTATACCGTTCACTTACATAGCACAGCACAGGGGCGTTTTTCCATTTCGTCTCCATAGAAATGCGGCCGACTACGGTGTCTCTCATAGCCTGAGTCGCTTTGGGACATTAAACCCCATAAACTCAATAAGCGCATATGCATATAAACCCACAAAGAAAAATAAAACATTTTAGATAAATGAAGTTAGAGATAAAAAAAGAGCACAATGCTTGCGGTATCAAACAGCACAGTGGCTGATGTGCTATTCCCACGCCGCTGTTGCGTCACGGAAATGTTGAGGTTACGGGAAATGACGTCATTTCACCACGGGAAGACTTATACAAAGCTGTTCACACATGACAGCGGTTCACTACTGCCCGAAGAGAGAAACCGCAATATCCAACGTTACGATAGCCGAGGCTCGGGCCAATCATTAAGTTAACCCAGAAAGACGGGCTAGTTGCTGACCGCGCAAGCAAACAGAGACGCAGAAAGAAGAGGCATCGCAAAACGTGAACTTCAAGTGATGTTTACTACACAGGCACGTTGAATGCATATATTACAGCATAAGCAAATTGCACATTTATTGTTCGCACGTGCTTACGCTCCTTTCTATATATTTGACGCGCCTTTGAAGTAAACCTCAGTTGAAGTCCGCGCATTATCATGCCCCTTCTTCCTGCGTCCCTGTTTGCATGCGCCGTTACAATATGCATTCCAGTCATCAAGTATTCTCATTGGCTAATGACTTCCGTTTCCTGAGAAGCTGACGCCAGACCCGTCGTCAGCTCTCGCAGCGCGGCGAAGTTTTAGCGAGCCTATAGTACACGCTCGGTGGCCCACTTAAAAGGTTGCATCTGATTTCACATACGAAGCCGTATACCACCACTCCTTCTGCTGCGTCATGAGCGACGCGCTGCTCACTTCCAGCTGCGTGTTAATTGACGTGGCGTAACTGCAAGGTTTCCTCCTGGGGTACAAGCTGCACAGGGAAGGAAATGTCGCGATCGCTCCTAGACTTTCAAGAAAGGTTTGGTCTTGCAGACGGGTGGCGGCGTCGAGGCGGCGATAATTAGGGTGAGAAGAGGAGCGAAGCTTCCGGCCGCTTACCAAGACCCGCCTGCAGCCTTAGCGGCGCCCTATACGAATTAAGGGATTCAGGCGCTTCTACTGAGCCGATGTGATCGCGGTCGACTGCCCTCTATTAAGCCGCAAACTACATGGGCCTGTATATAACGCGATTATGCGGTCTTTGTAAAACTCCAAACAGCGCGTAGTACAGAGGAGACTGCTAACCACACGCTTAACTTGAGATGTCGCTTGTGTTGACCTTTTTTCCGTAGAACTCCAGGAAAATTGTCTAAGGATGAGCCTGCAGACCTTTGGCTAGACAACACATGCATAGCCATAGAGCAAGCCATTAGAAGGACGCCGAACTGGCGTCTGGATCGATTACACGGTCGCCGCTTTGGAAAAGTCAGTAAATGACTAAGAACTTCCTTCCCTCATCGTCTTGCTACGTATCACTCAGAACAGCGACTGAGACACAATTATCACGTGGTTCCATTTCTCCCTATAATTGCTAGTGCTTCCGGCCGCAGGAAACACTTATTTCATCAACCTGATCGCTTGTAAGGAGAAAGTTTTCATCGCCTAAGGAAAGACACGACAGGGCGGGATTGGGAAGCCGCCGCTGTAGATTGAACCTTTTTAAGCAACACGATTCTGCTGCTACAAGTAAGGAACGCAGCTAAAACACGTAAGCGTGGGGCCTTGAAGGACGCCTCCAAAGCCAACCGCCGTGTCTGACAACCACTCGCCATTGTCGCAATGAATCTCACGCAATATCCCAACTCATTGACGACGTTCATTCGACGTGGTCGGGAAATACTCCAAGGACGGCGGCGCGCATATCTGTACGCGCCGGAAGCGTCGCACGGGAGACGAGAGACCTGTCTCAGCGCGTTTTTGCCCGTCGACAGCACAACGCGCATCCTCCTGGGAAGCGAAGAAACGATTACGCTCCGAAAACTACCAGCTTGAGTACACATCCGTGTCGCTCTGGCGCGCCGCGCTCACGGCGGTCGACTGCTAGGCTTGTGCGCCCCGGAAAGAAAGAAAAAAGTAACACCAAACTTCCGCATCGCCAACTCGTACGGGTCGCCGCCTCGGACATTTCACTCGCTCGTGCCGAGCACAACAGACAGGCCGCTCAGGTGGGAATCCCCATTTCGCGGCGGCTGTTTTCTTCGGCTGGGAGTATGAGCCGACGGCTCCCGCGGGGAAAGAGAAGAGGAGGCAGACAAAGACTGCGTAGGCCTGATGGGCCTCTTCCCTTTCGCGGAGCGTGCGCATGAAAATGCATAGAGCACGCCGCCGGACGCTTCCCAGCGCGCCGTGTGTGCGCGCGCTCCTGTCTCGCGCCTCGGCTAACGACCGCGCGCTCGTTTTCAGCGCGAGAAGGAGCGAAAGGAGAGGGCGGAAGCCCATTTGGAAAAAAAATGAAGAGCTGGATGAGCTGCGACTTGGAACATAACAGAGCAATAATAAATGAATGCTGCTGGAGCAGGGCGGCAGAGGTGGCAGATGCCTACTATAGCTGACACGGTAGCGGGAAAACCACGGAGAGATGTTGTGCTCCGCGTGGCTTGCGCAGCACCACGCCATTCTTGTTAGAAGAGCTTCGAAGGCCGCAAGCCTTGAGTACAGCAGTGCAGCTGCGGAGTGGTGTCAACTGAGAAGAGCTCTATACACAGATGCACAGTAGAGAAGAGCACGGGCATTCACCCAACAAGCGTCGCGCCTACTCCATGAGACGTAAAGAGTTGGCGCGAAATCCCTCCTTTGCCGGCAGCCCGTTAATGTGCCGCGGTCGATTCTCAGGCTATCGCCTGCCTGCCGTATGGTTTAGGCTTTTGTTTTTTTACTTGGTGAGAAGCTATCAAAAGAGTCGTCTTTTCTCGAAGTGATCACTTCTCGCCTTCTGTAGTAGACGGTGTAGTGTTGGTCCATTTCCTACTTTTATTCAGATCTTCCTCCTGTCGTTACACATGACGGACGAGATGCATGTCCTGTGCATTTTCTGAGCCGTGCGTGCCTGGGCCTTTCGGCAGTATACTAGGCTCGGGGCAGTGACCACAGTATCGTGTGAACGGTGTATGTGAGCTCATGCAGAAGACGCAGAACTCAAAGGGGTCTCATGTTTTTATTTCGTGGCAGTCTCGATTGAGTCGCGTGTAGCTGGAATGATTGTGAGCTTCGTTTTAGGAAAAAGAATTGTGCTGAATATTGAACCTGTTACAAATGCTTGCTGTCGTTGCGGGTCTACAAGTTTGATGTGGTGTTCCTTTTTTGCCACGGCCAGCTTTACTGATAGATCCTCGAAGTTGCATGCCTTCTGCATGCGATACGCGGTCTTTGTTTACGAAAAGGTGACTTTTCTTTACATGTTTGTGTGAGAAGATGCTGGTACTTTTATGCGATACCGTCTTCTTCTTTCACGCTGAAAAATTAAATAGCTTGATTTGTTTGTCTGTTTGTTTGTTGCCTTGTTTGTTTGTTTAGTGGTGCCCGTCGATCGAAGCATTATAGATGGGAGTGGGTGACAATGGTAGAATAACACCAGAGCAGGTGACAAATCGAAAAGTTTCACAATTCCAGCGAGCACGTATACAACAGAACGAAAATCAACTTTGCTACCAATGCTTACTGTCGATACAGGAAGAAGTTATGGGGAAGAAAAATTTTTCTTTCATGAAACTCCTTCTACCTTCAGTTAAACTTTAAATATACGATTCAAGGGAAGCAGACTAATTCACCAAAATAGCGACATTCAGTTTATGCGCACGAATACACTTGCGCTTTATATTCTTGAAGCGCACATAATTTATTATCAGTATCTGCATGATAAAAAAGACCTCGTAATGTTTTAAATTTTTTGACGCTTCCGAGAGGACATTTAAAGCGAGTCAATTAAAGGCCGCGGTGTCGAAAACTTTCTGGCCTTGGGCTCAGATATTCTGCCACAGGAAGTGGCCTTCTGTCCTCAGCTTGTGGGGCGTCCCCGAGCTTTCACTAGCCTGTTGCATGTTCGTGGCGATGCAAGAGCGAGTGTTCGACGTCTTCCTCCGACTCTTCGATCGCAGAAACTTGCCTCGCCTCAGTATATTCCTAAATAACTCCCTGTGGAAGTAAATACAACCACATGGTGACTTAGAAAGTTATAGTTCGGGCTAGTGGGTAATCGACATGGGGTTCCATGGCGCACAACAAGGACATAGCGCACAACAAGCGGTTGTGTTATGTCCCGTCCTTGTTGAGCGCTATCGAGCCACATGGTGACAGTCAGCTCACATCGCGTTTAGTGAACGCCTTGGGGCCTAGGTACAGATCAACATCACAAACTTGCTTCAAATAAATAAAGGTTTATTCCTTTCATTGTTTTGAACAGTTCGTGCAACTTCAAATTAGGATAATTCAAAATGTTTTTGAGTGTACCGATTTCGTCGATCCAACAGAATTCCACTGTGCATCGAGTTCTATTCCGATAAATAGTTTTCCGCAAGTTTCCTACCAGCACACATCGCCTGCAGTATCTGTTCTGACAACACTGACAACGTCACGTACGTATTCACCTGCGCATGCTGATTATAAGCGACGACGCACATCCTCGAAAATAGCCACACGTCTCTCCAGAAACTGACTGCCTCCGCGTCGTCACTGATTTCACCCTGAGGAGCAAGCGTATACGTTGCAACCGCAAGCGCCGTTACTCCGACACAAACCTCACAACCGCTGACATCTGTACGTCGCTCGTGCACACCTTTCAAAAGGGGCTTGGCTAGCGTGCGCTCAATCCAATCGCAGCGTACGTCCCTATTGGTCGCTCAGCTCCTTGTCGTCACAATACCCGAGTGACGACACGAATGTTGCGCGTCGCGGCGAAATGAGCCATGTTTTTCTACCTCCTTTTTCTGTTTTGCTTGCTGGCGTTTGTCGACGCCGTCTCTTTCGGGTCGCGCGCTCGACGGCCGTCGTGTCGTCACTACCGCTGTTGCCGCGTGTTGCACCCGCCGCCCGCCGGAGTACGCGCCCATTGTGCTTGGCCCGAGGCAGGGAAAGCCGCCCGGGGCTGCCCTCGAGCATCAGAGGGGCCGCGAGGCTGTCTCCGGACAGCGGCCGCCTGTTGACGCCTCTACCCACGATAACGCACCCCGGGCGCCTCTTCAGACCGCACTCAAGTCGGGCGACAGTGCGGCGGACTGTGGATGCATGATTAGCTTTTCTTGATTGTTATTCTCCTTTTTCACGGCAGTGGCGCAACTCGTGACAACTTGGAGGAAATGGGTGCACACGCTGGAGAGGGTGCATTCTGGAAGGACGACTTCTGGAGTGGCTCCTGGAAGAGAACAATGAGGTCTGGACGATGAACTGCAGTCCTCCTCAAACAGCGTTTCTGCGGCAGATTGCGGAACGGTTGCAGGACGTTGCGGAACGGCTGCTGAATCCTGGAGAAGCGGTGCAGCGTATAGCTCAGGTCTGCGCCTGCGATTCGCAGGTTTGACTCCAGGCATGGAAACCGTTTAAGTGATAAGAAGGTGAATACCTTTGCTGCACCGCTCAACTAGACAAGTGACATTTCGGTGAGGCCCCGAAAGACAAGGGTGTCCCCCAAGGCAGCGACAGGAAGAGCAAACATCATGGGGGAGAGAGGATGCCTGAAGCGGAGAGGTGTCCGAGTCATTTGCGAAATGAGTTTCTTCCATTCAGTGCACTGGTTTGGTTTATTGAGGTCTAACGTCCCAACGCGACACAGGCTATGAGGGACGCCGTAGTGAAGGGCTCCGGAAATTTCGACCACCTGGGGTCCTTTAACGTGCACTGACATCGCACAGCACACGGGCCTCTAGAATTTCGCCTCCATCGAAATTCGGCCGCCCCGGCCGGGATCGAACCCGCGTCTTTCGGGTCAGCAGCCGAGCGCCGTAACCACTGAGTCACCGCGGCGGGGCCCATTCAGTTCACTGCGCACTTCCCTGGAGCAGAGGGAAAAATACAAGTTGGCTTTGTAAAGATGACAGCGTAATTATCCGTGGAATACCAGGCATGCAGATGCGACCCCCTATATAGGAACTACCAGACTCGGGAAGCAGCACTGAGACTTGATGTCTCTAAATAAAGTTTATTGTCCCGTTCCCTCCATGGATTCAGTTACATCGATATAGCTTTCGTCAAGTCAGTCGAGACCTCTGACAAGCCGCGCATATTGTTACTGATACCATTACTATACTATATAGAGCAACGGAGACCCCAACAGGCGCGAATGTTACCGAATGCGACCATTGTAGCGAAATGTGTGTTAACCGTGACGCCGTGTATATAGCTTCGTGCGTTGTATATACTACTATATCATTCAACCATTCAGATGAGAACTTCCGGAATGTTTCGACAAATTGGGTTTTATGTTCACTTTTACGCTCGCTCACCTGTTCGGCTTCAGGCACGCCCCAGTTCCCGGACGACGTTCGCTTTAGTTTGTGGAGAATGGAAGCTAGGAACATTTCATACTTCAAACTATTTAATTGAACAAAAACACCAGCAGTCACGCAGGTATTGAGTAGCCAGGGCGTAGAAGAACCATATATGGCGGTGGACCATACATCTCTAGGGACTTCAGAGAGATCTTAGCTCTCCTCAGGCTAAGCTATAAAATATACGAATCAGGAAGGGTGTCACCAAGCGTGACATCCACTGCTGTTAATCGCATATACAAAGCAGGTTTTCTGATGGCTGGATTCGTAAAATTTAAGCATGGAAGTTAATGATGACAACTTCAGTAACCTCCGATTTCCTGATGCCAGTACCCTGCAAAGCAATTTGGGGGAAGATAATTACAAGAGTTGAAGCTTGACTTGGTATTGAGGATCTGTATAAATTACGACTCAGAACATATCGCTTCTCAACAACAGCTTCTCCACATTTCCATGGCGGCAGCCCTGTTGCTCACGACAGCGACATTAATTTTATACGATATTCTGCACAAAATTTCATCCAGACGCTGCGGAAACGACTTTAACGGAAACACCCCCAAATACAGATATTTTTCCCAAGGATAGGGAAAGAGTTAAGAGAATATATTTTTCCTCTCATGCATTTAAAAAATGAAATTGGCTTGTTGAAATTTGTGCCTGAAAGTGAAAAAGATGGCTTGGTTTATTGGGGTTTAACGTCCCAAAGCAACTCAGGCTATGAGGGACGCCGTAGTGAAGGGCTCCGGAAATTTCGACCACCTGGGGTTCTTTAACGTGCACTGACATCGCACAGCACACGGGCCTCTAGACTTTCACCTTCATCGAAATTCAGCCGCCGCGGCCGGGATCGAACCCGCGTCTCTCGGGTCAGCAGCCGAGCGCCGTAACCGCTGAGCCACCGCGGCGGGGCGCAAGTGAAAAAGAGAGAACAAGCTTACACGCATTCTACAGACCACCCTCTAGTGGCCTTCCTTAGTGTGCCCACGTGCCTAAGTGTGGGAGACCTCCTCCCACAGATCTATAGCTGACGTGCGGCCCATTACTTACTGAAGACAGCACTCTTCCTGTGGCTGTATGCTTAAATTCGTAGCTTTTTCAGGCTGCGTGCCCCATAGTGAAACTGAACCAACTGGCCCTTCTAGCATAATTACTTCCAAACACACTACACCGCCACACCGCGAATTTCCCATTATTTTTCCTTCACCTTCCATAGAACCTGTCAAGAGGAACGCCGTTACGGTGTTCGAACCAAGAGCATATGCGCGCATTTCACCGCATTTTCCGTAATGTCAGCACTGCGGCGGAATGCCGTCAGCAGCTCTAATGGCCTCCTTGGCAGGCGATATTTAAAGATACCAAAGTTGAATTGCCTGACAAAGTGGATGTCGACTTCTGCCATGCTTAAACCGCGGTTGAAAAGTTGAGGAATTCAGTGACGATTTTTTCATCCGTTATGATTGCCTTAACTTGGCGGAGAGTGGCAAGAAAACTTAGTGGTGGCCGAAATGGCGCCAGCTGAAACAACCACTGCTGAACTTTGGAACAAGCTTGTCTCTTCTGGTCCAAGAACTATGAAAATTAAAATTTAATTCGGTGTATAAATCCGAAATTCATTAAACATGCTTTTAATAATTTGGAGCTCGTTAAATTGGTTTTATGTTCTATTATCAAATTTTACTTTCGAAATCAAGATTTTTAGATAAAATTGGAACAAATCTTTCAGTGATATGCTTCTATCAAAAACTGAAAATTTAAAGAAAACGTTGGAATACACACATGTCGACCTGCCTATCCAATGGCAAATACTTGTGAAAAAAAAAATCAAAACTTAAGCTACAGAATTCTAGCGCGTGCAGTTTTCCGGCTACAAAACAATAACTTCGGGCTCTTGTATTTGCGCACGCCACTAAGGGCGAAACAGTCGGGCGAACCCTTCGCCGCACAGACGATATCTTATCTTGCCCGAATGATACGGCAGCTCTGCAAATGAGGAAAATAACATCGGTAACGTGAATACATACCCCTTTCAAAACGGCCGCCGAGTCGAGCCAAAATAAAATAACCGAGACGTATTCTTCGCCCTTGATGAGGCAGCATCCTCAAAGTCTCTGCTGCCCATATCGTCGACAAAATAAACCGTGGACGCAGCTGATCGAATCGCGACATCTGCCGCGTTTCAGGGCGCGCGCGCGCGCAGGCGAAGTATACATAACCGCACGACGCTGCAGAAATGTTTAATTACTAAACCATTTTATTCACTCAACAGTGTGTGTCAATGATTTTCTTACCTTTTATTTAGTGTTAAAGGAGCGGTGACTGACCAAGGAGGTTATATTAAAACTTCTGGAGTGGAGGGGGCGCTCGAAAAGTGAAGCCGGCGCTCACTGACGCGGCGCCATGTTACCAGGGGCAGAAAACAGCCAGGACGCGTAGCGTCCGCCGTATAGCTTAGTGGCTCCGTGGTGTTTTGTTGCAGTTGTGCTAGTGCACTGTTTCTTCAACGGACAGCAAGCGACTGCATTGTCAATGGTGGGGTCGTGCATTGCACTTGGATGTACGAATCGCGTCAAGGCGCCAGGAATAACGTTTCATTTGTATTTGCGCAGCAGTGTACTAGGCTTGGTCGATCGCACCTGCAACCGCCCCCGACACCATAGTGCATGTGCACGAACACAACTGTGCAAATTACATCGCGCTTTTGAAGCGAAAAGCTTCACTAGGCTAGTCAACACCGAGGCTAGCGTAGCGTGGGCCCCGTGAGAAAAAGCCACAGGTGCGCATGCGCGAACTGCGTGATGTCACGGTGGACACCGGAACCGGGCGCCGTAAGGGCCTTAAGGAAAATGAAATGAAAATTGCTTTTAAGGAAAGAAAATGCCTGTCTCTCATATTTTGGTGTACACCCGTGAGGAACGCACGCCACAGTACATGTCTCTAAAGCAACCTTCTAAGACAGCACCGTATTCACTACACGCGCGGCTCCTCCTCCGCCTTGCCGCAGCTTTTGGCTTCGAGATATCCAGGCTTGACCTCAGCTAAGCTACAGCCAATTTTTAAGCACTTTATTTTGCTAGAATGGAGCGTATACCGAGCCATGTTATCATGTTTCCCATTAGATAACCATATTTACCTGTCCAAGAAAATTGCACAACTCTATCTGAAGGTCAGAATTCATCACATTGCTAAGCAGATGAACCGAGGAAATTGCAAAGAGAAGGTGCGCACTCCCTTGTCCAGACTAATTATCTTTAAGAATCAGTGACTCTGGTGTATATATGCATTACTCAATGCAGTATAGATACGCCAGGTTCAGATAGTCGGCATTGCTCTTCTTGAGAGTGCTCTTTATGTGTCAGTTTTTGTTTCCGTAACTTGCTGCTTTTCATATTTGCCTTTCTACCTTAATTTGCCATGGAACCCTGTAATAGAATGAATAAACCCTGATTAAATGAGAGTAAAGCGCGGTTCTGTTGTTCATGTTTAAACAACCTTTCGGCTTAAATTGAAACACAAACTGAATACACAGCTTTATGGCACCATGAAGCAGTTCTGGTATTCAAATGGTGTCAGTAGTACTGGTGATCTGGTCTATGTACGGCAGATCATAATCCAGGCAGCAATGACTGTCTGCTCAACCATTGCAGTTACTTTCATTTCTTTCCGCATATTTTAGATATTCGAGAACCCTACCATGTATTACAGAACTGTAATGTCCGTCAGTTAATTTTCCGTCCTATCACTGATAATGTTTCATTGCATGATTAGCTGAAACGACACGCTTTGCGCGATTTATTCAGAAAATTATCAGCTTTCCAAGGCAGCGACAGTTAACAGGAGAAATCGCCTACCAGAGCCTTTCAGGCAAATTCACGCGAAAATCAGGGAGATTATACAAGCGAATTTAGTGCCCTTAGAAGCAACATCCCTACCAGAAGATGTTTCTCACTTAATCTTGCGGCTGAAGCGAAAAAAAAAAATCGCAAAATTAGTCGTTCTCTGCTGGCGCGCATTTCACCACGGCCTGCTTTCGCCCCTGGCAAGATGGCCGCCGGTCGGTCTGGCTGGCTTCACCTGTTTCTGCATGCATGCATAGGGGACCTCCACTCCAGAAGTTTTATTATAACCTCCTTGTGACTGACAAGGTACTAACTAGCGACCTTAGGTAGTAAAAAGGTTTCAAGAGCAGACTTTTACTACCTTGAAGAAGTTATAAATATTAAAGTAGTAAAAAGCAATCCGAAGCAGTAAAAACCAATCCGAGTTAGTAACTGCGGCACTTACTACCTTTTACCACTTTCCTTTTTGAGAGTCTACCTTCAAGGGTGAAACGGAGCGTAATTTGGATGATGTTATAATTTATCGAAATGGAACTTGAAGCGTAGGCCATGAGTGCAACAATCCAGGACATTAAGCATCACTCTGGGCGCTGCTTTGTTCAAGTGGTAGAATCTTCAGCTTCCACACGAAGGCCTTCAGCTCGCCACCCGCGTGATGAGTGTTCTTTATGCATTTTTTTTACGGTATTATCAATTTTGTGAAACAGAAACAAATGTCCCGGTGGATCTTTAAAATTACTTTGCGCCGCACAGCCATCGTTGATTAATAATCTATATATCCAGCGTTGCCGAGCTGGCTGCATGCTCTCCATCCTCCCTGGTGGCGGTGTGCACTTAAATTCCGGGGGCTCCACCGTAAGAGTATGACGCGACGCGTTAGCGATAATTTGTCCTTTCAGGTGCCTGGGGTCCTCTTTGCATATCACTTCGTAGACGCAGACACTGTTTTTTTTTTTTTTTCAATTTACCACAAAACACACAAGGCTTTGCACAGGGCCACCCTTTAATCAAGTCGAACGTTTGCCAGTGGTCAAGGGGTAGCCCGGAGGGGCAGCAATGCAGCGGTTCGAGCGTTATCTCGACCATTTTTCTTTTCAGCGCAATTGATTTCCTTTCTTCTGAGGCAGTACGCAATGGTGATTCAATGTAGTGACGACCCTGTTGACGAATGAGGAAGTGTGCAGTGAAGTCATCACTATTGTACTGTGTGATCGTTGTGGGGTGTTTCAATTACTCAAGAAAGGTCATGTGGTTGTGACGTCACGACCAACTCGACCAATCCCGATTTTCTCGACACCCCAGGCGCCCGTGCTGCTGCAAGGCCATCCGCTGTTACGGCACGGCATTCGTTTCCGGCGTGTTTTTGCAGTACGCGGCATGTATGCGCAGTCCAGATGCAAGTCCGGTAACATGGTAACGATGACACATGCACGGTACATGCTGAATGTCTCTGATCAAATTCAAACTTACCATGTGCCGTCTAAAATAAAACAGAGGGACCAAAAGAAGAATGCTTTAATCGCCATATTGTCCAAGAAGAAGGTGGAAAAACTCAGCGTAATGATCTATGGTAGTCTTAGGATCAGTATTAGCGCACGCGCTTTATAAGACTCGCTCTTGTATCATCCAGCACGCTTGAAATGCCAGCTAAGAGCCCCGCGTGTCCGCTTCAGAGCTGTTCGCTATGAGTGTTCAGCTCCCAACGAGGCTTTCAAAGTCTAAACAGCAAATCAGGGCGCGTTGTAGTTACGCTGACCAGGGAACCTGCCGGAGACGTTGCAAGCCTATTTTATCGTCTCCTGAATGCTATTGTATAGTCGGCAAAAGAGCCGAGAGAAGAACGGGCAAACAACTGCACGGTGCTGCACGGCCCGCTTATAACCACGCCAAGCCCACGTTGACCACACCATCGCTCGTCGGAGAATTTCATGGCGGCCATTACGGGCTGCTCACTGCCGAGTCCTGACGCATACGCACTCCAAATGGGCTCTTACAGTATTTTGTCTTCCCAATGAGCGGTGGCGGTCCGGCAGCGCGCATCGAGATGCGGCCGGCCAAACTGGTCCTCCAAGCACGCGTCCGTCGTGTGGGACCGAGAAAAAAAAGGGCGAAGGAACGCACGACAGACTGCGCGCGTGCTCTGTTTGGTGGCCGACGCTCGCGCGGCTACGGGGGGAGCCTCGCATATAATTGCCCGGTATGTCGTCGCTCTAACCTCAATCGCCTCGTGCTTCTTTCGCCCGACTGCCGCTGCTTCTGCTCCTCGTGCAGAGCACGCGCCTCCTGTCTGCCCCCGCGCACTGCAGTGCGAGCGCGTGATCGACCGTGGACACGTTGTGGAGTCGTGAACCATCGGGATGCGGCGTTGAACGCGCTTCGACAGTGCGCTGGTCCGTGACGAGCACAGCTCTCCGCGGATAGCTGCCGGATTGACGTCATCGGCCTGTCTACGGCGCGCACAAACACAGAATAAGAAACGAACGCAGCGCTTTTGTTCTGTGTGCCGGTGAGCGCGATATAGTTTGGCTATGCGATGTACTAAACAGCCCAGACCTGCACGTTGACGTCAGTGGAGTTGCTTTTATGCAACAGGCGCATCGCTGTGCAGTCGCGCGGTACGTAATCGAAGTCTCTTTCATCACGATGATCACGTTAGAGCGCATGCAATGTTATTAGCCTCAAAATATTCATGTTGCATACTGCTCCGCCTGAGCTTGCGCCTATGTTCCGCCTGTGCGACGACTGTGGAGCGGTTGAGTCAATAAAGAGTTCACACTTCGAAGAAAAAAAAGGTTCCATAAAAGTGCTTTAAAATGGCATGCTGCGTGTCAGTGCGCACATTATAGTCTTGGATGGTTACTCCTTTCACCGCCATCGTCAGTTGGATCAAGCCAGATGCAGCCACTGTCAGTGATCTCTAGTTACTCCGGTCCCGCGTCTGCCGCGGTCGCCCTATGTCTGAGAATTTCTTTACTTACACACTCCACGTAATTATCTGCTGCATTTGACGGTAGAGAATCGCAACGAGTGGTTAGATATCTTTATCGTGCGCCAGTTCTATGCCCATGGTACTCCATCTGTAAGTGGCCACCTGTCATTTGTCATGGAGGTCTCGTTTTCTTAACGGCACATGCGCAAATCTCGCTTCCAGCTATCGCTGTTTATTCCTTGTTGTCATATAAAGCTTCTTCGTCAGCCTACGTGTTCAACCAGTGATCATAGCATGGATAAAATGGTGATGCATTTGCCTTTTGATAGATGCTGGTAATCATCTCAGTGTTCGCCAAATGTTCACTAAACCAATAGTATTTTTCCACTTGTTTCTTTCTCGTTACCTTAATCTGCCATCACTGCTTGGCCCAACATATATGCACCCGCTAAAATTGTCTATCTCACAAACATTCTAAAACTGTTGTTCCATCACTTGGCTACAGAAAATTTTTATGGTTTTGGGTATAGTAACTGCCAAGCCTAAGGATATACTTTGCCTTTTGAGATCCTAAATCGCTGGCAGTAAATAATCTTCCAAGTTACTTAGCATGACATAGTCATGATCAAACTGTAGGTGTAGGTGACAGCAGGTATCCGAGTTTATTTGCAATCCTATAGCTCACACCACAATAGGGCTCTGAATATTTATTTATTTATTGCATGCTGCCAGCCTGAATGTCAAGCCTCAGGCAGGAGTGGGTGGTACAGAATGAGACTCTATACGGCACTACAATGTACACCCAGTCGAGAGAACGATGACATGAGAATAGCTTGTATAACACGTGCAGAATAAAAGAGGTTGTAAATACTGTGTTACGGCAGCGGGAAACACTCAGCTATGTGTCAGTCCATATCACGTAGCACAGTCAAAAAAAGAGGACGCTGTCGAACACTCAATAAAATTTACTGCCAAGCTGTCCTAGGTGCAAATTGTTCTGGGAAAAAAATGAGGATTTGTGATACATTCGTTCTGCATGAAAAACGCTCTTTTTTCGTTTAAACGGAATGAACGGGTTGGTCGCCGAGTAACCAACTGAAAATGAGCGATTCTATTCAATTCAAGCTGATTGTGATAAATAAAGCAGAACAGCCTTAATCTTTGATGGTATCGACTTGCCGGTATGCGCTCTCCAAATCTGCCACTTGCAAAAAGCTTTTGGGGATGTCTTCCAATTATCAGAATTATAAATAAACCTGACAGATTTACACTGGTCATTCTCAAGGTTAGTGATATTGTTCTTCGTGTGCGGGCCACAAACAACCGCTGCATATTCGAAAATTGGTCAAGATATGTATGCAAGTAATGGGATTTCGGTCGGGAATTTGCTGCGTGAGTTGCTTAACTGCCTTTCGTGCAGTATATGTTATGTGGTCATTCCATTTCAAGTCTGATGCAATTACAACACCTAGGTATTTTTAACTCGTAATATAAGGTAAGGGGTTGTTATCGATGGTGCAGCAGAACTTTAATGCATTAACCTTGCGCGGGACAGTCATAGCTGCCTTTTCCTTTGTAATTCGTACATATCTGCCAAGTTGAACGCCATGCCTGAATTTTACACAAGGACATGCTTAATAGCTTCTGGTCGGTGTGGCTGAAAACCGTATGACAATGTGCACAATCACCGGCGAACAAACGTATTTCATCTGATTTATCTAAAAAAAATGTCATTTATAAAAAGTACGACAAGTAATGCTCCGAGGACGCAACCCGGGGGAACACCAGACTGTACCGAGGCAGAATCCTAATTTATTCCCTCAGCAGTTAGGGTTTGGCTAGGGAATGAAAAGTATGCCACTATTCATTCGAGCAGAGCACCATTTTTATTATCATTTGAAGTTTTAAAAGCAGTTTTTGGTGCCACATATAACCTGAAGCCATCTCAAAATCCGAAAATACATGTGCTTGTCCACCCCTACTCCTGCCCGTACCCCTTTCTTCTTGATTTCCCTCAAGATACCATCAACTCGTGTTTGTTCCCTGATCTACTGTGCTCTTTTCCTGTCTCTAAATGTCGCACCTATCATTTTGCTTTCCATATAAAATAATCATTTTTTTTTTTCATGGTAAAAATACGAGCGAAAGGGCGCGAGAACAGTTGTATTTTCAGATGACCCTGGAAAGGCAAATTGTGTGCGCCACTCTGCACAGTAAATCGGTAATCTTGTTTGATAACTGCTTTGAAGGTAACGAAAGCGACACCTACATTGGCGCCTCTCTCTCTCGAGCAGGTATGCAACATCTACGAGTTGCATAAAGGTGCATCCCGAACGCTCCTGAAGATAAGAACATGTAATGATAAACTGGTATAAAAAAAAAATTGTCCTCTGGAATAGAATGCAATTTTTGCTTTCTTTATTGTGTCTTCTAGCATATTTGCACAGCACTGCTTCTTCCTCTTCCAGAAAAACAACGTATATATATTTTTAATTTTACATAGCTCTCTATATATCGCGCCCTTCGCTGACGTCACCCTGTAAATATGTCAGAAGACAATTGCACTGCGCTGGCCCACAAACACATGCCACCACTAAAATTTACGTTGTAAATTGCTGGGTTTAACGTCCTGAAGCGACACATGGGCTATGACGGACGTTGTAGGGGAGGGCTTTGGATTAATTTACACCACCTGGGGTTCTTTAACTTGCGGTGACATTGCACAACGCACGGGCCGTTTTTGTATTTCACCTCTATCAAAATGCGGCCTCCGCAGTCGGGATCGAACCCGAGACCTTGGGATCAGCAGCCGAACACCAAAGTTACTGAGCCACCGCGGCGGACCAACACGGAAATGAACATCTGACTTTGGGGCTGGTAGGCAGAATGTTCTCTGCCGCCGCGGTGGCTCCGTGGTTATGGCGCTCGGCTGCTGACCCGAAAGACGCGGGTTCGATCCCGGCCGCGGCGGCCGAATTTCGATGGAGGCGAAGTTCTAGAGGCCCGTGTACTGTGCGATGTCAGTGCACGTTAAAGAACCCCAGGTGGTCGAAATTTCCGGAGCCCTCCACTACGGCGTCCCTCATAACCTTAGTAGCTTTGGGACGTTAAACCGCATAAACCAACCAACCAAACAACCAGAATGTTCTCTGCACACTCGTGAGCAACATGCTATTCTTCCGCCTGATGTTGCCAACGCAGCCTCCTATGCGGGCACTGGGCGTGTTATCCCATGTTTTTCAACGAAAGCAGTTAACAGTGCCTGGGTGGTTCCAGGAATGCCGAACGTGACTTCGCTCCAGACTGCAAACCTCTCCGCTGTGCATTGCAGAGATCTCAGAAAAACAAAGCCTGTCTTTCTTTTAATTTGTTAACAGATGGAGTTTACGCCACCTCTTGAGCATAACCACTTCAATATTCAAGAACAAAACAGCCCAGTTATGCTTTGTAGCTTTGTATCCCTTTGTCTCTTCGAAAACTGTCTGAGAGTTCTTCAGGCAGACAATTATTGGTTGTAATGACGGTGGATTTCGCCCGGTGCTTTGTATTCGCACAGGGAACAAATTTTTGCAAAGCCTTCTAGACGGCATGAATAAAAAAACGTTAGAGATCACTGCGGCACCCTCATTGGATAAATTCGCAAGCCTGAATATTCAAACTTCGTGCCACGCTTCGTTTTCAAATTTGGCGCCGCTTTTGCTTCAGCCCCACCCACTTTTTGGACATTTCTGGCTCTAATTAATTAACTGAATGACCCACCTACACCCTCCAGATTTTCCTTACGATTTTTTTTGATGCTCTATCCGATGGTACCATTCTTTTTCGCATAAACCCATTTGTTCGGACATAATCATGCGGACAAGCTCCGCAAACATAGCCAGGCAATGCCTATGCCTATGGCATAATAATTAATTTATTAATTTCGAAACGGAGGTGGCTGGGTAGCTTAGACGGCCGTAGTGGAAGAGTTGTTACACGCGGCTCTCTCGTACGCCTCTGACCGCTGACATCGAGGATAACTCCTCTGTGACAAAGTCCAGGATGACGAAGTTCCTTCCTTGCCATGGCGTGCCTGCTAAAGCTTCCTGAATACGGTAGTGCGTCCAATCTTTGGAGGGCTGCATTCGCGCTTCCTGTATACGTGCGCAGGGTTTCCTGGCGATCTCCTGAGACTCGCGTCACAAGATGACGTGCACGATGCTGTGGGATGGGTGCGTCTCGTTTTGTTCTGCGATTTGCTATCCGGTGTGACCGCTCTTCAGCCACCCTAGTCAGCTGTCCCAGTCAGCCGCCCCAGCGCGGCTTCTATAAGCTCTTGTCCACGGCTTCGGCGTCACTGTAGAGCTGATTTATGACAGTTTCCCGATCAATTGATCAGCGTTTGTTGAGGAACTTTCTCAAGAATTTTAAGGCGAAAGCCTTTAATCTCTCATCGTTGTAAGCAGCAGTTGTCGACAGAAATGTCACGCTTTTCAATTGGTCGAAACGGTCGTGACGTCACAGTGCACGAATTTCAAACGGGGTCAATTGTACTTTGGCTAGTAATCACGCAACCAATTGAAGGGATCGTATAGTGATTCTCCAAGTAAGTGGGACTGAGCTTAGTTAATTGCTTAATTGCCCAATTAGCCTAATTAACTTTTCTAGTCAGGCCATATAAATAACTAAAACAGAGTAGGAAATTCGTCGAGCTCGGGAATCGAACCCCGGTCTTCGGCGTTCGAGACGAGCATGCTATCCACTCCGCCATGCCAGCTCGAAGGTTTTGAATGAACAAAGGCGAGTCTAGTGAATACGGTGTCTTCGCTCACTGCCATCCTCCTCCCTTCCCTTCCGGCGAGGTTTAGGTGTCCACCGAGATATGAGAGACAGATACATTCCCTTTCCTCAAAAACCAATTTACCGACGAGCGAGGCATAGAACCGAATGGGCGATGGCGTTCAATGGACTCCCTGGCAGCGTTGCAAGACGCTGTCGCGTTCCACACTCAGAGGCGAAGCTTAACATCTTAACCAAACATACTGACCACACTTTAGGTCAAAAAAGTGCCCCCCTGAATTTTGACGGGTGTCCACCGAGATATGTGAGACAGTTACTGCGTAATTTCCTTTCCTCAAATACAATTTTCATTTTCTTCATTATGGGCCCTCTTTGTCTTCTTTCACTCCCACTTCCTCCCTTTCTCTACGGTGCGGTTCAGGTGTCCACCTAGATGACAGAGAATTACTGCGCCATTTCCTTTCCTCAAAAAGCGTTGCGTTCAAAGGGCAAGGCATCGCGCCGAACGGGTGGTAGTGTTCCGTTGACTCCCTGGCAGCGCTACAACACGCTGTCGCGTTCCACTCCTAAAGGCCAAGCTTAAGCGTCATTAATTAGCAGTTAAATGGTATTCAAGCATTAATCAGTAATCAATCATTAATTAGTGATTTGTCATCACTTAGGAATTAGTACTCAATTATATGTCACGCCACCAGTGCCACAGAGGCAGTCAAAGTGGTGCGGAGAACGCTTTCGCCTCTACGCACTTTAGACAGTCAAAGTGCTCCCTGAATTTTTAATTCACTATGGTATATGTTGAGTGCAGTGTTAGCATGCAACCTGTCACCTTTTACATGAAAGCAGGGGGGGGGGGGGGTGCGATGGCTGCACTGCAATACGCGTCAGTGATCCCAAGTCATTTTTTATTTTTCAGGGGAAGTGTTGCTGGCGCTGTAATAAATTAGTTATAAAGAAAGGAGAGGTGCAGTAGCTGTCCCATACTCGGTGGACACCTGAACCACACCATGGGGACGAATGAGGGAGGGAGTGAAAGCAGGAAGAGAGAAAGAAGAAACGTAGCGGGGGGCTCCGGATGATTAATTTCCGCCACCTGGGGATCTTTAACATGCGTTGAAAGAAAACGAGTTTGAAGTGTTCAGTTAAAATTAAACTTTCAACCGTTGTATCATCACATGACGGGACTGATTCCGATGCGCCAGGGCCCTATTAGCCAAACCTTTGGTGAATGAGCAGCGGGATGTGGGAAGAGGGGAGTGAAACCGCACCTGTGCTGGTTCAGCATCGGCACTCCTGCAACAAAAGGGCGTCTGGGCTGCCACTCGTTTTTTTAGCAAGTTGCTGCGCGTTCTGAAATAGCCGAGAGGATTATCCCAGTTCAAGCAAATCTAAACGTAGCTGCATGAAAGAAGAGATTGATAGCGTTCTTAAATCTTCATACAAGAAGAAAAAGATCACCCTTGTCCGAAGAGGAAACTTAGGAATGACTGGCACACCGGGAAAGTCGCCCTGCCAACTGAAATAAGATTGTTAACAGTTGGCACGGAGATCAAGAATTGATCAGCAACTTGATGCGGGAAATAAGTTAGGCGTTAGCTTCGTTGGCGACGCCATTTTCACCACAATACTTAATTAGCTGTTAAAGGGACCCAGAAACACAATCTTAGTTAACTGTTTTGCCTGTTGATTGCATACAGTGAGTTATAATGGTGCTATTAGCGTCGGTAATACCGCGTACATTCCGTTTTTTAATATTTTAATGTCCTCCCAAAAACAACTTCATGGCTCTGATGGTGTCGCCACACAGTGGCGGGTTTTTAGCAGCGGATATGACATCACCTGGCGCGAGCTTGATGACAGGACAAACAGTAAATATACTGCAAATTGTGTGTATAAATAGAGACACATTTTGTCACCTGTCTGCGTTTTATATTAGATCAACAAAAACAACTTCCTTGTCTTAGATAAAAGCCCTGTAAAGCAAGTAAAATAAAAATACACCACCAGGGGCGCTCTGGCATGGAAACAACGCTGCCAGTCTCAGCAAGAACAAGTTACAGAGAGCAGGCAACCATGGAGTACAAACTTCCGCGACGTGCTCTGGCTGGCTGTTTTGATTGGTTGCGCCAGGTGCCGTCATTGGGAGAGCGAAATAGGAGTGGGAAGCCCCGCCAAAATCGAGTTGAGGGCAGCGTTTTGTTTGCTTGTATTTTCAAATTTCTTCACTGAATAACTCCAGTTCCTGTGCATCGATTCTTGTAATTCTTTTTAAGTCAGCATCTGTGTGACATAAAGAACCCACCTGAAGTATAGCCGGTATTCCCCCAGGCAGTGTTTCGCAGCCCCTTTAAAGGTGTTCACCTTGAAAAGTTTCCCAGTACTAGAAGAGGCGGTTAAAAACTTGCTGCAGGCGTTGGAAGCTAGTTGTTTGCTCCTCCCACTCCCAGTGCGGAATGAGAAGTCCTACAAAAATTCATTTACCGACGATCTAACAACTGCATTTGCAAGCGAATATTACTGCCTGCACTAATGGTGGTCTTTATTCCACTTTATTTATTGCGGACCTTCGCATAAAGCTCTAGTAAACAAAAAGGCGTGTCTGGCATGATGACTAGCTGTTTTCTTGTCCGGAGCAAGAGGCATCAGCAAACGGTTCCAAAAGACAAAAGTTTCGCAAAGCAGCGCATAGCATGCCACTTCTTTTCGCTTCGACCCCCTTTGCACTTCCCTTGTGATACACCGAGTTTATGGCGAGAGAAAACCACTCACCGACACTGCCTACGCGCCGGCGCGGCTATACACACCGTGCAGGGTCCCCTCTGCGCTTGAGTTGCGCCGCTGTTCGTGGCGAGCACTATTCTCGACTAGTTGGCCCACGTTTTCCCAATGAGCGTGAGACATTGGTTCGCAACCCGAGGTGGTGGTGAGTACGTTTCCTTAAGATCCACAAACAGAGAGGCGCGCACTAGCACCGCTATACTTTGAAGCTTGCAGAGGACACTGGTCTTACGGGGTGCAGGCAAGAGGTATATATATCGTTTTCGACAGTGAGGGACAGACGGGGCATTAGTCGACATGATCAATGTAAGGCTAACTAGCTTGTATCACTAACATACGCGCCACTACCGCCGTCAATTAGGTCCTTGCCAGCATACTGAATAGCGCTGTAAATGCCTCGCGAATAACGTACGCAGCTACGCACGTAGTACGCTGCAACGTACGGCTGATGGAATTCGCTTGAACGTCCAGCAGCTCGACGCGCTGGCAATCAATCATCACTACCGGCTTCCCCGAGGCCGCTTCGCAGTCAAAGCGCGTCTTTCACCGTTCGGCGCTCCCCCTTCCCTCCCCCTCGCGGGAGACCGCATCTCCGTCTCCCATGGCCGACAAACTCCGTGCGCTCATGCGTGCGTCGTTTGTATAGAGTGCGTGATTGTGTGTCGCTCAAACCATCTGGCCAATGTGGCCTCCAGCCAAAGCGCGTCTGCGTGCTTTGTGTAAGGAATCTCCATTCCGTACAATGCCGATATGCAGCTTCGCGGGAGCGTCCCAGCAGCGGTGCGCACTTAGCGTAACCGCAGGAGCTACACTATAATTCATACTGCACAAATATAAACAGGAGTTCATGCATCTAGTACGTAGGACCTGTGATGGGGATCAACGACGCTTCGGGAAAAGACAGGTTTCTGTAACCTCTCACAGGTGAGCGGGGAAGCTTGCCCCACGCACATTTTTTTTTTTTTCTGCGAGCTACTCTTCGCGCACGCAAAGGGTTCTCGTACAGTCTGGCAAAGCTCCATTCTTCACTGCTAAAAATTATTGCTGCGAGTGGGCTCACAAGGACAGTCTCTGTGGAAACGGCGTTCGTTTTGAACAGAACAGCGAGCGGAGTAGCAGGGACGCTCATCATTTTTCGAGCATTCATGAAACAAAACTATAAGTGGGTCCGGGTGATTGTGGCGTCGTGATGACTCAAGAAAGCTTGACAATAATGAACTCGCGCTGGAGTTCATTAGTCTATCATCAGAAGAGTCACTGCGCTGGGGAGAGCGAACGAAAAAAATGCGCAGTCGAAATATTTAGTTCTGGCTGCCGAACTGGTTTCGGCTATTACTGAAATTCTGAGAGGACATTGGCCTTCCGGGGCATTGACTATATTTTATTTATACTATGCGTCACTTGCCGACACGTTCAGTCTAAGGCTGACCCATCTGCCCTTTACGCCACCAAGACTGCCGCAGCTTAATCAGCTTCGTTGCCTTTCATAATTATCTTCCCTGAATAATTAATCATTTGTTTTAAAAGAGAAGGGACTTGAGGAATTAGTTTAGCAAAAGCGTGCGCGGTGTTATTCTAACGTAAAAAGCAAAAAAAAAATTGGCAAAAATTTAATATTTATTAAACGCAGCAATGTTCTGGAGATCAGGTTGCAATTAAGCTGACAAGCCTGGAGTCACGAAATGCTGAATGAAACGTATACTCTGTTGGATAGATGGGGTTTCGGGGTCGTTGCTAGCTCGTTGCTTGACGGAACCGCGGTCAAGCTTCGAACCCGTTCCCACCACCACCAGGACAAGAGTGACGTCGAGTCAAAGAGTTGGGTGATGGGAGGAATATTACGAGTGGGTTTATTTACATTTTTACATCATGGTGGTTAGAAGTGAGACTGAAGTGAAGCTACTCTGAAGTGAAGCTCTTCTGGCGCATTCGTTGTCGACTTTTATATCCTTCTCGTTCCCTAAAGTCCCTAGGTTGAGGACGCCCACGCCGGAGTGGGAGGGGCCTAGAGCTTTCACTTGTGCGCACAAACACAACACCGCACTTATGGTCACGCCCCTGTCACGTGTTGAGTCCGAGGGAAAGAAGGTTGCCGTCGAGGCGTCGACTGCGGTAGGTGGTGGTTTCCGGCCAGCCAAAGGTTCCCGCGGGTCACCGACATCTGTTGGTCATCAAATGACATCCGCCGCTCGAGGCCGGAAAGTGGTCCCTCGTTCTTGGAGATGTTCGAATGATGCCCACCAGCTCGTTGCGGTGCTTGGCACGCCAAAGCGCCACAGGAAACGAAGCCCTTTGTTCCCCGCCACGGTCACAGCAATTGGGGAAGATAACGTCCGTCTCCACGCGGCGGCGGCGGCGGCGGCGGCGTTCGACACGTGCAGGCACTTCGGAAAGGGGGTCTGGTTTTTAAGCCCGAGTCACACTGCGGAAACACAACAACGACATGAACCAAACATGTTCGCAAGCGAGCCGTCAACAAGTCGCCCAACCAACTTGTCACACAACTTCTTGTCACACTGCACGGCAGGGAAACGAGACAGGTTGCTGGGGTGTTCCCTCGGTATGACAGCTTTCGGGAACCGGAACAACAAACAAACAGCGTTCGTGGACATGGTTGGCGCTGTTCGCCGGCCGGGCGAATTTCCTGGCGACACCGCACGAACAAACCAAGCACTCTGCGGCGATTCACCGCTTTTGTGCCTTTCGTGCTTGGAAACTTCGTTTGCAAAGTGCAAAAAAGAGAAAAAGAGCGCTTCCTATCGTGGCATAGAGTTTCTTACTATTACCTAGAGGGAAAGCTGGCAAGCCGTCTATGGGAGTTTGCATGGAGACCCCACGTGACCACCTCAGCCACCATGGGCGCTCAAAGCATCATGGGGCGGTGAGCTTGTTGCGGAACTGCAACTTTTGGCCAAAAAATAATCAAGAAATAAAGCTGTTTGATAACTACAAACGTCCTGACATTGAAAATCTTGTCTAATGATTGCAACAAACGAGCAGAAAAGCATTTAAGTGCAAAATTTGCCCAAAATAAGAGACGACTCGCTCTCCTATTGGCCAAGCAATGAACACTATAAGAACTAATATTTCGTAATTAACAAGCGCATTTTTAAAAGTAAATATGTTTTCAAAAAAAAATGTTGTTGCTTAGATACTTTAAGAGGTTTTTTAATGGCATTTCAGAAGAGTAAAACCTTTTATTGGCGTCGTGTGTCGTCGCGTTTTCACTACTATGGTTTTTGCACACTGCGGTCGCGCGAAAGTCGTCTGCGCACACACGAACAACGTTTTTGAAATGAAACGTCTGAGTAGTACTACTCTGTGTTCCCGAAAAACTACGACTGTCCCGCAACAAGTAGCTCACCGCCCCATGATGCTTTGGGCGTCCACGGTGGCTGAAGGGCAGCGCCGCCAGCTTTCCCTCTAGGTAATAGTAAGAAACTCTATGGCTGCGTTCCAATACTCCCGAGTAGACGTCTACTTAGACGTCTTGCCGGACAGCCGCCATTTTTAGATGCGTTCCAATTTTCACGAAGCCGTCCAACAAAGACTGCTTCGCCGAAGTCCACATCGATGCAGGCTAACTTCCTGTCTAAAGATGGCGGAGCAGTTGGTGCAGTCAGAGCCAACGTTACTTTGGTCAGAGCTGAGTGAGCCGTGATCTTCGCGGGCACTGGAGCCCGGAGACGCACCATCTTTCAAGTGTCAGTCATTCCGTTAAGTTGATTTTTATAGGAACTAGCGGCAAATAAAGCCGTCTTTGTGGACCTACGATTATATTTGTGAATCGCGCGAGAGGAAATCGTGCGGGTGAGATCGTCTGCTATGCAGGTGAGATCGTCTGCTGAGGCGGTAGCGATGAACGCACCATTATTGCAGAAAAAAAAATAAAATAAGAACTAGCAAACTACTAACAGCGCGTTTTTAACTTGTTTTATTAAGATTTTTTAAGAACATAGGAGTGCAACTATTCGCAAATGTTAGTTCAGTTTATATGCGCAAGGCGGCGCGTGAAGTAGACACGTTCCAATATGTAGACATGTAGACGGCTTCCTAGACGTCACACTAGACGTCTTGTCAGACGTCTAGAGAATTGGAACGCACCCTATGTATCGTGGTAATGCTGTCTGCTGCGGTCCTGCTATTTTTGAACTTGAGATGAAGAAGAAAGCAGTGCTGCATTTTTTTTCTTTGAGATAGCAATCAGAATAACTTTACTGGGTTCCCATTTGATTGCAAGAATGATGCGTACAATTATATCTTTGTTTTTTGTACTCTCAGAGCGTGGAACAAACTCGATGAATCTGCCGAGATTGTGGCGTGATTTGTAGTGACCGGCCGGGTTGATAATGCATTGTGGAACAGCAGCGCAAAACACAAAATGTGTAGAAATAGACACAGGGCACAGAAAGTAGACGCATGTAGTCCGTGTTTAATTCTTTCGCATGAAGTTTTCGAAAACGCCTTTCTCAGGCGCCCTTCGCAGCCAGTCGATCATCCAGCGCGGTTTCTCTGCTGTGGCGGCTGGTCGTCCGAGTCAGAATCGAGCAAGGCTGCACCTCAGCCGCCGCGCACGATCATAGTTCGTCCGATATTCTGTAAAACCGCCAGTAGCTACGACAGCGCAAGGTGTCTCCAGTTTCCGCGGTTGTGCACACGCACGGAGGAGAGCGCGCGAGCAAAGGCAGAGAAGCGCCGGGGAACGCGATTGAGGTGGTTTTTCCGGTGTGACAGAGAGTTTGTGAACAAGCGGCGCACATGTGGCCAACACAGGCTGGCGGGAGACAGCGACATGTTTACCCTCTGTTCGTGTTGACGCGGTGTGACAGGATCGCCAACCCGACGAAAACACTGTTTTGTCGGCCGGGTTGGCCGACTGTTTCCGCAATGTGACTCGGCCATTAAGCATCAGCCCCTTCGTTTTGGTCCTGCACTCCGACCGGCCAAACTCCATAATTGGAATCAGCTGTCACCTGGGTCCTCTCCGGGCGGTCCATGACGGCAGGCCCGAAGGTAATCACACTGAAGTTGCTAGCAGCCATATACGAGGGGGGACCCAAAAGAAACCGAACTGAGAGAGTGCTGCCATTCGTAGGCGTAGTAGAGAGTTCTACTGCTAAATGGGGTTAGTAGAGACCTTCACGAAACAGCTGTGCAGACGACATAAGTTTGTAGGCAAACATTTGAGCGTAGTGTTGTGTTTCGCTTGCAGTGATTTTGTTCCGCCTGCGAAATCTTTATGGCAAATTTAAAAGAACAAAGAGTGTGTTTGAAGTTTTGTTTCTTGCTTGAAAAATCGGCAACAGAAGCTTACCAAATGTTGCAAAAGGCTTTTAAAGAGGGTGCTATGACCCGCACACAAGTTTCCGAGTGGTTTGGGCGCTTCAAACGTGGTGAGATGAGTGTCGAAGACCATGCTCGTTCTGGGCGTCCTTCAACGTCTCGAAACAATGAAAACGTTGAAAAAATCCATCAAAAAATGAACGAAGATCGTCGTTCCACGATAGACCAAATTTCAGAAGAGACAGGTGTGAGTTAGAGCTCGCGTCAGCGAATTTTGACTGAGCAGTTGCAAATGAGACGTGTTTCCGCTAAATTTGTTCCTCGCATTCTCACACAGGATCAAAAGAACATTCGATTGAATTTGAGCCGGGATTTAAAAAAAGAGATTGAAAGTGATCCAAACTTCTTGAAGAAAATCATTACAGGTGATGAGAGTTGGTGGTACGGGTATGACCCAGAAACTAAGCAAGCGTCAAGCCAGTGGAAGTCTCCCAACTCTCCGAGACGAGACCAAAAAAAGCAAGGCAGTTAATGTGAAGACAATGATCATTGTCTTTTTTGATGTTCGCGGAATTGTGCACCAAGAATATGTTCCCCCTGGCCAGACTGTTAACCAGCACTTTTATTTGGAAGTTTTAAGACGTCTGCGAGAGGATGTGCGTAGGAAACGCCCGGAACTTTGGCGATCAGGTGCCTGGTTCCTTCATCACGACAACGCCCCGCACACGCGGCCTTACGAGTGACCCACTATTTGGCCTCTCGGGGATAAACTGTCGTTCCCCACCCTCCATATTCACCAGACCTAGCCCCGTGCGACTTTTTTTATCTTTCCGAGAATGAAGAAAAGTCTAAAAGGGAAGCGTTTTGATGATGTGGAGGCCGTACAAACAGCTTCGCAAAGGGCACTGGACGATATCAAAGTTGAAGAGTTCCAGAGATGCTTCAAACAGTGGGAAAAACGACTTGACAAGTGCATCGCATTTCATGGAGAGTACTTTGAAGGTGACTGAAGGAATTTTTTGCAAGAGTTAATAAACAAAGTTTTTATACAAAAAATCAGGAGACACTTTGGCGACTAAAGTGGTTAAAGGCGAAAGCCTGAGCACAGCATTCTGCCACGAATGTGGTTGTGAATGATGATTCAAGTGCTGCCAGCGAATGACGCGTCCGTTGGCTGTCTGCTTGTGTCACTGATGTGTGGTTAAGATGTTAAGCTTCGCCTGTAAGAGTGAAACACGACAGCGTCTTGCAACGCTGCCAGGGAGTCCACAGAACGCCATCGTCCATTTGGCTCTACGCCTTGCTGGACGGTAAATTTATTTTTGAGGAAAGGAAATGTATTTCTCTCGCATATCTGGGTGGACACCTGAACCTCGCCGTAAGGGAAGGGAGGAAGATGGGAGTGAACGAAGACGCCGTATTATTTAGACCATTCAGCTGGCATGGCGGAGTGGCTAGCGTGCTCGTGTCGCACTCCGGAGACCCTAGTTCGGTTCCCCAACTCGACCAATTTCGTAATCGGTTTTATTTATTTATGTGGTCTGACTAGAAAGGTTAATTAGGCTATTTGATATTTACATTATTGTAATTCTATCCATCGTGTTCTGTCATTAACCTGTCAAATGTTGGAACTGTCTAGGATGTTCCACACAATGTATATGAAACGAGGAACGTCGAAGCGGGCAATGTCGAACTGGGTGGGGAAGTGGGTGGTGGTGGAGCGAACGCGGCTTCGGCCGCTTATCTGTTTTTTCAGCAGCGTATGCTTCCGCGGACGCGGTTGTTGCTGCGACGCGCGTCTTTCTTTTCTTTTCCTCTTCTCACCTCTTGATTCTCCTTTATCTTAATTAGGCTAATTTATTAATTCAGCAATTAACTAAACTCAATTGCACTTAGTTGGAGCATCACTATACGATCCCTTTAATTGGCTGCATGGTTACTTGCCAAAGTACAATTAGCCCCATTTGAAATTCGCGCACTGTGACGTCACGAGCATTTTGACCAATTGAAAAGCGTGACATTTCTGTCGACAACTCCTTCTTACAACGATGAGGCATTAAAGGCTTCCGCCTTAAAAAATCCGTTTTTTTTTTTAGGTGTGCTGGCTGGTTTCAAACGAGACCCGCTGCCGTCGATCTCAACAACTCACAACCACAAGTTTGATTCCGCCGTGTGTGTTAACGGCTTCAAGAAAACGCATGAAAGAGACACACGGTAAGACATAAAAGGACAAATGAATCTGTGGCAGATATCGTGAAAAACCAGATCTCAATAATTGTGCTTAATCATCTTTTTTTTTTTTGCTTTATATATCCTGAAAATCCGATAAATGCATAAGACGGTGTTTTTTAAATCAAATTTCCTGCTTCTCGGAGAACCCCATTTTTCTGCTGTTACGAATATTGTGCCTGAGGACATGAGGAGCAGGAATAACTTACTCGGAGGAGACACGACAAACGAACCAAAATGCAATAGCTGGCATTTTATTTAGCGAAATCAGGGCGTGTGCTCATACTACCCTGTTAGAGACAATAACTGAAAAAGCATTGCGCATTCCAAAAAATTCTCAATGGGGCACTTTCTTCCAAGTATCCGACGTCTCAGCTGACGCCAATTTGACCAGTAGGCGGCAACCAGGCAGGTCGCATTGTCCCGTGTTTAAACAACGGGCAGAGGCTAATGTCGAGGCGCATCAGTACACCTAACTTTATTCGACGGCCGCACTGAACTTGTCGTGTCCATTACAGAGCGGGCTCGCGACCTCGTGACCAACCATGGTCGTGACAACAGCTGGCATAGCCACATGCGTCAATCGGGTGAGAACCTTCAAAGTAGCTGAGACATTTCTTCTGGGAATAGTAGCGAGTGAGTCCAAGCCCGCTGAATGCATCGTATACTGTCTTATGGCCTGAGAGCAAGGGTAATATTAGTCTGCTGGAGCTTGACCCCTGCCGCACGGAATTTGAGGCATGCATGCGAAATAAAATAAAATTCTAAAAAACAAACCAACGTGCACGAGAAATGAGCTCAATTTTAAAATCGAGCATTTCAAGACTGCTCGTAAAGAACTAAACACTTCTAATCCCTGGCCTCGCCCCCGAGTACCGCAGCCTGTCGATTTAGGAAAATAATATAGGCCGAATACGAATAATTATCGCTGATATTAAAGAAGAGAACCGCAAATATTGACCATCAGCACTCCATACTTCCGGCAAGGGCCGCATCATCAAGATTCGCTTAGTTTCAATCAATCAATCAATCAATCACCTTTATTTCCTTTGAGAAGGAGGAGTTTGTACTCATTTATGCAAAAAGAAAAGTATCAATCCGAAGTTCATGTTCTAGGTGTTTGGATTCTTCCAGTTACTGGGCGATTGCTGCCACAGTACCCTTGGTGTTATTCCTATTCCATTTCATTGTCAGGATTGTTGAGTTTTATCTGGAACTGGGTAAAAGGCAGAAATAAGGAGAAGTTATTGACTTTTCTAGAAGTGAGGCCTTGAAATTCCCGAGAAACAGATAAGCTGCCGAAACATGCGCTGCCACTCAGCAAGAAGATTGTTTACGCTCTTCTTCCTTCGTGTTCCTGGCATTGAAAAGAAAAGATAAAGCCTGATTCCTCAACAAGTGTTTGCGCTAGCGATATCGGGCAGTGGATGCCCTCCAGTGAAGTATGTCTCCAAAAAAAGCCTATGCAAACTTCTGTGTTTACTTTGTGTCGGAGTTCTCCGCAGTCAAGGTTCCATAGTTTTATGCCTCGCCTGTTTCGTGCAAACTACCCGCAACTATTAAAGGAACGTAAAATCACCGAAACAATACGCTATAATTTCTAATCAATCCAGTGTTCCCTAAGAGGCATACCCAGGGAACAGCGCAGTCGCGCGCCCCGGTGTGCCAAGGAAAAGGCCAATGTATCCGCGGAGGTGAACTCTGAAGGAAGCAAGCAAGCAAGAAAGAATGCTCGAAATCCCAAGCTGACCGGGGCGTGCCGGACTGGAGTCGGGCACGGCGCAAGCGGCCAGTTTGGCTAAGTGCCGCAGCATCGCTCAAATTCGCGCAGCGCACACCGCGCAAAGGCGGCGAGCAAAGCCGTTAAGCAGATCCCCCTCCCTTCCTGCACGCGAGCGAGTCAAATTTGCAGCAACTCCGAGGCGCGTGATACACTTCCTGCGCGGCGGCCGACCCCGGACGACGCGCGACCCAGTTCGGCGCGACCATTAATATCGGCCGTGGCATCCGTCGGCATCGGCTCCCGCTGCTCCGGCCAGACTTTATGCCTATAGCCCGAGCAGCAGTAGCGGCTATTACCTCTGCGCGCGCGCGCATGCTGAAGACGCAGTGCAACACCCTCCCCCGCCTCACTCCTTCTCTCTTATTTAATGTTTTTTTTTCCCCCTTCTGTGCCTCTCCTCACTAAGTTGGTTTCCTGAGATCGGTCGTCGGAAACGGTCGACTCGGACGAGGGGTTGTACGGAGACGCGAGATCCTCCTGCGTGCACTCATTCTGAATGTAGCGTAATGACTTCCTTCCGCGTATCGCCGCTTGGAGCGCGTGCGCGGATGTACCGGCCGCACGGTTTTTAACCAATCATCCGAATATATGTTGTTGTCGGCGCCCTGTAACAATAAAGAAGAAATAGAAAGAGCTTCTCCCTCGCAGACCCCAAAGCAGGAAGAGACGGCAAGCCAAACAAGGACGGGAGGAGGAGGGGGAGGAGGAGGGAGTGCTCCCCGCAGTGAAGTCGCGCCGCTGATGTCTGATGCACGACCTTCCTATTTTGCTTCGCCAACTCGTTTTGCCCGCTCGGAATTGCGGGCTGCTTCGAAGTATACGCGGAAGGAGATCAGTGCCTCCTCGTGTTGTCTTCGTTTGCCTATTTTCTTATCTTTTTTTAACAAACCAGCGCCACATCTGACTAGTCAACAGAGTAGGCTGTGTGTGCTCTACTGGGCGATCTAGCTTAGCTGGTCTCTTGTTTGGAATGCTGAGTAAGGGCTCCAGAATAGGCCGACGGGCACGCACCTCCGAGCACTTCAAGCACGGACACTGTGCGTTCTTGCAGACGCAAACTGGTTGGTCGCGCGGCGCGCATACAGAGATAGCGGCGCGCCCGCCGTCTCGTTCCCGCCTCGAGAAGGAATACAGTATCTCCTCCAGCAGAAGGGCGGCCCGCCGAGGCGTCTCGCGTATCAACTTGGTCCTTTCTTTCTTTTCCCCTTGTAACTGGCGATAGCTCGCGCGCGCAAAAAGGGCAGAAAGAGAAGCCCGAAGCGCCGGCATAACGAAAAGCGGTCGAAGCCAGTCGACCGCATGGCTTCCAATGGCGGAAGAGGGACCGCTGTGACCGCGTAGTGTACCTCGCGCGCCGGCAATGAGGCCCGACTCTCATTATAGCTGCGTACAGTAGTATATTACCTAATGAGAGAGAACAGCCGAGATAGCGACGTCCGCCTTCTTCGCCGTGCACTTTTCCATCGGTATTTCAACAACGGAGCTGTCACGGCGTGCAGCACCTGAATGAGGCCCTAGGTTAGCCGGAACCACATGTCCCCCCCCCCCCCCCCCCCCCGTTTTTCTTCCCCGTGGAAGGAAAAGATAATGGAGAGAAAAGCGGCCGTTTAATCCTAACGCTCACGGAGTAAATCACCAAAAGAATTTTTTATATTGACTGAAAATGTTTGTTCCTACGCGGCAGCATAAGGCTCCGCCAATCCTGCAGAAAATCCGGCATCGGCGTAGTTGCGAACGAAAAATCCGGATTGATCGAAAAAAGGTGGCCAAGTCAAACGTGGAGGGGCGTATTTGAAAGTGATTAAAATATCACAAAACTGATTATTACAAGCGCGTAACGTGACTCAAAGGTCGTTAGGGCATCTAACTATATAAAGTAAATGAACTGCGCAGAAAATTAACCTCGTGTAATTAAACAGGAATCGAACTCTTAACCATCGGTTTGCGAGACAAAAACCCTACCGCTAAGCCACTCAGGCAGGTTCGTGCGGGACTTTATGTCGCGTGGTCTTCCACGCAGTGATTGTGAAAGAGGAAACAGCGTCTGTGTCTGCGTGGGCGAGAGGAACCCCTGAGAGGACCCATTAATGCTGTCGCGTCATACCCTTAAAGGCGGAGCTAAAGGGTCTTCCAAATTTTTTAACGTAACATCCCGATGAATGAATCGAGTGGATGCAAACCACGAAAACTCCATGCCGCTAGCACAAAAACATTGGTGCCATGTGACGCTGCCAATCTCCTTGCGAAGATACCGCGTGCACTTTATACCAACTGTTACTAGTCGCCCTCCACACACAGCCCTTTTTTTTTAACTGGGGCAAAACCGTGACGGGCACGCTGCCTAAATTAAGAAGACGCGCAGCTATGCAGCTTTCAAATATGCTTCATCGCTGTTTCCGCTTGGCAGAGCAATGTAGAAGTTTGCTGGCATATATGCGGAACTGCGGAATCATTTTTCATAGCGCATGCGTATGTCCCTCACTACCGCAACTTCGACGGGGTGTCCAGCGAGGCGGCTGTCGCTGAGCGGCACCCCTTTTCTTCCCGAAGCGAAGAAATTTTCTATTCTTTGCGATCTGAAGCCCCGGAACGGCTCTATGGTTGTTCGGTTCACCGCTCACTCCGTCAGTATGGCTTCGCCGTGCGAATTTGTGAAGCCATGGCATCTCTGGCCGGCGCTCGCAACGTGCTTCGCGAAATTGTTGCCGAAGGAATGCACGCAGCGGCGTGACGACGGCGCAGAAAAACAGCTCGGCGGCGCGTGCAGCTGTTCGGCCGGTTCAAGGACGGGGCCTTCCTCGATTACGTCGAGGCACTGGGGGCGCTTGTACGGCCGCCGTGCCGATAAGGGAGCCACGAAGGAACGCGACCACCGCTGCATTTCCGCCCGTCTCCGGCGACAGATACGCTTTCTGGCACCTAGGTGCGATAAGCCTGCGGGTCGCGCGGGCTGTGCGCGGATTTGTGTTCTGCGGCTGCAGCTACGCGGTGCGCGGCGCGACTCGGAAGGGTTCGGGGTCTCTCACTGCTGCGGCAAAGTATACGCTGCTGCGAACTGTGCGCTTCGTATCGGATGCGTCTCTGCAGGTATCGCCGGAAACCCGTCGTTCTTCGCCCTTGCCACCCTCGGTGCCCAAGGCCGCGTCCTTTCTGGCCTTCTCGGCCGCACACGCGGAAACGTGATACGCCCAGTGGAAAAGCTAAACAAAGAACGCATCCGACATCGCGAGCTGCCACTGCCCCAGCGCGAGCCCTATCACGTCCGCTATGGAGTTAGCAGCTTGTATATATAGATAGCAGCAGCAGCACTGCAACCTGCGGGAATTAAAAAACTGCCACCGGGGGTATCAACCAAAATGAGAGCCATAAAGAACTGGGCGCGCTTGGAGCGTGTTCCGGCGGGGACTGATGAAACTTCCTCCTGCACCGCTCTCGGGGACACGCCTTGGCCCATTGTCGTCTCTTATCAGGCGGCTCAGCTGGTTCCCTTCACGAGGCACCCCATATTACGTCGCGTGAGTGTTAAATACAGCTGTGTAAGTGCCACTTCGTGACTCCTGGGTGACGCGACGGAGGGAAGGCCGCTAAGAAGCTTCAGGAACTGCGCGGCGAACTCGCAGGCGGGTGAAAAAAAGCGCTCTTGCGGAAGCCAGCCGTCGTCTCGCACCTTGCACTCGCTATTCTTTATTGCCCCTGTTAACCCTCCCTTTAGGGTCCTTACGGCAAGGGAGTACAAAACAAATAATTGCTAAATTTGACACTTCTCACATCATGTTAGCCGCCCACGATACAAAATGTCAATTGAGCATTCGAAATCGTGAACATTTTTTTGAACAACGTCAATAGGCAAATCGCTCCAGATTTCTATGAGAGCAGGAAAAGAAGAACACCTGAAAGCATCAACATGTGTGTAATAAGGCAAACGTACAGTCTTTGCCAAAAGTAACCCGGCAACAGTGGTTCCTTTCTTAGCCGCGTAGCGAAGCACTTATGGCAGGCCCTAAGCTCTGAATCTGTGTAGAGCAAGGTGAGCCTTTCTCCTGACGTTTTGACTCCTACCGGTCTGTAGGGGTGCCGTAAAGGCTCAGCTATACGGTTGAGAAGCGAAAACCTGCTGCTCGGTAACTTTTGGGAAAGAGGGTACGTCGTAAAAAGGCTGTGCTCATTAATCGCCTCGCCGCAGCGGCTCTGTCACTCTAGACAGCGAACTCGCCCACATATCCGCTACGCGGCAGTTTTACAGGAAAGTTTCACAGTGTATGGCCTCATGCAAGGGATGAAGCCGTACACTGCTTTTTCTAAGGAACATAAACTGCGGTATCTCCGTAGATATATACCTTATCTCTGAAGCTATGATCTGGTTCCAGCTAACCAAGTGGAAATGAAGTTATGTTTTGTTCTTAGTTATGATACGTAAGACATTACGATACATGGATCACCACGTGATATTCGCCTACGATCGCTGAATTATTTATAGTTGAATGTCCTCTGTCATGCTGCTTCGGTTTCGGTTTCAACAGGCGAGCGATGTCTATGACGTGGGTGGTCAGTATAGGTCACGTGAGGCATAAAGAAAACTGCAATTTAACTGCTGCTTCTTCACTCAATGCGATACAGGCTCATGAAGCAGGCTAACTATAGGGTTGCAGAGAATCAAAATTTCATGCCTCGCGTGACCTCATGTCTTGCGTGACGTCATGCCTCACATGATGTCGTGCCTCACGTGGCATTTCACGTCGCAACCATCGCTCGGCTGTTGAAACCGAATCCGAAACAGGTGAAGAGAAATTCGATTGTAAAGTATTTAGCTGAGGCAGGCGAATATCACGGGGTGATACGGCGTATCGTTACAAAGAAGAAAGCACTTAACCAAAAATTCAGCGTCAATACTCCTTTAAGGTACGCTTTCTGCGGCTGAATCATTTCGCTCAAGTTAAAAGCAATATGCAGACAATGCGTATTGAACCACACGCTTCCTTCTAACTATAATGCCGTTAAAAGCATGTGGGGAAAGATAAGCTTGTCGTTTTCTGCCACTTGGGTCGAGAGAACACAAGTAGCAGGCGATTAATCCATAACTCTCCACCTTACGTACCTCGTACCCCCCGTACTTAGGCACGCAAAAATCCATTGACCAGCCATTCACAAAGATATGCTTTCTTTTTTACTATCATCCCTCGTCGCAATGAGGTATGGTTAGATGTGGGACTTGTGCCCACCTTTTTCTCAAGTACCTTTGCCCAATGTAGAACAACGAAGAACGCGTTGGGTACCATTTGGCCCGTATGTCAGATGAAAAGGACGGCACCAGTGTGTCAGAAGCTGAGTCTGATAGTGATGCATGCTTGTGAGATGAGGACCTCAGTTTCGAAGACTCAGACAATCACAGCTAAAAAAAAATCATAAAAAAACGAGGCGAGTTTCCGCGAGAGAGTTCGGTTCAGGTGATGACAATGAAATAGGAGCTCACTAGAGTATTAGAACGATGGCCATGGACAACCATCGAGAGCGAAACAAAACGAAAACCGTTCCGTAGGGATCTCTGCACTAAGCTCCTGCAATATAGTTGTTATTTAGTTTTCTTTTCAGAAAAGTGCACTGTCTCTTCATTGTGGCCCAAACATCGAACCCCTAATGTTGAAGATCCTCAACGGGGGGGGGGGGGGGGGGGGGGGGGGGGGGGGGGGGGGCCCTGGATCGCGTTACTCCCAGGCTCAGGCTCGCATGTCTCGGTTCGACGATTTGGTGCGGGACTAGCTAGAGCAGGAGGGGGCTTCGAAGAGAACTGCAGGGAAGTTTATTCTACACATATACAGGAACCTGAAGGCGCACAAAAGACGAGCAGTCTAACACTTCTTTAATAAGGCCATGTTTCCCAGGTCCCTAGTCAAGAAACACAACCACTTGGAGAGCGGGTCACTTGTTTAGGCGCCACCCACATGAACCGCCCCCAAACTCATCCTGGGCGCTTTTATTTTGAAGAAGGCTAAACCGCCGCCCGAATGGCCACCCATCTCGGGAGAGGGGTGCAAGTTGTCGCCACACTGTTGCTGTCTGTTTGCGCAACGGTGACGCCTTAACGGGATGGGCTCTTGCACTTACGGCTGCGGTCTCCGCCGAAGAGAACACAGCGCTGCAGCTTTGGGTCCGACGGGTCACTTCGCCGGCGCCTTTAGAGAGATTTAGCATAACGGAGACGTACTAGCGTGGTGCCGGACGCCTCCTGCGCACGAGCAGTGACAACGGTAGCGCTACCGGACTTACTGTAAATACAAGTCGTTAAAGAGGTGGTATGGACCTTTCCTTCCTGTGAACTGCAGGAAAAGACGCCGCCGCCATGGACTGTCAAGCGGTCACGTCATCATTGACTCATTTGTGACGTAACAGCGCAAAACACCGGGACAAGAAACAAAAAGCGCTGTCTTACAACTCATTTTTATTTCGAAGAAACACGGCTTCTTTCAATTTCTTCACACCCTCAAAACACATGCGTAACAACCATATCGTTCAAGCGTTCTAAAATGACAACGTAAGATTTGTAATCACTTGTAATCACTTTTGTAATCAGATTTGTAATCACTTTTTTCACATGTCCAATTCTTTCTTTGTTAATGCAACAGATGGTGTGCTGCCACAATCGTCGCGCAGCCTCACTGTCCAAGCTGCCTCGATCGTTTCGCGGACTAACTGCTCTTTGTGATTAGCCAGTGCTCTACATTTTCCGAAATCAGGTGCCCAAGTTCTTGAGGGGAAGTCTCTGCAATCAATTCCTAGGTTCCTGCAAGCTTGCTCGAAATTAGTTTTGTGTTCTAGTAGTCTTTCATTCATGCACCTGGCAGTCTGTCCTATGTATTGTTTCCCAAATGTCACTGGCAACGAATAAACGAGGCCTTCGGTACACTCCACAAAGGGGGTTCGATGCTTTATCGTGCATCCCTGTTTCTTTTTCGTCGTGTTGGAATTGACTCGTCTGCATAGACTTTTCAGTTTATTAGGGGCATTCATCACGATATTCCCGCCAGCTTTTCGACCAATGCTTTTCAGGCGACATTTGTGTCAGCACGCCGTCTATTGCATTAACAAAGAAAGACCTGAACATGTTAAAAATGTGATTAGAAATCTCTCTGATTATAAATCTTAGGTTGTCATTTTAGAACGCTTGAACGATATGGTTGTGAGGCATGTGTTTTGAGGGTGTGCAGAAGTTATAAGAAGCCGTGTTTCTTCGAAATAAAAATAAGTTGTCAGTCAGCGCTTGTCCCGATGTTTTTCGCTGTTCCATCACAAATGAGTAACCAACATGCCCAAGCTGCTGTCCTGGCTGATCGTCGACTCGTCTGCCGTGGTACCACAAGAACATCACGTGAAACTGCTCTCGTAAGTAAGGAGTTGCCGATTTCAGGATAATTTTAATAACAGCGCAGGGACTCATTTAAGTTGAATGATTGGCTCCTGCTGCAACAAAACGATTTAAAATGAAGCTGCACAAGGAGTAGAGTTTCTTTTGTTTTGTTTTCAGCGAGAATCTTACAGTAAGATAGTTTCCTGCGTGCGGCCTTTTAAAACATTTACGTATGCTCACGTTCAGATTTTACTGATTCAGAAATAACAACTCAGGGTGAAATGCGAAAAAACAAAGTTAGTAGTCGATTTAGTATGGTTAAGCGTGGAGTACAGTGCAGTAGCACTAGTTATGGTTGTCACTTAAGGTCCTTACGCGCTGAAGCCATTCCCGGACGGCATTTTCCATCAAGGCCTTCCCACTAAATGCATTTATCATAAGACCTAAAGGCCTTTGGGTAAAGACCTGGGTAAAGGCCTCCCTCCACCCACGTGAAGACCTGCCAGGTTCACACACCTGGCAGGTTGCCCACATCCCGGTCACTATCACGCGCGTTTCATGGCGCTTCTTTTCGTGTATTGTGAGACAAAGAAAGAGAAACGCTGCGGTTGACCTCTTGCGTCAGCTGGACATCGACGTGAGCAGGATCTGGGTGGGATTGACAAGGACGCAGGTCACTTCCAAGGAATCGTCCTGCTGCCCCCAGCCAGGTACTGATGCGACGCTTCGTTCGGGAGTTGCAGCTCTGGTTTAACATGAAGGCAATATTATGTAACAAAGGCTGATGGTTTTGTTGATCACGGCTCCCCCCTCAATTTTTGGCTCACTCTATCCCTTCCCTCACGACCACGCGGTTTAGAAGTCCAGCCCCAAACCTCTAAACAGCGACGGCTGATCATGCGGGCCTGCAGGATTCCGCTCACGAACGAAGACACCGGCACTTCGCATTGAATAAAAGTTTTTTCGTCCTCCATTGAGCCCGAGACAGCTGCCATGCTTTCCTTTCCTCCACTCCTATTTTCCGCTCTTGATCCTGAAGACTAACTTTTTCAGGGCTTAACTGATTTTTTTCGTGCCCTTAAATTGAATTTTCAAGTCTATTTCTGTCTATTCTCGTTCTATAGACTCTATAGACAAAAGTGCACTATAAGTGTATGGCCATAAATACCAGGTGTTTTATGGAAGACTAAGTAATTCTCAAAAATAGGTTTTTGAGGTAAAAATATGGCCTTTTCAGCATAGTATCACTAGTGTTGGTGGACACCAGAAAACCGGTGAATCGTTTTAAGTCGAAAGCATGGTTAACTAATTTTCAATTATTAACTTTTTAACTAGTACAGTTAGGCGCCTAGTCGCAATCAGAGATTTGTAGCCGGTCATTAGTAATAGCCAATCAGTTTTTAGAATTTCGAAAACGCGATTACCCTTGGCGCTGTGGCTCGACAGAATTTGGCTTTTGTGACGAGTTACGTGCACTGGAAAGGTTGCTTTCCCTGCATGCTTTTCGAAAGCGCGTATATTTTAGCACAATGTGGCCAAATTTTGTCGAGCCAGAGCTAAGTTCTAAAAACTGAGGTGGCTATTACTAATGACCGGCTACAAATCTATAATTGCAACCAGTTGCATAGCTGTGCTAGTTAAAAAGTTAATTATCAGAAATTAGTTAACCAGCTTACTACTTACGACAATTCACCGGCTTTCCAGTGTGTACCAACACTGGTAATACTATGCCACAAAAGCTATATTTTTACCCCAAACAGCCTATTTTTGAAAATTACTTCGTCTTTCCTTAACAATCGGGTGTATAGATCGCCTATAGACTGTCTACAGGATATGTATTGTCTATAGACTAGTGTATAGGATTTGTCTATAGAAAGTCTATAGACTTTGTAGACGAAAGCCTCTGGACAGTCTGTTGGCTGTCTAAAAAAACTTTTGTAAGGGTGGAGGACACGTCAACACTGCGCATTGCCTGCAACACGCCGTGGCACTACCGGATTCGGAATAAGCACTTAATCCACTTCATAAAAGTGACAGTGAAGCACATTATACAATTAATCTCTAGTACAAAACACAAAAGTGCCTTGGCGTGTTGTTTAATTTCTTAGTACATCTTTTTTTTTTTTTTCAAGACTAGATCACCGTTTTTTCCTGCGATATAAGTGGCTTTGCCATCTGATTTTCAGCGATTTCCGCCGACAAGCAAGCGGCAGCGTTGAAAAGCCGCGCAGAAATATACCAGAAACGCTGCTCTTTCCGTGACGTCATTCGGCAATGCCTACGGGACCACTCCCTGGCTCCAGCTTTCGTAAGCGGCTATTTCATCTATCGCGGATGCAAGCCGCTGCCAACAATAGGTACTTCTTGAGAAATGAAATAATAGTCTCTCGGTACGGCCCTTAAATCTTGTCAGCGTTCGGAAAGCACTTCTCGGTACGCGTTTCTACGACGTATGTTGGTGTGCTTTCCTACCAATCTTTTCCCAGAAATAATACAGACCGGATGTTTTAAATCTAAGAGAAGGGACAGATATAGTATATATGATTGACATCTGACCTTCAAAACTTCACTTTTTTTTTTGCTTGCCTCTGCAAGCATGTGCAGCGCTCCCTTCAAAATGGGGACCATTGCGTTTCTTTTCTCTTTAATGCAAATTAGGAGCCATGTTGGTGTACATTTCATTATTTCCGCAAATATTACGAAAATAGACGATATAATTACGCCAAAGCATTTCAGAATTTTATTGCAAGATCGCTCTCCCAGCTACGGAAATCAAACTGCAGGAAATCATGTAGCGAAATATTTTCGCTGCGTAATAAATAGGTTGACCCTTGTTCAGCTTTACGTCGTCGAATGGCGTAAACGTGTCCGTTTCAATTGAATCGAGGCGCTTAGAAGTAGCTCTCAGAAACGGGACGGGACTCCACAGGAACACGATGATGATTATTATTTGATTTATAGTTCGAATTGGTAGCTTGGTCAAATAGTGCCATGGACGTTTGGTCTGCTCGAGATGGGGTCAAAAATCACGATTTCCAAGTGTTCGCTCCCAAAATGCCGAGCCCCAGGCCATTGCAAAGCTTGTAATCAGTGGAAAAACTGGTGAGTGGCCGGAAGCTATGGGTGCCAAAAGCGCACTTTCTGTGTACGAGATGGATGCTCAAACCAACACGCCACCGCTTCGGTACACTTTATGGGTGAATACTTAGCGAAACCAAGCTGGCCACTGCCTGTGACAGGCTTTAAAGGTTCGAGACTCGAAACTTTCGAGCAAACCTCGGTTGTCTTTCACTTTGGGACTCAGAAGCATACAGATAAAGGGGTGCAAGCACTCATCAGGTTTCAAGAACGGAAATGAAAGCGTCCGAACTGCGGACCGCGTAAAGCTACATGGTACGAGTCTCAGATATCCGTCAAAACGGCCGCAAGATATAGATGTGGCCCCGATAGGAGGTGTGCGATGAAAGAGCAGCGACGATGAAAGCCCAAACAAAAGGTTACGGACCTCGCGGGGTAAACAAACGCACCCAGCACGATTGGGAGAGCTAATGCACTCGAACTGACCGCCTTATAGGTCGTTCCTGTGGCCGCTGAACGGACGTCTGCAGCTGCTCCCTGTGCTTCGTATAGTGCCGCTCCTCTATCTCTATCTGTGCGCGTTTGCGTGTGCGTGTGTGTAGTGATTATTACGGAAAGCCGCTCCTCTTGCATGCTGGGAGACGAGTGGTGGACACACTGCGGGCATCACCGCTGTCGTCGTCGAAGTCGTGATCAGCCGAATTAGAAAAACTTGAAGACTGTGCGAGTGCTCTTCAACAGTCCGTCTAATGCCCCAGTCGCACCCACCACTGACATACCACTGACGTCACAGATGGGGCAGTACCTGTATTTGCTGTCTCGTCTAGTCCCCACATCTCATTTTCTGTTGCGCACGTCTGCTTTTCCCTCTGCCACTCACTGCCACCCTAGTATAGAGCACCTGCTATCTGCCCTCTTCTTTCTCTCGATTTTCACAAACAATTCCAGCTCGCGTTTGTCAATGGAATCCACATCGGCCCTTTGTTTACCTTTATACGTCACACAATGCAAAATTTTTGCTTCAGTAACGAGTACTTCGCGAAGCTCGTCGTGCTGTGTGCTTACCGGAAGTGCTGTTTTTTTTTTGTTCATAATGGGCATGATTACTTAAATCTGTAGTAACGCCATCGGCTGTGAGAAATCCGCACTGCGTTGGAGGTTGCCTTTGGCCGCCTAGTGTGCACTTAAACGTTAGCTAAAAAAAAAAATGTGTGCACGCGAAGTAAATTTTGCGCTTAGCGGCCATCAAAATGTGGGCCGCCGCGGTTAAGGATCAATAGTATGATGCCACGCATGTCGCGCCAGTGACACGCGACGCAGTATTAGGGCACGTGCATGCAAGACTCAATGGCTCCGCTCAAGAGAAACGTTCTAGTGGCCAGCGGAGCAGCTAGCTAGAGAGAGAATGGTGCCACGGACGGAAGCACTCTTCATTTTGGTGGAGCTTGTCAATATGCGGCGGAACGCTCAGGCGTACACAATTTTACTGCCTGTTCGTAGAACCCATGACAAATGTAGGAAGGTATTTGCCGGAACTGAAAGCCATATCGAATATGCAGTGAGATAAGACAAAAGTCGTGAGGCAGTGTAATGAGTGGCGGTATTGTAACAACTGAAGAACGCTTCCGGGCCAAAATGAAATGGATGATAAAACTATCCGTAGCAGAACGGATGAAATCGCTGGGCGTATTGGAGTGCCGAGGATTCTGATAAGAACCGGCCATTCTGTGCAATGCAGCACAATCAATTCGCACCGACCATTTCGCGACGACAGCCGGAACTCGGAAAGGCGCAATCGTATACGGCGTGCGCATATAGAAAAATCAGTGTACCATTCTTGAACTAAAATTGGTCAGTTTTTTCACAAAAAGGCGCTTGGCATCGAGAAATTTATTTGGCGCATCATTTTAATGCTTTGTCAGTAAATATGCAGTCGCAGCGTTTTCAACTATATCGGAGGGGTACTGGGATTGTCAGCTTGTATTTTCTTTTCCCCGCGTACATACTAAGGCAGCGCACGGGAGGTATACGAATTGTTCATAACTTGAAGACATCGAATAGCTCTTAGCAGTAGCTCCATCTCAATGCCACTGTAATCCACATAAAAAAAACACAAAAAAACTCGACCTTGGGAACACTAAATATGGTTCACGCCGCATTAAATCGTTAGAAACGAATATTCGGCATTAAACCAAAATCGTCTTATCAATAAGGCTAAAGGAAAAGGCGCAGAATATAGTGAGCCCCTGTATGCAGCTTTCTAATACATTATGAAACTGTATTTGGTTTAGTGTAAGCCCGTTCAATGGAAACGTCGGAAATCATGCAAGCAATGCTCAACAAGGCCGTGGAGAAACAATGAGTAGGTATGACACAAAACACCTGCAAAGGCTTTGCAGACACTACAGTCCTCAAATGGGGGAGTAAAATAAAAGAAACCAGTTAGGAAGGGCTTCAAGTAAGGGGCAAGATCTCCCCAAAAGAACGAACACATGCATTGCATTCACTGCATGTCTTCAGGTACTCGCAGCATATAATACATTGTTACGTGGAGGTGACAACGTCGTGGACAACGGATGAGCTGACTGAAGTGGCTTGGAAGTCAAACTTTGATGAGACTCACGCACCCACAAAGAACTCAACAACTCGTTGGCGGCAACAAATGTGCTCGATGGTCGTCGACAAACAGAATAACCACTGCTTTCGGCCGAGCTATATTTAAAACTGACACAGAACTTTCGAGATAAAGCACGAAAAGCAACCACAACAACCTCGAACACGAAGAAGCAGTTGCGTGCGGCTGCGGTCACTCTAGATGAATCTGGTCGCGTCTTGCATCGCAAAAAAAGTGATAAAGCCGTGTGCCGGCACTTTGAGGAAAGAAGAAACATTAAAAGCCTTCGCAGCAATATAAGATCAATCGTTAATGGTCAGTCCTAAGCAATATCAGATTCGCTGAGTAACTAGATTAACTACACTGGGAAGCGAAGTACAGGTTAATATGAATGGAACTGAAGAAATGTTCCGCACTTTGGCAAAGCAGAACAGTTCACGACGAGCAAAGATTACGAGGGCACTTATCATTATTCGATGGCAGTGCGTAAGCATTCGGTCTTTTCTTTGATTGGAGAGCTAATGTTGCTGGCTTAGCACATTCATCAGTGAGAGCTGATTAGCATTGGATGATTGGCCCTACACCTTCCACGGTAGCCACCCGCCGCGTTATTCCCGTGATAACCCCCCTAAGGTTGCACATTCCTCCGCCCCAGGGTTCCGAAACGGAACCAAACCTGAACCTGAAACCGGAACTGGACACGTATTTTTGTCCGCAACCAAATAGAATCCATATTTTGTTCGCCATCTTGAAACTAAACCGGAACCGGAACGATTCAAAGGAATCGTACCGAATCTGTTCGGGACTCTGTTCAGCCCCACTTTTCTTGGAACAGTTTTTATTTTATTTTTAGACAAAGTGAGGTGCTTTACCGAGGAGATTTATCTACCGAAAGCTGCCTGCGCTAGAAAAGGTGCGCGACAACTGCTGGAAGTCTGGTGTCTAGGAAAATAACCGAATAGCCGCTTTTGTCATGTGCTTTCGGCAATTTAAAGCACTTTACGCCAGACCGATGGGAAATCTTCACTTTATTAGATTCACGTGTTTGCAGATAGCTTCAATGAAATTGTTAGCACAGCTCTAACTCATGAAGCCCGGAATGGGAACAGCTTTCCTTTATTTGCGCCATGTACTACCACAAATATGTGAAGTTTAGGTGTAATGACCCAACCACGTTGTGCAACATTCACTTTCAGAGACATTCGTTGTCTCAGACAGAAGATTCAAAATAAGACCCGCCACGATACTCGGTGTCTGTGGCGCTTCGCTGCAGATCCGAAGGTCGCGGGTTTGACCCCAGCAGCGACGGTTCCATTTTGATTGTGGCGAAATGCAAAAACACGCGAGTAGTGTGCAAGGTCAGCGCACGTTGAAGAACCACAGGTGGCCTAAGTTAATGTGGAGTCCTTCAGTACAGCGTTCCTCACAACCTCCTTGTCGCTTCGACACGTTGAACCCTACATAATATAATATTATAACAAAACAAAGTGTACATAAATTGCTGCATTTTTTTTTAATGCGAGAGCATTACTGGTCGGATTACGAGAAAAGCCGACGGCGCGAGCGTGCGTGTGTGTGTGCTCGCAGATGGTACAGAAATTCCTAGCGATGACAAGAAAAATAGGTTGACGTCATCAAGCGATCGTATGACGTACAGAGCAAGCCGAGCACTGCCACTTCAGATAGTCCTATTAAATTTCGTTTCGTCTATATACATACCCGCAACTGGTCGACTTTCGTGTGGCGCCATTCATGTGGGGACAAAACAGTGGCGCAATTTTTTGTCATGCAGCGTCCCGGGTGATGTCTTGCGATTTCTCGTTGCATATAGCTTACATATGCTAGTCAATTTGGAGGCTACCTTGCGAAAAGGATTCGAACCGACGATATATGCACCTTCAACTGTATGCCTTCCCAGACTTTCGCATCAAAATTGTGATGCAACCGTTCGTCGTGCAGCATTCCGGGTGGTGTCATTCACGTAAACTCGTAGAACTATAATGCATGTACAAACATTACGCGTAAACAATGCACCTAGAGACAGTGATACCATCGTATTCCTCCACGTAAGCAGCCTTAGGTGTCTCCAGATTTTCCGGACATCCTTTGTTGCACGCGTCGGAAATGAGGAAGGAAATACGGGATTGCAGCAGCGGTAAAGATGATTAAGAGCAACAAATGCAATAGAAATTGCACAAAGCGGCAATGAGAAAATGAATGTGCTCGCTGTCACATGCGGTAATGACTAGTACAGAAAGGGGAGCGGCTTTACGAAGCGCAACACACAAGAGACAAGAAAGAACTCGCTTGGGTGTTGCGCTGTGTAAAGCGGCTTCTGAGTATGTACCAGCTTGCCCAGATCTCTGCCTTAACACAGAAAGGAGATTTTTCGATGAAATGAAACCATGATGAAATGATTTTGTGTTATGCCGACGTGCTGAAATGATCCTGCCTATAAAAAAACTAGATGTCAATAGCTTGCGAGCGGCTTCGCCAGACTGTTCTTGAACTGCTAAATATTGAATTCTGTGTCGGGTGGCTTATATAATTCTGCCTCTCGCTTTCGCACTTCTGGCTCTTGGTGTTTGAGGCGACCGGCTTAAGCTTATTGGCGTTCTTTACTGGAATGCTTGGACGACGGCACACGTGGAGCACTCACGGCCCGCATCGGCTGTATTGAACGAAATGTTTTTAGCTCCAATTATCGACAAACAATAGAAAAATTGGCTGAAAACCACCGTGAACTCAAAGCGCAACATGATGGCAAAAAAGATTAACATGAATCAGATTTTTCCTGAAACATTACAAAAAATATCTTCAGAATAGTATCTACACACAAAAAAAATACGATGTAATGTAACGCGACAAATCTGCGTTAGTAGTACTGGATCTACTTACATCTCGATTGTACGCTTATCGCCTCTCATTGCGTCTTCGCATTGAATTTAGCTGTAGCATCTTTGTCGGAGGAGGCATCGAGAGGGTGGAGGTCTTCTTTAGGATGTGTGTGTGTGTAGGGGGGGGGGGGGGAGCGTACGTGGGCGATATATTTTCTCTGGTGGGCGCCTGAAGGTGCACCCACAGGGCGGTGCTTCCCCGGAGGATTGTGTGTGAAGACCTTCAACAGAAAGGAGGTTGGTAGGTTGTGGGTTCAGGCTCGTAGATGGAGATGCATTTTTACTGGTAGGTGCTCAAAGGTGCATCTATCGGGGGCTGCTTCCGGAGTGTGGTGGTGGCTAGTAGAACGAGGCCTGCTGGAGGCTGAAGGTGTTTGGAAGAGTGGTTGGAAGAGTGGTTTTGGATCGCAACAAGCTCGACCAAAAACCCGTCTACGTTCAGAATTTTATTTGGTCCTGAATCTCGTTTGAACACGTTTGAACCCGTTCGAATACGAACCGGAACGGAATGTCGCTCTGGAGCCGAACCAGGAATTGAATCCGAAAGGCATGAACCCGAACCGAACCCGAAAAACTTTCGGTTCGACACCCCGTCCGTCCATGGTAGCTGCCCTCTAGGTTCTTCACGTGGCAGCCACCCTGTCCCTTCCCTCCCCTAAAAGTGGAGAGAGGGATTTTCTTCTCGCCACTTTGCCTCCTGCCAACCTTGGCAGGTGGTTTGGCAGGTGGCAAGTTGCGTACACAACACTGCGCAGCCGGACGTTGGATACTTTTTCTTCACGATGGGTAGTGAAAGTGGGTAGCGAAAGTAGTAAAAGAGCACGTCCGTCCAGGCTCAGTATAGACCCGGCATAATTTAACTGTGAGAAAGAAATCAGTCCGAGAATAAAAATGAGTTAGAGTGCATTTGACAGGCACTTCCTAATTAATATCAGCTGCATACAATATCCCACTGAAGAAAGTATATGAATGCAATTGATGTGTGCCGTTAGTGGGCACCTGTGCATAGGTGCCCACTGGCGCAAAGGTTCGTGAAAAAGCTCGAAACGAGCACAGCGAGCAATGGAAAGGAAAGTGACAGGTCAGTCATTGAATAAGAGAAGTAGAGCAATAGAAGCTTAGTCAGACTCGAGCAAAAGTTCGGCTTGTCAGTATTAATACAAATACGTTTTTCAAGTCTGGCTGGGTGTCCCTATAAATGCGCACAAAAAATTTTTCATCAAACATGTCTTCCTCTATAATTTTTCTCCGTGCTCTCTGCTACGGGCTTACAACGTCTTATGACGTACTGTATATTTAGCCAAATACATGCACAACAGAATGCGTATTTAAATAAAAATTACATATCATGGTAAAGCACGAGAAGCTTCTCTTCGGGCCAGAAGAGCGTGTTGTCGGGCTAGTTGGTTCTGAATAGTATATAAGTGAATTGCGCAACAACTTAGACAGGACACAGAAAGAAACACATACAACAGTTCACGAGTGCTCGTGAACTGTTGTATGTGTTTCTTTCTGTGTCCTGTCTAAGTTGTTGCGCAATTCACTTATATACTTCTCTTCGGCTGTTGGGAGCAGAAAGCTGATTTAGACAGAGCGGCCAACTTGGAAGGCTGCTCAGAGCGCCCCTATTGTTACATAGTTCTTGAAAAGCTGACTACGAGGGAGCACAGTGAGTATTCTCTCACTTCCAGGAACTCTTTGGCTGCAGATGCGACGCGTTTTTTATTTAAATCTCATCAAATACAAATGTGAGTTTTAGTGTATGCAGTGTCAGAGGGGGAATAAGAGAACAACAATAGCTGATACCTCGGATTACACTAAGAGGAAAAAAATGGATTTGGTCCGGACACATAATGCGTCGAGCTGACAGTTGGGTGTCTTTTGCAGTCACAGGCTAGTTACCAAGCGAGAGAAACGGATTCGAGAGTAACAGACGCTCAGATGGTGAGATGACGTAGGATAGTTTACTGGAATAATTGTGGCAGCGGCTGGCGCAGGAAAGTGACGATTAGAGATCACTATGGGAGATATTTAATCAGCAAGTGGGCTTTAACCTGGTTCTTGAAGAAGAAGATGATAAAGTAAAAAGGGGATCATTTCCTCTACAGGGAACATAATAAGCCTGTCGACGACGAGAACAACTGACGTGATGATGATGCTGAAAGACGGCTGCATGGAAAAAAAAAAAATCAGCCTTTATGACAGTCTTGGCACAAGGGCTTTAAGCGCTACTTTCAATCAGTGAAAAGATTTATGGCTTACACATCACACAATTTCAACAGCAGCTCAGTTCGGTATCGATGAGGAGGGTGACATTTGATCTGATGTGCGTCCTTAGAATGAAACAGGGCTGATAAGAGTACACATTACAGCTTCAAAGCGCGGGACTGCCGAGAGGAAAGCAAGGTTAGTGGAGGTATACGGTGCGCTACTATCAGCCTAAACGTCATAAAAAGAGAAAATAAATCTTTTCTAGATGTGTCGTATGGGTCGAGCCAGTAGATTAATGTTCAGCTGATCGTCGTGCTGCCATTGCAAGCCTGCCAGTACGTTGCGAATACAGCGCCCAAGTGAGCGGTGCCGGACTCGGCTGAAACTTGGAGTGTGAAACGGACTGTCATAGAAATCAATGGAATCTGCTGCAAAAACTAATCTATTATCATCTTCGTGTGGGCTAGTCCATCGGACATCATGGAAAATGGCAGCGCAAAGGAAACGAAGGCGACATCGAAGAAACATAGACTATGATGCTAAAACGCAACTGTCAGCGCAAGATTCCGTCTGCTAGTGCAAGTGACAGCAACCACGCAAGGAGCCATGATCAAGAAGGGTGATGCAGAACGGCTGGAAGAGCTCCGAAGATACGCAACCAGTAGCTGGCCTGACGCATATCAGCGGAACAACAGTTGCAGTTGCAAACCTGCAGCCAACTGAAGTTGCTGCGGCTGATGATGTGGCTGCGTGTGTTTCCTCGGTGATTGATGTGTTCGTACAGACTTTCGAGCGAAGCCTCCACAACGTCAAGGAATCCCAACTCGCTCCATGTGGCCACATCGAAAGGTAAACCTGCGCACCCCATAAATAGTTCAGGATGCTGTACAATAGGCAGCCATAGACAGAATATAACAGCACGAGCACCTCCGGCGCCGCACACGTGCTCTCATCACTTCGTGCGTGGTAGCCCTCACCCGCGGTCTTACCCGCGCTTCGGAGGTTGCGCTTCGGAGGATTCAGGACAGGTTGCCCCAACTCCTGCCATGACTTGAAAGCGGCCTCAGTATCGAGGCTCATATCCTCGCCCCGGATGTCCAGTCTGCAAATCTAGGAATACTGAGGCCGATATCCACCACCTGCTGTGGGTTTTCCCGGCGTCTGAAGCCGACGAGAATCCTGCACCTGCAGCTGTGGGTCACTCGCCGACCGATCCATGGGCATAAACCGCTTGGACACAGGATCTGCATCATTGCTCGCTCCTCGACTTCATTAGATCGGCCAACTTACTTTCCTTTATTCAACCATCCTTTTTCTCAACCATCATTACGCACATCCTTTATGCTCTGCGGCCCTAAATATCGCTTAAAAAAACTACCAGCAGGACCTTCGGAATCAGCCGGGTTTGCATAATCACCCAACCTACTCCCACTGTGGGGCAAAGGCCTCTCCCTGAGATCTGAAATTAACCCTCTCTTGCGCCATCCCAGCAAACCTGCGAACCTCAACCCTCCAGATAAGCCTCCGCTGCGCTCGACTAGGCTTGCACCGCATTGATATCCACTCCGCCACTCAAAGAGACTATACAGTTGTCTGCTTTGCGGATTATATTCCCTTCCCAAGCACATTTGCTCTTCTTCATTGCAGCCAAAATATTCTATGCTCCCTTTTAATCTTGTGACATTCTCCCATAATTTTCTATTCCGCGCAGTTCACTGTGCTGTCCTTAATATAAATTCGAGCTGCTTTTTTTTTATTTATTCAACACTGCCAGCCTTGGTACACCTCGTCAGGAGGAGAACTACAATATGAAGTAAAGCAGAATTGTCATTTAGCATACAAAAAGCTAATAAAAAGAAATAAAATAAAACAAAGAACTACATATGCATGGATTCAAACATAAAGCAAGCGAACCAATGCAGCAAAAATTTTTATCTAGAAGTTTGCATTCGAAATACAAAATACTGATAAAAACTAGTAATCCTATCAGTGCTTATTGGTAAATCTAATTCAGGAGTTGGTTTGATTCTGTTATTGTTCGAGGAAAAAATAAGGAGTATTTAAAAATGTATCGTCCCGGCACTACAAAGGGTTAACGATTACGTATGCGAATGTCTTGTTAATCGCGTGACTAGTAGCTTTATGTATGGGTTCGGACTCAATGACAACTTATTGTCCAGCAAAAAGAGGAATTTTAGACGCAGGAGTTTTCTTCGAGCATCCAGTGTTCTTATGCCAATTTCCTTTAAATCTTGCAAGCTACGTTGTCAAGGAGAATTTTGATCATGGGAAAGAAATTTGTCGGGTGCACAGGCATTAACTTTTTCGTTAATAAGCTGCGTCTTTGATACGCGAGCCAGTGACGGACGTCGTAGCTACCAGTTCTTATGTGACAGGTGGCAGCTTCCAGCTGTATGCGACAAATTGACGAAAGCAAAATAAGCATGACGAAACATAGCCCCAACGCTTTGTTACACTGCGCAAGAACTTAACGAGTTCGATACTTGTTACTTTTTTTTAAAGTGCGAATCATTTTGTTAACTCGCCATCTCTCATACTATTATGATTTTCTTCGCATTTATTACGAAGACATAAGCTTACTCCGCCACGTAGTGACGCTTTTTACTGCGTTAGCGTTATAGTGTGTGCGTGTGTGCGTGTGTGGGCGCGTGCTTGCGAAGTACATCAGCCGTGACCGGCATTAGATTCGGGGCCTCGGGCTCAGCAGCAGAACGCGTTAGCCACTGGGCCGCCGAGGTGAGTACTACGCAACCCACTGATGGAGTCAGCTGTACCGCATTACGGAACCTAACTGCGCTTAACGGAACCCCATGTTCGACCAAATTAATACGGAAGTGGAAATTTCCGGCGTCCGCCGCAGGGGCGTCTTCTTGATAACAAAGTCTAAAACACGGCAAGCCTGTCAATCAAATCAACTACCTCCGCCCAATTTTCTCAACAACCTGTGTAGGCAGAGTCACGGAAAAGGTGGTTCTAAATCGCCTGCCATGACCGCACGGAATTTTCAGCTTCCACGATTACCGGTTTCAGATCTCTCATTAACAAACAAAAGGCCATCCTTCGCATGTACAAATGCTCATATCTGCGTATCAGTACGATGCATAACTGCGCATAATTGCTAAGCCTTTCCCCAACGCATAGTAGTATGCCAGCACTGTTGCAAAACCGGCTAAATTCTCTGCCTTTCATTAAAGAGTTTCCCTTTCCCTCATCGTTGATAACGTCGACACAGTGAAAGCTCCCGAAAACGTGGCACACTTTACATACTATCGAACCTCCTATAAACACGGCACTCGGCTCCGCAATTCATTATTACCTTAAAGCCTTTCAAACTGACCGAACAGTACAAATACATATTAACCATTACATACCCCCAAAACGCACTGTAACTGATGCACTTTCTCAGGGGGCCATACTCTACCTCTTATATATTTAAGCTGGCCTCAAAAGAACCTGACGTCAGGGCTTTACGCAACGCTACATCTACACCTTTAGCACATCCACGCGTGCATCACTGTTTGGTGCTGCACCGGCTCTTCACCCATGGCGCTGGACGGACGAGGCACCGTTCAAAACCACATCACTCATCTTGTCCTCAAATTTCCTAATCTGGTAACTCCATCTGATCCTTGGCCACTGCGGCCTACACGTTTTCCTTCTCTTCAGCTCAGTGCGTTGCGTATCCTCAGCTCGCGTTTGCTCTCCAATACATGCCGGTTTTGTTCTGTCGCCTAACGTTACATTACGCTAACTGCATTGCTGTTAGCGTGATTTCCAACTTTCTCCTTAGCCTAGAAGGAACATCTGCCCCTCATTCTGATGCGGTATATGCTGAGCGAACATTGTGTATGGTCATAGGCGTGCAAAGTTCTCTCCTAAGGGGAGGGGGCCAGAGTTCATGGTAGAGCCCGTGCATGTCTTCTGGGTAGCAGGGGACAATACAGTACAAAATTTGCGCGTCCTTCCTTATGTCTTCGCTCCTATGCCCCCTGCCAACCCCCTCTGCGTATGCCTATGTGTATGGCTCATATAATACAATGCATCTTTACAGCGCCTGTTTACAACGCATCTTCAGTAGAGTATGTGCATGAGGTGTGGGCCTCATTATCAGACTATTTTGTTTCATGCATTCATGGCTTTTCCCGAGAATGGGTTGCGCATTTGGCAGGTATGACGTGAACGACTGCTAACATCATAGCGAGAAATGAGAAATTCTCTGCGCTTCGCTACGTATCGTGAACGGAAGCTTTCTTTGGCAATACAGTGCAATACAGTTTCACACGAAGTCGCAGAATACTATCAGTAACCCCAGACGTGTCTATCACACAATATTCTTTGACAATAGCTGATGTGATAAATCCATGCTGTGATTTCGGTGGTATTAGACGCAACGTTTCCAATCCCTTTTGCCAGCTTGGGCTCCACTCAAGATAAACAGAGAAGGAGGCGTTTCCTTACGTACGGCGTGAGCGCACTGAAGGGTGTATTGGTGCACTATCACCTACTGTTGCGTCGATTAAGTGGTGCAGAGCTAGTCGAGTTCCTCTTTCAGGACGCTTCGAAAAGGTCACTTTGTCGTCCGCTGGCAGATATGCGGCCCGGTTTTCACGCTGCCAGCAGGAGCCTACAGTCAAGTTGGCTGCCCGATGGTATCGAACAGAATCTTCTCGATGCGGCCTATCGCCGCTGCTTTTCGTAACGCCGTACAGATGCAGACAAGTGGTCTTCTGCAGACAAGTGGTCTTCTAGGCTGCCGTGCTCTAGTTTTGTATTGCATAAACTGGCTGTTTGAATGTCCTGGCGGCCTGTCGCGTTTTTATGGAGGAATGCTTTCTGGTGACTTTGCACACCGAAATTGTCAAATTTGGAACCTGCCTTTGATGAGCATAGCTTAGACTACGTTTTTGCTGCGTCCATATCAACATCCAGCGGATGCTCGTGTCACGAAAATACTCGTGTACGAAAAAAATGGTGAGTGTTCTGGGGCACATTTCTTCAAGAAGTGTGCTCGTAATGTCGCTTGCAATTTTAGTTCGCGAATTCTGCGCTCTGTCTGGTACGGCCAGGCGCCTCGGCTTCCTCTGCTCAAGCGCAACAGAGCTACATCACGAAGAAAGACACTTTGTGCGTTCCAAAAAGACAAAAAGCTGCAACGTTATCAAGAAGTCGCTCTTTGGTCATCTCGTGAGGATGTGGTGTATTTATAAGCGGATAGCATTTATCTCTCGTACGGTGTCGTTTAGGAAACTTTCTGCTTTCCTCCTTGTGTTTCGCTGCGCACGAAATTAGCGCCTGTTTTTAGCAACGCTGTTGTTGTTCATGTCGTACTAATGGCAAGCTATTACACGAGCAAGTGCTCTTTGCTTAGTTTCTAGGACCTGCATGCCAGGCGAAAGTAGTGGTAGCGCCGTCTGTTCGCATTGGCGCCAACGGCCTCAACGCGCGCATTGCCACTGCCCATATTGACACCTAGTAGGCGTGGGTTCGAATCCCACTCAAATCTATGCATTTCCGCGCGTGCTTTACGCCTTCCTATACCACTCCCTCCTTTCACCCACTCCCCGACCCGCCTCCTCTCACGTTCTCTTTTTTCCTCCTGCCATGCGCAGCCGCGTTGAGGTGGCCCCTATCACTAAAGGAGACAGTCACAGGGCTGTGCAATCCCCATATTCGCATTCCCTCCCCCCTCGAGCACTATCAAACAATTAGAGAAACTCAACCTTTTCAAGTTTTCACGTGGCGTGGGCGGACGAGCAGAAAGCTACGGACAGAGAGAGGTGAAAACGTAGCCGGTAAATGGCTTCCTGCATTAAAAGCACAAAGACTGCGTCTTGTGCGGGGCTGCTCGCGTTGCGGAGCCTCAGCGAATGACGTTTCCTTCGTTTCAAAAACTGTTACGGCATCTGTCCGTGGCTTAGGACTCCTATTGGCCCTGACTACTGGAATGTGCCGATTCAAAAGTAATTAGTGTGTTTAAATTAATTCACTACTCAATTAAGACGTATTTTATTGTAACTGCCATCCGCCGTGGCTAACATTTACTTGCTGAAAAATTTTTTTCTTTCTTTCGAAATTATTATTTTTGGGAATTATTGAGAGTGTTCGCTCAAACACCTGGCATGGTGCACGCGCTGCCATCCTACACTGTAAACAGAGAGGAGTAAAACATGGAGTAAAGTTGTCCTCTAGCGCACTGTCTTTACTCCCTTTTTACTCCCATATAGGTGTATTTGTGTTTAGAGTGCATCCGCCGTAACCTCCAGAAGATGCGAATCGGGAGCGAGCTGTCATTGAACATTAACGTGAATAATAAGTCCGATCTTAGGCTTCAGTGATCGCCTTTGCTACTTGGGCTGGCGTACGATATCCACAGCCGCGCGATTTTCGAATAATACGCTGGACGACCGCAATTTTTTGCGCCATAGCGCCAAGGGTAATCAAGCCCATTTTTAATAATTACTGGAGGGCTTCCATGATACCACCATCACCACCACCGTACATTGACTAACAGCATGCCTGGACCTGGTTGTCACATTAGCTGCCGCTGCCACAGTGCATTGAGCGTTGAGTTGCCTCTGTGATGTTCTTCGGCTGTTGGCGGGCGACAACGACATGTTTCCCGACAGTTCGCGTTGACGCTGTGTGATAGCATCGCCTGCACAACAAAAACATCGTGTTGGCGGACAAAGTGAGCTGATCGCTGCTTTTCACGGTGAAATTGCGTACTTGGAATCTGGTTACTGTCCCGATCTAGAGGAGCAGCTCCTAATTATTTAAAAAATCTGCTGTACTGCATGGAAAGTCAGGGAGCTCAGTAGCAGATATAATATAACCTTGCGTTGGTCAATAGGCGAGGAAGACCTTGCAAAGTGAAGGGGTCGCAACTTTAAGGCTATCTCAATTTATTAACTACAGTTTCCTCAACATTTCTCGTTCCTTTCTCCTACCATCAGAGAAAATTCGTGCTTCTAGATGGTTAAGTTGCTTTCTAGTGTCATGTTAAACTCTGCTGGAATTCGCAAACTGCAAAAATGGCCCTGTTGGATTCGCATTCAAAATAAAATCATTATCGCCGGTTTATTTTAAAATATTCCTGAAAAACCTTTAGCACCTCGTAATTCCGGAGCGAACGAAGACCAGCATTATACAGTTTTAAACTATGAAATTAAATGCCTAACGAAGACCATCTTTCGTTTGGTGGGGACAAGGACAACTCAAGCCGTGCCTGAACGGCTTTTCCCTTGGTTCCTTTTTTTTTCACTGTATAGTGAGAAAAGAAAAATAAAATAACTGTCATTACTGTTTAGTTACCATTACAGAATACGATCTGTTAGAGCAGTGCTCACGAGTTAGGCTTTAAATTGCCTACATCTAGGTTGCATTTTAGTTAGCAACATGACAGTATTTTACAAAATAAATTGTTAGCTTGGCTTAGTTTTTCAGCCACTTTTTATTACGCTCAAACGTTCACAAGTTTGCATCAACGCGTGGTTTCTGTAGGTCTGTCTAATACGAATTCAAATTTTGCCGTGCTTCTAAGGTAATTTGTTTATAAAAAGCGTAGATCAAACTTTCGCAGCCTTTTTGTCAAGCACAACCCCTTTAATGGAACTAACAGTCCAAAGGTGCGCGGAATTTTGCACTTGTGCTTTGTGCTTGTAGTGCTCCAAAACGTGCCAAAATTAAAGCCCCTTAACGCCTGAAATATTATGATTCTCTGCATATGTTGACAAGCTACAGCCGCCTATGTCCTCGGTAAGTGCAAGCGTTGCCGAAGAAATGTAGTTTTCACCACACACAAAAAAAAATTTGTATTGAGCAGTGAGCACAAAAAGCTGACGCCAACTTGGAAGCCGAATGAGATGGTTGAAAACTGCGACTTCTTCATTGTTAGTGAAATAACTTTGAAGGCCACAGAAATACTCCCAACTACACAAGATCTATCTCAATAGGATCTATGCATAAAAGCAGGCATAGCTGTGAGAAGAAAATATTGTTTTGCATTTTTAATTCGTCGAGTACCCAATAGTTGAGGTTCCAAATGCGATGAAAGCGTAATATAGGGGAACAAAAAAAGTTTAGCATTTTCACACGCGTTGCCACGTCGATCAAAGAACTTGATGCGGAGACGCACCATTGTTCGGACATGGTTCACGAAATGCGAGTTTGGGTAAGAAGCTACATGTTTGGAGAGAGAGTTGCTGCCTGGCTGCCGCTGTGACTGATGCATGTAATCTCGGGTATTCATGACGACAATTGCACCACCTTTGTCCATGGGCTTTATAACTATGTAAAACGTGTGGTGAGGGGTTTCAAAGCATTTTCTTCTTTGTGGGAGAGGTTTTTCGGCAATATGAATGAGCACCTTTTATATTCGGACAGGATGTCATTGTGCACACCCTTTATGTCTCGACCTCCACATAAACGCTGTGAGCAGTGACATCCTGTCGAAACACGAAAGGTGCTCATATTGCCTAAAAACCTCTCACACAAAAAAGAAAATGCTTTGAAACTCCTCACCCCACGTTCTGACATAGATATAAAGACCATAGACAAAGGTGGTGCAATTGTCGTCGCGAATACGCAAGGCTACAGGATTGAGGCACAGCGGCAGCTAACACGTAGCTTCTGACCCAACCTAGCATTTCAAACCCCTGGTCGAAACCACTCTAGAAGACCTCGAAAAGGAGACTAAAATAACTGATAAAATCTCCAAGTCTGTGTTTCCGTTGCCCTCCATCCCCGACTGTTTCTACCTTGAGCCAAAAATGCATAAATAAAATAATCCGGGACGACCACTTATTTCTGGGATAGGTACTACCTCAGAACTTATCTCCAGTTTCGTTGACAGCTTAATCAGAGAAATTTTTCCCTTAATTTGTCAAAGATAAAACTCATTTTCTTTCTCAAGTAATTGATCGATTAATTACAGAAAACAGCATACTCGTTACCCTCGATGTTGCGTGCTTATACACCAGCGTACCCCCCTCGGATGAGATCAGGGCAGTCTTTACGCTAACGCGCATTTCTCTAGTGCCGTGTCTCTGCCACAGCGTGGTCCACACCAACGCATGCAGCGTACATCTTTTTGTCTCTACCGTCATATAGCTCAAATCGCAAGTATTAGTTTGATAGTAGTATTAGTTGATGAAGAAGACGATGTGCAGTGCACAGCCCGAGAGTGTGTTCCACTTTAACACGAAGCGTGCTCGGCTCCGGCGATAGCCTGGTGCTCTCGTGTAGTGGCCAGCGAAGATGATCTGTTCGCGCTGCCGCGGGTTCGAATCCCAGTCCCGGATATTTATTTGATTTATTATTAATAATTTATTTCACTTCCCAAAAATAATCGCAAGATCTTGCTCGGGATTTACTTATCGAAATAGTGCTTTCACACCACTAAGAATGGAAGGAAACGGCTGCTGTTAGACGCGTCATCTGCCATCGAAACCTGAAGCACCTGAGCTGCGGCTGGCGGGAGCAAAAGGACAGGGAGAAGACAGGCGGGGGTAAAGAAAGAGGGGAGGCAATGGAAACAGCGAGAGAATGAGATGCTTGCGCACGGTCTTCTTGTTATGCAGCTGCTCGCCTTTCCGGCTGCCGGCTGGGTGTGTGGGCTGTGCCTCTAGGGACATCCTGCCAGCACGCTCGCCATCAACGCCACAGCTTTAGGGGCGCCCAGTGACTCCGCTCCGCCCGGATCCGAGTGGTCGTAATCCTGCCGCCATGACCAGCAGCGGCGCTTCCTGCCTCGTCACGTCCTACCACAGCCCGTGCACAGCGGCAGGAACATCGACAGTGTCGACAGCCTACCGCTAAACACCCGAGTGCCGCGCAGTCGCCGCTCAACGGGCACGGAAGCACCGATAGAGTGAGAGGCTCACGGACCCTCTTCTTCGTTATGCAGGTCAGTTATCAATCGAAATTACTGTACTGCTGTTTTAATTCTGACGGTGTCTTTATAACCATGATTTCATGCCCCATGGAGACTTGTTTGAGCCTTGTTGTTCTCTGCGGTCGTCTCTGTGTGGGGATGTTGAGCGTAAACCGGGTTGCTCATGCTCTTGCGGAAGTCCTTAAAACAGTCAAAGATTTAAACGAGCGATCAATCAACTACTTTCTTTTACTAACGACTTGCACTTTTACTTGCACTCCACTTGTTCAACGGATTTCATATTTCTTGACTTTGCTAAAACGTTGGATAAAAGTAACCATTCACTCCTTTTATACAAACTAAGTGTACAGTCACCGTCAAAAGTAAATGGAAGGCGACTTTGCCAAAAAAAATTTAATTTCTTAAATCTAAAGCATAATGGTCCATGTTTGTTGGTGCATAGTGCAATTTTCACAATCGCAATTAGTCTGCACATATGTATTCAAGGATGCATGAATTGAGCGGGCAGTGATTAAATTTTTTCGTTAATATTGCCTTCCATTTACTTTCTCGTCTCGTCTCGTCTTCTCGTCTCGAGTTCATCGATACTAATGTCACTAATTCTTCCATTGCACCTGTTTGTTCTGGGGGTCGTCAAGGAATACTTTGCCCCTGTTATTCCTAATTCGTACAATGACTTAGCTACTGCCACTACCTGCAGAATTTGTTTATTTGCTGATGACTCCGTGCTTTAATGGAAAATAACTAACGACCCTGATTCTATCTCCTAATCGATCTCAGTAAAAATCTTATCTGCCTCATGTTTCGAAAATGGAACTAAATATTAAAAATATAAAGTTTTGAAGGTGTCTCGGTCGAATGCAATTTATGCGACTTGTTTTCTTCATAGTCATCCCCTCAAAAAGCGTAACATCGTACCGGCATCTCGGCGTTCATGCAACTAACACTCTGTCCTGGAAATTACATGCACGACATACAGCATCTAAAGCAAACAAACACTGTGTTATCTTCGAAGAAACGTCTCCCTTGCTCCATCTTCACTAAAATTATTAATATATACCGCCTACGTGCGACCAGAAATGGAATATGCTTCATCTGTGCGGGATTCCGAACAGGTCACATTAGCGCAGATGTTGGAAACTGTCCAGAATTGTTGCGGCTTGTTAGATTTAATGATCATCGTTCAGCAGGCATCACCCAAATTAAAACATCTTTGAATCTTATACCTCTAGATATCCGCCCAAAAAACCCGCATTTGCCTGTTTCGTAAGATTTTCTACCACAATTCTCAACTTCGCTCTTCATGGATTCAACCAGCACCCTCCAATTTCTCATCGCCATCACCAACAAAGTCGCAGTGCCAGTCTACAACGTAGTAACATACGCGCAATATTTCCTTCGAGCCTGTAAAGAATGAATTCCCTCTCCGCGTAATTAACAAGCATCACTGATTCCATTCAATTCAAAAAGGTCCACACAGCACTGATTACCTGATTATCATTTTTGTATTCTGTTCTTTAATTGGTTTGTTGTGCTGTTCTTGCTCACCGCCTATTAATAGGTTTTAGGGGGTTTAACGTCCTAAAGCGACTCAGGCTATGAGGGACGCCGTAGTGAAGGGCTCCGGAAATTTCGATCACCTGGGGTTCTTTAACGGGCACTGACATCCCACAGTACACGGGTCTGTTGCATTTCGCTTCCATCGAAATGCGATCGCTGCGGCTGGTATCGAACCCGCATCTTTCGGAACTGCAGCCGAGCGCCATAACCACTGACCCACGCGGCGGGGCCTATTAATATTGTTCATCAATTCTTCTTTTAGGCTGTTATAAGATTGTTAGCATTATTGATCCCTGACCTCAATTGTTTCATATTCTTTTATGAAATCTGCTTTGTGCTCTTTTTTTATGTTGTGACCTGTCCTTCCCCTCTGTAATGTGCCCGGTACCCTCAGGGTAACGAATAAATTTCAGAAGGAAGCGAAGCCACTCAAAGCCATATTCTTTAATTTTTCAAAAGCTTTTGTTAAAGTACCCTATAAACGTTTAACATAAACTTAACAGCCTGAATATCAACAGTAACGTTGTTAAATGGATTACACATTTTAACACCCATAGATGTACATTTACAAGGAGGTAAAGTGGCATTCGTACTCCATTTCCTTGCAGTCAAACCTTAATGAACTAGCCGCGTGGTGTGAACTGCGGATGATGGAAATTAAACGACGTGAAAACAAAATTTATCCCTTTTGCCACGAAAAAAGAAAGGGATAGTGTTGAGTGTTACTCAACAAACTGCGCGTAACTATAGAAGCTTTCAGCACTTATGCCATAAATAGGCGTTTACTTAAAAACTAACATGACAGCACCATATTGACACAATCGCAATAGAACCATAGAGAAGCAGATCCCTCGGACTTATAAACGTAATTTACATCATCCCAATTCGTCTACAAGGTTTTTGGCATACAACAAACTTTTCCTCCGAAATTACAAAATGTCTTCATCAGTCTTGAACTCCCATCAGACGTACTTAATTAACAAACGAGGCACTTCAAAACAAAACTCCTCGGTTCATCACAAGACACTTTTAGCGAGCATGAGCATTAAATGAATAAAAAAGTCGCTCAATTTCAGCTGTCTTGGAAAAATGCAGATCGCTTTCTCTGCTGTCATGTTTCCGCAAGTGTTATCATAGGCCGCCGCCATTCCCTGGCACCCATAACAAGTATGCTCATTAAGTAAACAAGGGAAGGGGGATGAGGGGCTCGTTATAAATATGACAGAAGCCAACAGCCACAGAAACCTATACTCATTGCTCAGTATGCTCATTGTTTTTCTTGGCGTCTTGTGTTGCTGTCTTCCTATGTACGTACGAAAGACCCTTTAGGGTATGGGAATGAATAAAGTGCCCCTGTAGGGGGTTTAACTTTGACTGCGTGTAAGCAGTGCAGGAAAAGCAGAGGGACCCTTACATTTAATTACCTTACTAATTACTAATGTCGATGCGTGTACGGTGTAAGGTGGCCTCCGGGGTGCCCGCGCCTCGCTCGCAGTGCCATCACTTCTCGCTCGTTGCTGCTTTTGACAGTTCACATAGTTGACGACACGCAGGCAGTTGAACTATTTTTGAGGGCACCTTCAAGTTCTGAGCTTCAGAGCCCATGCCTGCGTTTCATGCGCCCTTGCAATGATTCGCATTTACGTGCAACGTAATGAGGTGTTCAATTTTTTAGCGAGGTGTTTCCCAAGTCACATGTTCCACGAGTTCGCTGTATTCAGCGCTTTTCCGAAGTGTCCTTCCATACACGAGTGGAGGCGCGTGAGGCCAGCACAAAAGGAGCGAGGAACACTGCACGGTATGCGCTGCGCGACTGTTTCCCCACCTAACGTGACGCAAAGGCGACGTCTGTACAACTGATTTCGTGATTCGTTCAAATCATCTCCCCCATTGCTCATACTCTTAACTATTCCTCCTGGCCAATTTCACATCACACGTCCTTGTATTTACAACGTGTTCCGTGGTCAGGTTAAGTACTTTGGTTCAGCTGCGCACTGCTATGAATATGTCCAACCATTTTCGGTGTATTCAAATAAAGCGGACATTTATGCATAGCACAGCTGCCAAGACGCAACAGTCAGTCGAGCTGCAGCGTTTCAGTTTCAAGGTGACGCTGGGCGCACCTCTGGACGTCGTCCAGGAGGCGCGGCTCCAGGGCTTCATTTAGCCCCGGCGCCCTACCGTCGAGGTACAAGGCATGACGGCCGAGCTCCATATTCACACCTTGATGTAATAAAGCCACTCTAACAACAACCGCAACCACAGAAACGCATAGAAAAACACACAAAGGAAGAGCGAAGACCACGTGCGGCTTCTGAAAGTAGTATGGTATGATATGCATTCTAGCGCGGCCGAGACAGATGCGTCCGAGGAGGAGATCGAGTGATCAGTGCCGGGGAAAAATGACCGTTTATTGACGTTGCACGTTCTTTTTATACAGCTCGCGCTATCAGCGCCCTGACGTCACGGCGACGAGCTTATTTGGGGTTTATGGGGTTTAACCTCCCAATGCGACTCAGGCTATGAGGGACGCCGTAGTGGAGGGCTTCGTATAATTTCGACCATCGTACAGAACACGGGCCTCCAGCATTTCGCCTCCATCGAAATGCAACCGCCGCGGCCGGGATCAACCAGCATCTTTGGGATCAGCAGCCGAGCGCCGCAACCAATGAGCCACCGTGGCAGCTTGTTATTTTATTCGAACAGAACTCTTCTCTGCTTAACAAAACAAAGTTTAGTTAATCTACATTGCTTGGACTTCTAGAAGTCTCCTGGCTTCTGTCGGGCAATCTTCGAGTACGGTTGCATCTCCGTACTGGTGCGGCCACTGCTTGATCATTATCCAATATGGACTTCAGGTTTGTCTGGATTCAGGCTCATCTTCACCCACGTCGACCTCGTCACGGCTATGCGCTGATGACGATGTCCAACATTGAGTGGCGACGCTTCACCATGGTGTTGCCGTGATTCCTGTTGCGTTCATAGGGAGGGGTTGTTTTTAGCAGGGCCACTGCTTTGAATCAGATTGTTTCCTTCGGGCGACGGCTCGATGTGCCACTTCTTCTCTTCTGAGTTCCTTGGGTTAACGGAGGTTCTGTGACTCCTTTTCGTTGAGCGCGATGTTAGGTCGACGTAATAATCCACCGCTGTTGCAAGTGGTCAGCATCTATGAACCGCACTTGGTCCCCTATCCTGACAAGATATGTAACGGGGCTCACGACTTGTTCGATGGTTTCCTTCTGGCAAGATTCAACTTCAACACCTCCCATTGTCATGACATACGCTTTGTCGCCAACTGAGAAGTACTCTGCGGGCCCTCTTTGGGATTGTGTTGCTTAGCGGTTCTTCTTTGACGCTCCACCATGTCATCCGAAAAGCTTCCCATAAGCAGAGACTACTTTACACGAAGAGAACGCTTCAAGAAAAGTCAGTTGATGTATTTGCCGTTACCGAGCTCGGTGTGTTTCGCTAGGACAGCAGGAAATCACTGAGACGCTCTTGCATAGTACGCTTTACTTCAGAGGCGTTATCAGCCAGTACATACTTGAGAAGCGCTGTCTTCGCGGTTCTCTCGAGCTTCTCTGCAGCCGAGTTGGATGCGGCATGGTATGGAGCGTTCTCGTGTGCTTGGTTCCCCGTTGTCGCAGAACTCTCGAAAGTCTTGATCAGTTTATTTTGAAACCTGTGACGCAGTGAGTGGCGTTACATCGAAAACAGCCAAGCACTGAGGTTCACTCTCGCGCGTTTTTCCAGATAGCGGCAGCCGCGACAACGCATCTGCTCCTTGCATGTCCTTCCCGCTTCTTGAGAGTGTATTGATGTGCGGCAAGTGTCATCGCCCACCGTCGAATTCTTACTGCTGCAAGTGATGGCACCGGCATATCTTGCACGAGAAGACCCTGAAGAGGCTTCAGATCTGTGTGAAGGCTGATGTGACGGCCCTGCAAGTAGTGATGAAAGCTTCGTAAGACAAAGATGATTGTGACAACTTCTTTTAACGCGCTAGAACTAAGGCTGCCATTCAGCCGAAAAGCCGTTATCTCCCAGTTTGTGTGGTATCCGGTCTGGCTTTGATGAGCCTATATATACTACACACTTGGCAGCCTACCCACCGTGACAGGTGGCAGTTCAACTAATGATTGTTCGCGAATACTCGGCAAGAGCAACCTCGGTATCACAAGCCCCATCGCTGGCAGCACCTGCCATCGCAGGGCAATGGCGCATCGCTTAACCGCTGCCCCACTGCACCAGGAGTGTATGAGGGCTCCCAGGGATCCATGAATAGAAAAACGACCAATTCCGCATATATGGTCATTATCTCATTATCGTTATCCGAATAACTTCCATCCGTGAACAATGTATCTGAACACCGGAACCGAAACGAAAACCGAAGTGACCTATTCGCATTTGGCCTAACGCAAATCGACAGTCGTGTGAGAGGGAAACGCGAATGACCGCTTGTGTCTGTCGGGCATCTTGCAGCAATGAGCCAAAAGTGACATCTCTTTTCATAGTGCTACAAAAAAACGTGTCGTTGGGAAGAATACACACAATTTTAGGTTCCACTCAAGAAGAGATCTAAGACAAATTACCATTCAAATTGCCTCATTTCACTTAATTAGTCATACACCTAGCGTTCATCACCAACACGCCTGTATAAATTAGTGGAAACCAGTATTTTTCATGCTATATGGCAAATTTCCACTGTATTTATTTATTTATTTATTTATTTATTTATTTATTTATTTATTTGGAATACTACTAGTCTCTGGTTGAGACCTTAGCTGGTAGGCATTGCATGTATCAGAGTAAGCAAAATATAACATTTCTGAAAGCAACTCTACAAAAGTCAATAATCTAGTCAATTCATATAGCATAGAAAATTTAAAAGGAGTTAATCGATTTGCACAAGTAACTCAAGAAGGCACATACATGTTAAAAAAAAAAACATATGGGCACAGCACATCATATACTCCATTAAATAGACAAAATAAAAGAAACGCTTCCAGCCGCATCACTAGTGCTTAAAACGCGCGTCTAGTTCGGAACAAAAATTGAAAATAAATCAGCTTTAGTGATGGATGCGTCCAGACAGTTCCAATCTCTTGTTACAAGAGGGAAGAGTGTTTGAAAGTATCACTGTGATAAGGATATAGTTAACGTATACGCGTGCTGGTTCCTTAATGCTCGTTTATGTGGCAGTGAAATGTATTTCGATGAATCGACCTTAAAAGTGCTATTAAGAAGCTGATTGAGGAATTTAAGTCGCACGGGCTTTGCCCTAGTTGATAGTGTTTTGAGCTCGGTGATTACAGCTGTTGCTGAGTCTGTTTCGTTAATACATTTTGGCGGGCTAGTTGGTTAAGCATCTTGAATAAACAGCGCGAACGACGACAAGAACAAGATACAAGGAAACGGAGGACACAGCGCTGTGTCGTCTGTTTCCTTGTCTCTTGTGCTTGTCGTCGTTGGCACTGTTTATTCAAGATGAGTCTGTTTGTTTTTAACTGTTAATAAACCTCAGTGCTTTAAGTTGTATTATTTCAAGTCATGGAATATTAATTACCAAACTGCATATTCTAGTATTGGTCTAATAAACGTTTTATAAGCTAAATGTTTAGTTTCTGCCTTCGCAAGGCGAGGACACCTTTCAAGAAAAATCAGTTTCCGTAATGCAGTTAAACTGATGTTATCGCTGTGTTTGCCCCATCTAAGATCGTTAGTTAGTGTGACGCCTAAGTATTTTTTGCTTGTTTACGAAGGTTAGTGCAGAATCATCGATTTTGCACACAAAACTCGATGGTTTTTTTTTTCTAGTTACTGCAGTTGCTACAAACTTCTTGTTAACTGACATCTGCCAGTTACTACCACAGTCCGAAAGTTCTCGTAATGATCTCTTAAGTATGGCGTGATCTTCGTGGCTCGGTAAATTATGCAGTCGTCAGCATAGAGTTTGATGTTACAGGTAATGTCGATTATAATGTCATTAATAAAGGTCAGAAACAACAAGGGCCCAAGGACAGAGTTTTGAGGAACTCAGGATGTGACTGGTACATTTTCGGATTGAATGTGATGATACGAAATGAATTGGGAATGTTGCCGTAAGAAATCCTCCACCCAAGCCAAAAGTTCCCTATCACCGATGAAACCTCGCAGTTTTGCGATTATTGTCAATACTTAAAGTGGGGTCACGCAAAACTTCTGTTAATTGAGTAACTCTTGATAAGGCGTGACGAAATCCATGCTGATGGGAGAATAATAAGTTGTTGTGCTCTACAAACTCTGTTAGGTGTGCTTTGAAATTATATTTTCATATACCTACATGCGGCACTGGTGTGTGACATCGGCCTAAGTTTATTCGGAATTATTCTGAATTCTTCTAGAATTTCCAATTATACGGAAGACCTTGCGTCTAAAATTTTTGCACATCGTTTCGAGAGATTTTCAGCGAAGTGATACTAACTGGAAGTTGCTGAGGACAAAGTGGCAACAAGACTCGCAACAGTTTTGTTGTTACTTTCTCCGCTGTAGCTGTCAGTCACATATCTCGTTGCCAGATATCGGACCACGTGAAGAGTTCGTATTTGGCTACAAACGAAGACCCAAGCTGTGGAAGTGTATTACTGACATTAAATGAGCTCTATATGACAGGCGCCCAGTGATCTGAGGAAATATTTTAGGGTTTACTCATAGAAATACCGAAGTTTTACAAGCTTCAACAGCGGCGAGGTGAACATGCCAATACCAATACAATGTGGACGAACTATTCAACTATGTTTCAACTATTCAACTCGCCTGTTAGTCTGCGCCATAAAAATTATATAATACTGAACGAGGTCCAAGATCTCAAAGCTGAATGTGGATTTCCCGTCAGTGAATACCCGAAACAATTCGCTTACATGAGTAGGATCACATAACAAGCATCAAAGATGAGTAAATAGTATGGCTACTAATCTATTACATATGGCACACTGTCAAGAATTCAGTAAGTAAACAGTTTTTTTAAAGTACCTAAAAGTAAGAATTATTCAATACATGTCTGTGTGTTACATTTCGATAAGGCTTTAAATATACATTCAACTTTCCACAATTAGTCCACATTAGTGGTAGAGAAAGTTGCCATGTGAGGTACGTACATCTAGTTGAGTTAGTATTCGCCAGAGCAATACTGCGAAATACAATTACCGGAAGAACGATATTTAAGGATTTATATCAGATCATCATGGGGCTCAATCTGAACAATTTCTTGAGTGAAATCACTCAGAAATTGAGCAACATTGATGAAGCATTAGTATGATGGTGGGGCTAAATGCGTTAGATATGTACTTCCCCATGCAGAAATACTGCAGTTAATAAGGCTGTGAGTAAAGAGTGAGCAAATTTTTTCGAGAAGTATAGCATCTTTCGTTTAGTAATGACCTTATGCTATAAGCTATTTTTCCTTTAAATTGGCAACGTGCGTGTCTTGCAAATTTCATGTCAAAATCTAATATTGCACCAAGGCATCAGTATTCGATATCTACAAAAATCTGATGATTTCTAAGATTGACTACGGGTTGCATACAGAAAATTTGTGGCTGTAATGGAAGAACAGAAATATAGTCTTTGATATCTAGAAAGTTACCGCGGCAACGTGTCAAATTTTGTTGAGGTCTATTCTTATATTGGCAGTCACGAAACTATACACTCATTTTGGGTAGAAAATAACGCGAACGGACGAAAAGCAGAGAACAAGGAAACACACAGACGAGCGCTGACTCGCAACTACATTTTTTATTCAGAAAAAACGTTTATGGCTAACAATCACGTTATCTAATAGCTCCCGCCTACATGCCCTAAGAACCACATCATAGGTCAATGGCTACAAACCCCTACACCCCGATAGCGCGACAGCCGCTACAGCCAAAAAGCACGAAAAAAAAACCAGAAACATTATAACACGTCACGTGTTGTCCGAGCAAGCAATCTCTTTAGTGCCTAGTAATAACGAAGGCTGACTAACGCGTTCGTCCTGTCTTTCAAATATGGTATGCTTCCAATAACTCTCTTGTTGTCTTATCTCTGTGACGAAATAAAATGTGCGTGCGCGCCTAACGGTCTACACACTTAATCGTTTTCCTTCCCGAAATCCTGGCAGTGCTCCTTTACAGTGCCCCTTACCTCTTGGTGCATTCAGTATTCCCGTCCGCAACACTAGACAAGCCAGTAATGGCAATTTTAATCTTCCTATTTGCCATGATGCGTACGGAGAAAGACGAATAGAATTTACAGGAGCGAAAATTTGGAACTCGTTGCCGATTGAAATAAAGCAAGCTAGGAATTTCAAACTGGCATGCAAGAAACATTTTTGAGGAATCGAAGCAAGGCTACAAAGTTAGTTTTCTTCAGTGTGTTTGTGATTGCTGACCTACATGTTATTTTGTATTGGACCGGTGACTAGCCTCATTGGCTATCGGTCCAAATATCTGTGTATACATTTTGTTTGTGTTACTCAATAAAGACTTCTTGATTCTTGAAGATGGGAATAGGCTGAAAAGACAACAAGGGAATCAATGGAAGCATAAAATATTCGAAAATGACAGGATGAATGCGTTGTCAGCCTTCGTTATTGCTAGTCACTAAAAAGGTTGCTTTCCTGGACAGCACCTGATGTGTTATAGTGTTTTTGGTTTTTTTCGTGCTTTTTGTTTGTCGTGGCTCTGTTGCTATCGGGGTGTAGGGGTCTTTAGCCATTCACCTATTGTGTGGTTCTTAGATTGCACTCTGGGCTTGTGCGTGGCAGCCATTACGTCATGTGATTGTTAGCTATAATTATGTTTATTTCTGAATAAAAAAAATATAGTTTCGCCTCAGGGCTCGTCTGTGTGTTTCCTTGTAGTCTGTCTTTCGTCCGTTCACGCTGTTTTCTACCCAATACCAACACATACCAACTAGCCCAACAATCCATTCTAATACAAACTATACGCTTATCAGTAGCAAAAATTACCGTATGGTCAGCATAGAGAGCCGGTTCAGAAGCACTAAGGCACTTGTGAAGGTCCTGCATATATAACAAAAGTATAATTGGGGCCGAGGATTGAACCTAAGGGACACCCTTGTCAGTAAAGATGTAACCAAGCAGTGAGTACTGGAGGAATGTATACAGCTCGCGTTCCCTTCGATAAGTAGCTTACGCGTATAGTTGGCTTCATTGGAAGGTAGCAGAACGGCTGCCGATAACGGCGCAAATAGCAATACACGCATTTTTAAATTTTTTAATTAATGCATGTGCCTGTTTTTTTTTTCTCCTTACGCTTTTGCCTGTATTATTGGTCTTGCGAACATTGTTCTTGTAATACCAATCTCATCATATGACCTCTACGTTAACACTGTCAGTCAAATCTGTCAGGAGGCGTTATGTGGAAGAACATGGAGTCTTAGAAAAAGAACTTTGAAGTGCCGCATGCGACACAAAGTACCGATCTAATATCGACTCTTGCTGATGACGGCAGGCAGATGAGCAGGCTTGTGAAGACATGCAGGCAGGCTTGCATAGAAATCGAAACTGCGAATTTCGGTGAACATGCGCCCACACTGAAACGAGAGCAACTCAGCAGAACCGCCAGCAGCACGCACACTTGAACATTTCGATTAAGTTTTAAATAACTCTATTTAAAAATTATTCACAGCGTTCTATATTTGGCATTTTGTTCAACGCGAACATTCCTGAACATTGTAGAATCGGCGCACGCGATTGCAGCATTCGCGCACTATGCAGTCGCGTCTAGCTAACATACGCACGATAACTCGCCACGCGCAGAGAATAGAAAGTGATAAGGCCGCGTTCCTGCGGCGATAAACAGGAAAGAAACAGAAACACTGACAATATGAATGAAATCTCCACCCCTGACAAGAGGGACTCCGGAACAGAAGGGAGGGGAAGAGAGAAAGGGGGACTGTCGCAACTAGGTAGGGCATCAGATGTCCTCCACTTCCAATCAGCTCATCAGCTGACCAGCTCGAAACACTACCGCCCCCTCACTCGAGTTATATGTCTAGCTATAACCCCCCAGCTTTAGTGCAAGCGATAAACCCATTATCTTTTCTGCGGGTTTCACGGAAACCTCGTTTTGCCCCACACGTAGTCTGCTACTAAAATAATTCTCTTGTAAGAATACGAGGCGCAAATATCCTTAAACTATGCATAAGACCAATAACCAAATGTAATAAATAAGTACTTAGATCAGTCCAGTACGTTTGGTCGGTTCAGCTAAAAACAGTGAACAAAACATTAGCACGCAGCAATTCGAAGCCTTTTAAAGCACTTTCTAGCTATTTCACCAAGTATCACTTCGCAGTTTTTTTCCCTGCTTAAGAAACACCAATCTCGTCATCCTTAAGTTGAATTGCAGTGGACGTTGGCGGGTCATACTAGATAATTATACAGTTTGATTGCGTGCTTGAAAGTTAAGTGGCGTTAAGTGCCAAAGTGACGCGTTTTGCCCCGCTTCCCCTAAGTTAAGCCAGGTTCGTAAAACTGTGCGCACGTTGGGTTCTCGATCACTGCTGCCTCCGCTGTGGCATGTTATGGTAGACAACGAAACAAAGGACAAGGCAAGATCGTCGCGAAATGATTTCACGCAAGCTTCGTGAATGCGGCCTTCGTGTCCCGCTGTCGCCATCCCTCTAAACCTGGATAATGAAGTTCTTGAGCGATATCAGGGGTACCCCGGCTACGACTTCTCAGGTGACCCAGAATGCGTGGAGCTGATGCCTTAACAAGCTTTTTCGCGTGAGAGTCAAGATAAGCCAAAAATTCAGGGGGCACTTTGACTGTCTAAAGTGCGTAGAGGCGAAAGCGTTCTCCGCACCACTTTCGCTGCTTCTGTTGCACTGGTGGCGTCAAGTATAATTGAGTACTAATTACTAAGTGATGACAAATCACTAATTAATGGTTAATTACTGATTAATGCCCGGATACTAATTAACTGCTAATTAATGCCGCTTAAGCTTCGCCTTTAGGAGTGGAACGCGACAGCGTGTTGTAGCGCTGCCAGGCAGTCCACGGAACGCCACCACCCCTTCGGCGCGATGCCTTGCCCTTTGAACGCAACGCTTTATGAGGAAAGGAAATAGCGCAGTAATTCTCTGTCATCTCGGTGGACACCTGAACCGCACCTTAGAGGAAGGGAGGAAGTGGGAGTGAAAGAAGACAAAGAGGGCCCGTAATGAAGAAAATGAAAATTGTATTTGAGGAAAGGAAATTACGCAGTAACTGTCTCTATATCTCGGTGAACACCCGTCAAAATTCAGGGGGGCACTTTTTTGACCTAAAGTGAGGTCACTGATGTGTGGTTAAGATGTTAAGCTTTGCCTCTAAGAGTGGAACGCGACATCTTGCAACGCTGCTAGGGAGTCCATAGAACGCCATTGCCCATTCGGTTCTACGCCTCGCTCGTCGGTAAATTGGTTTTTGAGGAAAGGAAATGTGTCTGTCTCTCATATCTCGGTGGACACCTAAACCTCGCCGGAAGGGAAGGGAAGAGGATGGGAGTGAGCGAAGACACCGTATTCACTAGACGCGCCTTTGTTCATTCCAAACCATCGAGCTGGCATGGCGGAGTGGATAGCATGCTCGTCTCGCACGCCGAAGACCGGGGTTCGATTCCCGAGCTCGACTAATTTCCTACTCGGTTTTATTTATTTATATGGTCTGACTAGAAAAGTTAAGTAGGCTAATTGGGTAATTAAGCAATTAACTAAGCTCAGTCCCACTTTCTTGGAGCATCACTATACGATCCCTTCAATTGGTTGCATGGTTACTAGCCAAAGTACAATTGGCCCCGTTTGAAATTCGCGCACTGTGACGTCACGGCCGTTTCGACCAATTGAAAAGCGTGACATTTCTGTCGACAGCTGCTGCTTACAACGATGAGACATTAAAGGCTTTCGCCTTAATACTCTTGTCAAGGTCGGTTAAGAGCGGCCGTTAGTCTGACCAGCTCCTCTGCACTGCACTGGGGGTACGTAAAACGGAAAAACTTGATGGTGTTGCGGCGCATGCGAGTCCTTTGAGCCTCGTCTTCTAAATCTGTCCACTTGCTCCTTCTCTGCTTTTCGAAGTCTGTCGAAACTACGGTGTGCGCTCTTGTTATACTGTTACTGCAAGCCTTAAGCAAATCACTCATCTTGTATTCGTAACCTTCGGTGCAGTCGGCCATTCCGGGTCTGAACGATGCCCTTCCCGCACGAGCACACAAACACATGGCAGGTTTTTTGAGATTTTGCTGCTGACGCAGTAAAATGAGGGATAGTGAAGGGCAGGAACTCTATAAAGTTTACTTGGTACCTCAGCGGCACACTGTTCCTGGCAGACTAGGGCGGCTACTTAATACAACCCATTCTGACAATGGAGCAGGGTCTGTTCGATCTGACCTGACCCCCACCGCTGTGGGGCATGTGGCGCAGAGACTGACCATACTTGCACGTACTTGCTCGTATCCGCCCTTCACTCAGTCGCCGTACTGCAGGCCTCTAACACAAACTACTCCCTACGAAGACCCCTGTTTCTGGGAGATGAGGGGCGCTCCCGCTGCTGCACTCCGTTCAAAGTTATGGCCGCTTTTGGCAGGCCGTACCACCCACTTGTTGGGTAGCTATCGTAACGCACCGAATTCCGGCACCAGCAGCCGCGTAAACAGCGAGCAGATACTGTGACGCTTATCAAAGTTTTAATGAGATAACATTCGAGGTCCCATTCTCGAGGAAAGCAGGCGTCCGTCCTTCCGTGTCACGAAAAAGCAGGTGGCCCGCCTGGCACGGTGGGCAGTGGCAACCTTCCCACTGGATTCTGGGCAACCTGTCGCCATGGCAGGTGCCAATTAAATTATTTCAAATTAATTTAATAGAACCACCACCGCTCACTGTGGCACTGCGCATCAGCTCATTGGTGGAGAGATGGACAGCCAACCGCCGGCACAATGCCGCATCGCAATTAACCGCTGCACCAGTGGAATGAGCACTCCCAGCGATCTATGAATGAAAGAGAAGAAGTACTTGCGGGATTTTTTTCTTCTATTTCTCTTACATTTTCCTCTCAGGGTAGCACTTCAGCAGAGGTTTTGGTCATGCACCTCTAGCTTTAAGTAAAATACTTGTTCAATGGCCAACAAACCAGTTGCGCAAAGAGGTGATCATGTACTTTGAGGAAAGCAGAAATAGGGCTAGGCACGAGCGAAGGACTGCTACGACTGCACAAGATTCGAACGCACCAGAGGTGAACGCCATTAGCACGGTATGTCTCGACAGAACTTGTGGTGAAGTACTTCGGAAAAGGATAACGTCTGCGGCACTTTCCGATGTAGTGAACACGTGCAACACAATAGACAGTTTACAGTCAGCGGATTTCCCAGGAAGACAAACGTGGCATTACTGCTACCCTCTTTGTCTCCTGGTTTTCGAGCCGCCACAGACAGCACCGGTACGCGCTGCTAACCACATGCTTACGTCTGGATGGTAATTCCGTTTGTAAACTAATTCATAGTAAGGTAAAATGAAAAGTTGCTCCTGCGGCCGGCTGGCAGCAAAGTAACATTGAATGTTACCCGTGGAGTAACCATGGGGTGCATCCGCTGGCAGCACAGGCTACCGTTGGAAGTTGTTTCGCCATGGTCGCCTAGTTGTGAGCATAAGAAACTCGTTGATTAGATATATATATATATATATATATATATATATATATATATGAGAGAAGCCAACAGCCACAGAAACCAAGGAGCACAGGGGATTTTTTTTTAATCATTTTTTTGTGTGGTGTTGATCAAGTAAGAATATTACTGTCGCTTAAAGCTAATTGATTAGAAAAGCAGAAGAAAAAACAACCACATGCTTCCGATGGGATCCGAACCCACGACCTCCGAATTACGCGTCCGGTGCTCTACCTCTGAGCTACGGCGACGGCTGTCAAACCTTCTGCTTTCGGGGGTATCTATGTTTACAAATAACCTAACCTTGAGAGTGTTCATCAGCGCCACCCATGTTCGTAAGCGGCGGACGTGGAACGTCCTGAGTTTCCGCTGGTGTGACGTAGAACGCCATCGAACGGCGAGGGTGGAAGCTGTGTGAGAACCCTCTTATGCTTCCTATGGCATCAAAGCTGCCAGAACCGAGGCCCTCGCTAAGCAATTAAGCAAACAAGGGAAGGGGAATGAGGGGCTCGTTATAAATATGAGAGGAGCCAACAGCCACAGAAACCAAGGAGCACAGGGGTTTTTTTTAATCAATTTATTTTTTTTGTGGTGTTGATCAAGTAAGAATATTACTGTCGCTTAAAGCTAATTGATTATAAAAGCAGAAGAAAAAACAACCACATGCCGCCGGTGGGATCCGAACCCACGACCTCCGAATTACGCGTCCGGTGCTCTACCTCTGAGCTACGGCGACGGCTGTCAAACCTTCTGCTTTCGGGGGTATCTATGTTTACAAATAACCTAACCTTGAGAGTGTTCATCAGCGCCACCCACGTTCGTAAGCGGCGGACGTGGAACGTCCTGAGTTACCGCTGGTGTGACGTAGAACGCCATCGAACGGCGAGGGTGGAAGCTGTGTGAGAACCCTCTTATGCTTCCTATGGCATCAAGGCTGCCAGAACCGAGGCCCTCGCTAAGCAATTAAGCAAACAAGGGAAGGGGAATGCGGGGCTCGTTATAAATATGAGAGAAGCCAACAGCCACAGACACCAAGGAGCACAGGGGATTTTTTTTAATCAATTTTTTTTTGTGGTGTTGATCAAGTAAGAATATTACTGTCGCTTAAAGCTAATTGATTAGAAAAGCAGAAGAAAAAACAACCACATGCCGCCGGTGGGATCCGAACCCACGACCTCCGAATTACGCGTCCGGTGCTCTACCTCTGAGCTACGGCGACGGCTGTCAAACCTTCTGCATATATATATATATATATATATATATATATATATATATATATATATATATATATATATATATATGTATATGTATATATATATTGTAGTGTAGTCGCTGGCGGCGCAGTTCTTGCCTCCGGAACTGCGGCCGTTAGTTTTCCGCTTGCGGAGCGGGTGGGCGGCGGAGCATCGGAGAGCGGGAACGTCGGCCAGGGGACGGCGAGCGGTGAGAGCGGAAACGGTAGCTAGACGAAGACGGATCGGGAGGCGGCTCATGTGACACAGGCGAGGAGGCGGGGGATAGATCGTAAGTCGGCTCACGCCTATAAGTATATCGACGATAGTCGCGACTGCGGCACAAGCGAGCCACGTGGCCAGCGACTCCGCAGGCGTAGCAAATTGGGCGGTTGTCTTGCGTACGCCAGGGGTTGAGAGGCTGCGGCTGTGGTCTTGGGCGGGCAACCGGACGATAAGCGGTTGGTGCAGGTCGCTGGGGCTCTAACAGGTGATGGGGCGGCCCGTAGGCAGGAGCAGCAGGCGAAGGCCGCGGTCGCGCCACAGCATCCGCGTACGTTAACGGAGCCGTGATCAGCGGCTGCTGAGGAGGTGGAGGAGGAGAGGGCAGTACCTCGGCGACCTGCTCCTGTATGACACGCTGGATGTTGGGAGTGAGCGGCGGCGCAGGAGTAGGTGGGCTGGTCGACAAGCACAGCTGGCGGGCGACTTCCTCACGGACGAACTTCTGAATGTGCTGGAGGAGCGACTGATGGTCCAGAGCACCGTCCCGGGAAAGAGCCAAGCTGGAAATATTTGCCTCTTGAAAGCCGGCTCGGCGGGTCGAAAGGCGCTGTTTGCGCAGCTCATCGAAGCTTTGGCAGTGGCTTATCACGTCGGAGACAGACTGGGGATTCTTCGCGACGAGCATCTGAAAGGCGTCATCATCAATGCCTTTCAGAATATTTCGGATCTTGTCTGCCTCGCTCATGGAAGCGTTGATGCGTTTGCAGAGATCGACTACATCTTCGATGTAGCTGGTAAAGTTTTCGCCGCTCTGTTGTGCCCGACTGCGCAAGCGTTGCTCGGCACGAAGCTTACGCACAGCGGGACGGCCGAAGACCTCCGTGAGATTGGTTTTCAGATCCGCCCAGCTGGAGATGTCCGCTTCGTGGTTGCGGAACCATAGATTGGCAACGTCGCTTAAATAAAATATAATGTTGGTAAGCTTGACGCTGTCGTCCCACTTGTTATACGCGCTTACGCGTTCATAGGTGGCCAACCAATCCTCCACGTCGGTGTCATCCGTGCCGCTGAAGATCGCGGGGTCCCGCTGACGGACGGCACCAGAACAGATGACAGCAGGGCCAGCAGGCTGGGCAGGTTGGGCCGGGGGGTCGGACACCGTGGTAGAGCCTGGAAGTCTGGGCATGGTGCCGTATCTCGATAGTGAGAGCAGACAGCACCTCCACCAAGTGTAGTGTAGGACGTCTACGAAGGCGCTGCGTCGCGAACGGCTAGCGGTACGTCTCGGTTCAGTTCGAAGGCAGCGATCAGTCTCAGCGGTAGCGATCAGCGCACACGCACGAGCATCGGCGCCGCTGTCTTCGTCCTCTTCGTTCTTACGCTAGCCACCCAAGGTTCGGGAGCCGTAGGCCTGTCTTACAATATATATATTGTGGGTTTCTAAGTGGACACAGGCCACCACCCACCGCGGGTTCGAGCTTCGCGCGAGCCAAGGGCCCCGATCAGCCGTCACCACACACACACTGGGACACCGATGCGGCGCACTCAACCTCCGCTGGGAGGAGAGCGATTCGCCGCAAAGAAATAGGCCTCCAAGTTCACAAAGGAGACGTTTATTCACATCGTCCTCTAGCTGATACACACACACTCAATAGTCACCCCGTCCCGGGGGCGCGCGAGGAGCAAGGCTCCGCTGCGCGCACGAAGCGACTCGAGTAAAGGCGGGGACACATGTCAGGCGGGCGCTCCGAATCCGGTCCGGCTCGCCGCGTCCGGCGGCGCCGCTCCGGCCAGCCGGCGACCGCCGGACGCGTCAAACCGCGTAGATATGTCCGGTGCACCGCGTCCGGCGAATGTCCGGCACGCCGCTCCGGTGGGCAGCGGCAGCCAATGCGAGCGCGCAGAGCGCCAACGTCACGATGACGTCGAGTTCTCGACGTCACAGGTGAGCACGACAGAGGTACCGTGGTGAGCGGTGTGTCGGCTGCTCAATTGTACGGTTAGTTTGACAGCGCTGTTTTCACCGAACACCATGTCTTCGTTCAAACAGTCCCGGATTTGGGAGAACGAACAAGGGGTGCCGAGTGTAGCACCTTTTTTGAGCGCTGGCCAGTCCCGAAGAGCCCGCGGCTGCGGCGTCGATACGAAACCACTAGGCCTAGCGACGACTAGGGCAGTCGGGGACTAGCGCGCAGTTCGTCGCCCGGCGTTGCCGCAGGCGATGTCGTTGCCGAAAGCTCCACTCTAGCACAGGCATGCTGTCGTTGCTCGAATCTAGGAAGCATCCTTTCTGGTAGCATGGCTGTTCTGTATTTTCTTGTGCGAACGTGAAGTAAACCGAGCCTGCCGGTCGACCAGCCTGGATCGCGTCTGCTGGCGTCATAAAAACGAGCTAATGAGTGTTCTTGACGTAAATAATAAACCCTGGGATAGGGAAATGAGAAAATTATATCATTTTTCTGGTTCATTGGCCAATACCGAGTTGCTGGTAAAAGTAACAACTGTGGTACGAGCGAATTAGTTGCGAGAACCGCCTCGCAGCTGCCGCTAGCTGGCCCGACGCTGGGGTCCGGCTCGACTGGCGCCCGCTAGCCGCTGCTGAAGGCGCCACGGAAACTGACCATACTATTATTTTATTGTGTGATGATGCTGTTGACAGCAAAGCGGAGTGAAGAATAGGCCTTGAATTATAGTGCAGACGACTTCCGAAGCGCCGGCCCCTGCCGCTTCGATGCGGAGCAGGCTATAGGCCTAACGACGACCACGGCAGACAGGCAGCAGCAGAGCTCGTCGCCCGGAGCGCCCGCGAGCGGTGCCGTTGCCGAAAGCTCGCAACATAAGCAGGCATGCTTTGTCGCCGCTCGAGTATAGCATGCAGTCTTTCTGATAACAAGGCGATGCCGTCTTTTATTGCAATATTCGTACACCAAGCCAAGCAGCGCTCAGGCACCGCTGCGCGGCGGCGAAGTGCGACGCCGGTTGTGGGCGGAGCTTGGGTTGAGCGGCGCAGCGATGCTCACCGCTCCTTGTGTGTGGGCAATCAACGCAAGGTACGCCTGTCGGAGGTCGCTGGACCCCGCTGAACAGGCTCGAGCCGCTGCAGGTCAGAGGACACGTGCGGGCGAGCTCGAGTATATGCACTGGTCCGAGCGGCAAAGGCCGGCACGGACAAACAGTAGCGTACGCAGGGATCTCTCTCTGGGCCCCGCTCGGACGGTCGCGTGGGGCGCGACCACCCAAAGCGGGTCCCGAATTCCCGCCAAAAGGCGCCAATGGCAAAGGCCCTTGGGGAGCCGGGGGCGGAGCTGTGGCTAAATGACAGTGATTAGTCACCCAGCCGCCTCTCCACCGCCTGAGGCGGGAGCAAGGGAAAGAGGAGAAACAACGCGGGAGGCCGGCACAGCCGCGCAAAGGCGACGGCGGAAAGCCAGGATTCCCACAATATATATATATATATATATATATATATATATATATATATATATATATATATATATATATATATATATATATATATATATATATATATATATATATATATATATATATATATATATATATATTCGTATTGAAAGTATCACTTTGCAGGTAAAATTTACGAGCACGAAAAACGCACAAGGATGCAATTATGTCTGTTAAAACGCAAGCGACAGTGACTGGCAAACTTTTCTAGCTTGTTTTCTCAGCATGAAAAATTGACGTTCACTGGGGTCTTGCTTATCTGCAGTGCTAAATGCAAAAAAAAAAATGCGCTTCTAGCTTTGTCATTCTCCTGTCGTACAAAAGTCTTCTTCCTCGATGTCGCTGATTTTAAATTCGCTCTCAAGCGTGCGTCGACCCGCTTTCACGCCGGCGTGACGGCAGACAAGGATATCTTCCTCGTCTCTCGTTTATTTCTTTAGGCCCTCGTGAAAAGAAACACCATTTGACTCACACGAGGTTGTCACAACTGACGAGCATATGCGAGGCTATCGTGTGATTTTAAAACAAGTGCGACTCTATCTAGGCTGACTACGGCATCAATGCCCCGTAACGCCACCGTATTGACCAAACTGAGGCACCTCCTTCTCGGTTCCGAAAATCACCAATATTTTCTGTTTTGGGGATACTGATAAACTGTTATCCACTTCCTGAGAACACCTACCGTATGCATTCCACCCCGTTCTTATTCTCTAGAGTTATTTCACTCTCGTGGTCCGGCTCTGCGGTCACTACATGTCCGTGAGTAGGCGTGTTCCTTTACCACTTCCAACGCTTCTCTGCTTATCGCATACTGTTGTTCCCTTCCGAGCCTGTTGAACATTACTTTAGTTTTATTCACATTAATTTTCGGATCCACCTTCCTGATTTGCCTTTCTAGGTCCTCCATCAAGCTCTGCAATTCGTTCATGAGTTACCTAGAAGGCAATATCATAAGCAATCATAAGGTACTCATAAGATATTCTCCGTCAACTTTTAAACCCAACTCTTCTAAGTCCATTTCTCTGAATACCTCCTGTAAATAGGCGGTGAATGATAGTGGAGAGACCGCGTCTTCCTGCCAGACGCACTGTTCCTGATTAGCATTCTATCAATTTCCATGCGGAGGACTGTACCCGCTGGATAGCCGCTGTAGATAGTTTTCACTACCTTTACGCATGCCTCTTCAACGCCTTGGCTACGCAATGACTGCTGAGGTTTCGACTGAGTCAAACGCTTTCTAGCAATCTATGAAGTATACAGTGTATAAGGTTTGTCATATTTTGAACATTTTTCTATCATTTGACTGATCGTATGAACATGGTCTATTGTCGAGTAACCTTTCTGAAAGCCGCCCTTCTCATCTGATTGACTGCAGCCGAAGCTTGCCCTAATCGAGGCTGATCGATGTGAGATTTTTGAAGTCCTTCAAATCCCCTTTATTATCGATTACCGTAATGTTAGCGTTCTTCCAAGATTCCGGTACGCCCGAGGCAGTGAGGCATTGCGCATGCAGGATGACAGGTTTCGCTTGTACAATGACCCCACCGTCCTTCAACAGATCTGCAGTTACTTCGTCACCTGCCGCTTTTCTCCTTTGCATAGCTTGCAAGGCTTTACTTCCTCTTTCGTTACCGACGGGATGTGCGATTGCTCCCCACCACTGCTTCCGTCGTTATTGCCACGATTGTGTCTGTTACTGTGCAGATCTGTCTAGAATTACTGGGCAACTGCATGTGACTATCTTATTCATATTTGTAATGACGCTGCCCTCGTTGTCTCTTTGCGCGTACACCTGATTTTTGGCTGTGCCTAGTTCCCTCTTGAACGCTTTTAGGCTACCTCCGTTCTTTAGAGCAAGCTCGATGCTATCCATATTATACCTCCTTACGTCCGTCACCTTAAGCTTACTAATTAGCTTTGACAGCATTGCCTGTTCTATTCCATCTATAGGGTTAGAGGATTTCTCGCTTTGCTTTATCAGATCTTTCGTCTCCTGAGTGGGTTTGCCAGTGTCCTGTCTCACTACGCTACCTCAAATCTTCTATTGCACACTCGGTATTGGCATTTGTGAGATATCATTTATCGCTTGAACACTAAGGGCGTCGTCCTCAGTTAAAGAGGAATATCCATTTTGCTGCGAGATCCTAAATTTATCTACACTCTAAGCAAAAATTCTCAAAAATAGGTTCTTTTTAATTAATTAAAAAGATGGATTTTTAAGCACAATATAAACAGTGTTGGCAGACACCACAAAACCGGTGAATCGTCTTAAGTAGCAAGCTTGCTAATTAATTTGTAATAATTAACTTTTTGCAATTAGAATTAGGCTCCTAGATGCAATTAGAGATTTGTAGCCTGTCGTAAGTAATAGCCATATCAGTTTTTTTAGAATTTCGAAGACGCGATTACCCTTGGCGCATTGGCTCAACAAAATTTGGCTTTTTCGACTAGTTACATGCACTGGAGAGGTCTTTGCCTGCATGCCTTTCGACAGCGCATGTATTTTGGCACGATGTCGCCAAAATTTGTTTTTCCACAGCATCGACGATAACTGCGTTTTCGAAAGTATAAAAACTTATATGGCTGTTACTGCAACCAGTTTCGTAACTCTGTTAGTTTAAAAGTTAATTATCAGAAATTAGTTAACCAGCTTACTACTTACGACAATTCACCGGCTTTCCGGTGTCCGCCAACACTGGGTTAGATGTCTGGGGTAGGCTTCCATCACTAAAAATACGGAGTACTTACGGTTGGTAATGGAAACAATTCCCTTTTCAAAACATACGAAGTCCTAGCAGTTACGAAGACTTTAGCCGAAGTTTAAATCTCCTCAATTTGCTAACCACAAGACCTCCGGCGCCGCGCTGATAAGCCTCCTCCCATTGCTAACTGGATCAAGTCGCTATGCTTTGCGGATAGGAATATGCCTCCGTTGTCAAGAGTAAGCATTCTGTATATTTAGTGATCGAAATCTGCACCGGGACCCTGGTAGCATGGCCTGCTCAAAAAAGGCAGTGTGCTAGAAGTCAGCTTTCTACTTTTTTACTCCAACTTATGCTTATTCGTGTTTACAGTGTACTTTTCCTGTTTCCACTAATTCGTTGACTGGCTTCTTCCTTACTAGTTTCCTTCGTTACCTGTTCAAATCTGGGCTAATTAGAGACCTCACTATCCTATGGTCGCTGCACCTGTTCTTGCCTAGCACCTCCACATCCTGTACGATGCCGAGATGGGCGCACAGTATAAAATCTATTTCATATTTTATCCTCCCCATTCGGGCTCTTCCAAGTCCACTTTCGGTTCTCCCGTTTTGTGGAAGAAGGTATTCATAATTCGTAAACTATTTCGTCCTACAGACTCTACTTATAGCTGGTCTAATGTGTCGGGGAATCCCCCAAGATGGAGTATATTTGTAATAAGGGAGTAATTACCGTTACGTTTCAACTTGTTCAGAACATCGGGACAGTGGTCTTAAGATGGTTATGACTACAGCTGGCTACTCTCCGTCTAACCAGCCGAAGACTTAAGAACGGTGCCGCGCTGAGAAAGAGCCTGCAGTATCTTCCACGCTTCGATGGGCGAGGATGACCTTTCCGGAGAAGGTCTTCACTGTTACGTTACGAAGATCATCACATAACAAATCACTGTTACGTTTTCTTTAATCCTCGGCCTGTCTCTGCTTTGTCGCCGAAGCAGGAATTATCCGGCCTCACTGACTACACTATTAACGTGATGTGCCCATGAACTGTTAACGTGGGTTCTCTTTTTAGGACCACTTCGTGCAGTGAATATTGACAGGTTAGTTTGTGCCGTTTTCGCGCTAAGGATACACGTGCGCATCTTTTCAAGCTCTAGGTCATCTCGTTTTCAAAGCATCATATAGTTTTACACCCTTCAGATCATTAACTATCTGTGTGCGATTCGTTTCATCAGACACTTTAGTGTGCAGAACACAATCATCGGCAGATAACCGAATCTTAGGCTGTATACCTGAATAAATGCATTAATATAAATTATAAACCAAAGTGGCTCCAAGACAGGAGCTTGGGGCACTCCCGACGTAAGAGACCAGATCTGAGTTTATTCCATTAATTATTATTTGTCATTTTCGTGATTGTAAGTGGTCCGCAATCCATGTTGCGACTTCGGTGTCTATGTTCAGCTCTTTTAGTTTTTTTGTAACAATATAAAAAGGGCGAGAATGTCGGAAGCTTTCCTGAAATCCAAGAATATACAATCAATTTGACCGTTTCGATCAAGTTTGGAAGCGATATCACGGTGGTACGCTATGAGTTTCGTTGTACAAGAGAACCTTTTTTAAATACATGTTGATGGCTATTTAAGAACCCGGAACTAGTGTGTTTCATTCGCTCCGAAAATAATGTGTGCTCTAGTATTTTAGAACAGACAGGAGTGAGCGGAGCTAGCCTGCAGTTTTAGAGGTTAGATTTAGATCCAATTTTAAAATAGGCACTACATTAGGAATTTTCCCGTCATGATGTAGTCTGCCCTCGTACAATACGGCATAAATGCAATCAGTGCCACTGTGTATGAAGGCTTTTGGACAAGGCAACACCACTAGTCATCGGAAACTCGTGTTAACCTTAGAAAGCGAAGGTTTTTATCAATCTGCAGTGCGTAGAGGAGAATGTTATTTAATGTCAGCTTGCAAGCGGTGCCGTCTTGTCCAGTTCCGATTCCAGGTCTGTATATAACCTGTCAACCATCTCACGATTTTTAGGTGTAGATGCGTAGGCCTGTACAACCATTAACTTCATTGTGTGTCTTTATTACGATGACCACCACCATCTTTTTAATGCTCAAGAATTCGTTGATGCTGCCACTTATATCCTTAATGATCACAAATCCTACACCTAATTCTCGCCTGCTCGGTAGACCACGATATAATATTTTTTGTCCAGCCTTTAATTTTGCACATGCTTCATCTGTCCTCCTAACCTTGCTAAGCTCTACGACATCCCGTTTAGTACCCGCTGGTTCCTCGAACAGCACTGCTACACTATATAGCCTCACTGCATTATGCTCTAGCGTTAAACGCTGACGGGTTCCGTTTCCAATGGCGGCCTGTCTGGAGCCAGGGATTCTTAGCCCCTATAAGGCAGAAAGCTGGGATAGTTGATGTTTGGATTGAGAGGACATAGTAGTAGCGCTAAAAAACAGGGACAAGGGTAGGCGAAGAAAACAGAGGCGCTAGTGTGTTGTCTTCGCTTACCCTTGTCCCTGTCATCAGAACTGCATCACAGCTCTGACCACCGCGTTGGTCAGTTGCTTCGCAGCCACTGGGGAGCCAAGCCATACACAAGGGTGACCAAGTCCTGTTCCGGTGAGAGTGTGTTTTGTCGGCTTTGTTCGTAGAGATCATGCTGCACCCCAGGCCTGGTTATTCATTTCCATCAACGCTCGGATTTTTTTTTAACCCGGTGGAGAATTGAGGCGGCACAGGGATTCGAACCACAGGCCTTCTGCAAGCGAAGCAGAGGTTCTAGCTCTATGCCATCGCTGCATTCCTATATCCAAACAACCTATATCATATTGCCGTAGAGTTTATTTTTTCATTCATGCCTATAAACATGACCAACTATTCCTAAACCTCCCCCCAAAAAATCTCCATATTGTTGACTAAGCAGACCACGCAAGAGTGCCTGTGTTGACGTAACCCGCCTCTTTTACTTGTTCGTTGCCATCGTACCAAAAAAACTGCAGCAATAAGAACCGCAAGCCTACATCGGCCGCGTAGGACGGCAAGAATGAGTCTATATAAGCGCGGAGTCAGATACGCCGCCCTTTCGGCGCCTGGTGACGTGAATGCCATGCACAAGAGGAAATAACTGCCACCAACACAGAGTAATGGCCCGATACATCGCAATCTGTTTGTTTCCTTCATCGAAGCGGTGATCTCCTCGTCATCAAAATTGAGAATTTCATTCTTTTGAAATGCCATTGATGTGATGAGCACAACTTAGTAATTTACATATTATTCACTCAAAACCCGGTGACTACTGGGTAAAATTTTAATCGACGCCTAGCCGTACTTCAGTCCAATGTTACCTTTGTGCGAGCTTAGCCGAACACTGCATGGGTTCTCGATCAGGAGGATCAGCATAGTCCTCTGGAACCCAGAGCCCCATCGAGTAATGGATACCCGCGCTACAAAAAGCACACGCGTTATCGATTACCATGAGGCTCGCACGCGTCCCTCACCATCGTGGTCAGTACACAGGTCGTCGATAGGTGAAATTCTCAGATTATAATGGCCACGTGAGCGCATCTTAATTGCAGATTTGTTGCTGCACAACAGCAGTGCGAAATACACGAAAGTTTATATCGTTAGTTGTTTATTACCCTGCATTACTGCACAGCGATCTACTGACTTTTTTTGTGTTGGTGCATTATAGTTCTCTCTCTCTCCTTTCCTGTCTCTTGTTACAGCGTCCATCTCACCTCCCAGACATTCTCCTTACCTTTCGTGATTACAGTACACCTGAACATTCTCGCTGTGAAACGTCACACGGGTTTATGATGCGTAAAAACCGAGCTCATAGAAGTGAGCAATGTGCACAAACGCGCCCTTGATCACCGAGTTGCTGGGTGTGTATGAAAGCTGGCCTACTAGGTGAGGAGTTGCATCAGAACCTGCATTCGACTGTTCTTCCCAGACTGTCTATTTTCCTCCGTATACATCCGTACATCGCAGTCCTAGCGATGGGCACGATGCGTGACACCTATAAGCATGGGCGTCCGGAGGGGGGGGGGGCAAGGGGGGGCGGCTGCACCCCCCTGGAAAATCACTCACTCGAACCGTGAGTGATGGCCGCACGTCAGGGGCGGCGGTGCGCTCAGCCAAGAGAGTAAAAGCGGCCCTGCTTCCACGCTTTGGGTCACATCTGGAAAGTGCCGCGTCCGGGGACGCGTCGTTGCAGACATACAGCGGCACCGGCGAGCATGTGTTTCGAGCCGTCTTGAGATGTGTGCCTGTTTCTTTGATCTCTAGAGAGATAGCGACACGGAGGCAGACAGTGCACACCCCGGCCACCGATGAATTCTTCAGGAGGGAGGGACAAATCAGCCGTGTCCATCCCCGCTTTGTCGGACTGCTCAGGGGCAAGCGGGCGATGAGTTGGCGCCGCCGCCGCTCGCTGTCTCCTCCGATCCACGGGAGAGCACAGTTCGGTACAAGCGCCGCTTTCAGAATTTTCGGCAAAGGGGATTAGCTGCTTTTGTTCACGGCGACGCAGTCTCCAGAGGCGCCCCCACACCAGCGTTCCTTGCGTCTTCTCCGGAAACCAGCGCCTTTGGTCAAGGCAGCCCGATGGCGCCTGCCTGGCTCGCCTGTCACCTCTGGCTGGGCCTCAAATCCCAACAGCGCCCATGTACTGTGCGATGTCAGTGCATGGTAAAGAGACCGTCCGTCCCTCATAGCCTGAGTCGTTTTGGGGCTCTGAACCTCATAAAAACACACAAAACAAATTTTCCGACCGGAGTGGCGAGTGTCGCTTCCCCTCGGAAGTCGCGCGGCGTTCCTTGCGTGTGCGCGCCTCTTTGTTTGTGCTTCGGTGTTTTTAGTGGCCGGTTGTCAACGAAGCTGAGAACAACCAAGACAGCGGACGAGAAAACGACGAGCGGCGAGTAGTGTGTGTGCAAATACTCGACTGTGCGGTTGCGCGAGCAAGATGGAGCGAGGTGTATGAAGCTGCGAGCGTGCATTTATCTTGTAAATAAGTTTTCGCTGCATACATAGTCATTTTTTGTTTTCAACGTACGCATTCAACCGTTTTCCAATCAATGTGTATATATTTTTAACACTACCAACCCCGAGGAACTCCATAGCCAGCTTTGTCTCGCGCGGTCCCGAATGATGGATATTCGACGCTTCTTCAAGCGTCAGCGGTTGTCTGACGAAGCATTATCCAAATGCGCCCCTGCAGATTCTGGTGTGACATGTGACAACGGTGTAGCATTTGAACAGAGTGATGCAAGCTTTTATCACCGGACAGTAGCTGATGTCGTCGACTCCATGGAAGGGACTCTGTCAACAGTGAGTTCAGGTGATGCAGCAGGCCGAGATGATTCCATTTCTCCTTTCTTGGGATTCAAGTCCGGATTTGACCAGAGCGATGCAACCTTTCATCACCGGACAGTAGCCGGCGTCGTCGTCTCCATGGAAGGAACTCCACCAGCGAGCTCCGGTCACGCAGTAAGCCGAAACGATTCCCTTTCTCCTTGCTTGGGATCGAAGTCCGGAGACAACATCAAGAAAACAAATAACTTGCCTCAAGAATATGACTTAGGAGAGTTTCTAGGCAAAGCTAAACTCACTGGCATACCGGACTTTTTGAAGTTACGTCTTCTTACTAAGCCATGGTCGCCAAATGTCACATATGATTTTAAGAAGGATGTAACACCTGGAAAGAGGCCTTTTAGACATCAGTGGCTGGGAGATTACGCCCCCTGGCTTGCGTACTCAGCGACAGCGAAAGGCGCCTTTTGTCGTTTTTGCGTCATTTTTCCTCCGCGTGTTCACCGGGGTACTCAAGGTAGTTTTATCGTGCGCGCTTTCAGTAACTACAGAAAAATGCACGAGGCGTGCAGGGATCACGTAAAATCCCAATGGCACCAGGAGGCAATGACGGCCTCACAGAACTTTATGGATGTGATGAAAGGCAAGCAGCTACCCGTTGTACAGCAGCTGAACAGAGCACTGCACGCGCAAGTTGAAAGGAACCGTGAGAAACTATTTCCAATAGTTTCCACCATTGTCTTTTGCGCGACGCATGACTTGCCGATTCGCGGCAAGCAGTCCGATAGTGGAGTCTTCAATGATCTGCTTGACTTTCGTGTAGAAGCTGGAGATACTCTACTTCAGGAGCACTTCGCTTCTTCTGCTGGCAATGCCAAGTACACTTCTGTCCGCGTCCAGAACGAGATCATCACAATCTGTGGCGACATCCTGAGAGAGCAGATAGTTACCGAAACTAACAAAGCGTTTGCTTTTTCCGTTCTTGCTGACGAAACTGCAGATATTTCAGGAAAAGAGCAGATGTCTATAGGCGTTCGCTTTATTGACAAGGCGGAAGTCGAAGTGTGCGTTCGAGAGCAGTTTTTGGGATTTGTAGAGCTGGAGCAATTAAACTCCGCTTGCATCGCCGCGGCAATCTTGAAGCTTTTGACGAATGTCGGACTGATTCTTTCGAACCTCGTTGGACCGGGGTACGATGGAGGCTCTACAATGGCTGGAAAAGAAGCTGGAGTGAACAAAATTATACAAAAACAGTTCCCGAAGGCACTATTTTTCCGCTGTGCAAGTCACAAACTAAATCTCGTCATCAACGATTTGAACGACGTCTCTGAAATTCGAAACACAATTGGGATAATCAAACAAACCATAAACTTCTTCCGCGAGAGCGTGCTCCGGAGAAAATTGGTGCCCAACATTCCGATGCTGTGTGAGACAAGATGGTCTGCAAAGTACAAGTCTATTAGGATCTTCTCTCAGCATTACGTGGCCATAGTCGAAGCACTCGAGCAGCTCGCGTCCACGGAATCATGCTCGAACGCTGCAACTAGACAACGAGCTAACATCCTCTACTGCGCAACAACAAGCTCATCTTTCATCGTCTGCTTGCATATTGTAGCGAAGTACAGCGCTCGGCTCGAACCAGCTACGAACATTCTGCAAGGTGTATCCATGGACTTCCATTCTGTGCATGGCCACATCACTGAGCTACAACGTATTTTTCGCGGCCACCGGACAAACGCTGTAGAGGAGTTCTCTAACATCATGAATGCAGCAAGGGAGGCAGCCAATCACTTAAATGTGGTGATATCTGTACCAAGACAAGTCTCTCGTCAGGCCCACCGAGACAACTACGGGATTCAGTCGCCAGAGGAATACTACCGTGTGGCAATATATGTGCCGTACTTGGACTCCCTCACTGCTTCTTTAGCTCGGCGCTTTTCTGAAAGCAATGAGAGGAGCTTCAAACTTCTCCAGCTGCATCCATCAAAAATGAAGCACTTGAGCCGTGTTGAGTTCGCTGTTCTCGCCGAAGAACTCCAGTGCTTTTACGGCATCGACAACTTCAAGGAAGAGGCCATCTCTTGGTACGAGATGTGGTGCAACAAAACTGGGGACCCATCAGAAATAACTTACTGCGAGCTTCTACATCAGGCCAAGACATTCTTCCCTGGTGTTGCAAAAGCCATTGAGGTGGCTCTGGCTTTGCCAGTTACTACCTGTACGGTCGAACGCTCCTTCAGTACAATGAGGAGAGTGAAAACGTAGCTACGCTCAACGATGACAAACGACAGACTGGACGGCCTTTGTATGATGAGTGTGCACCGAGAGCGTGTAATGAAGCACAGAAATGAATTTATCACCAGTGTCATCACGCAATTCGCCCAGAAAAATCCGAGGCGTCTACAGTTTCTGTTCAAGGAAGACTGACTGAGTGACTGTCGTTGCGTGTTTGTGAACATATTGTGCTGTGTGCTGGTCATCAATCCGGGTGTGTCGAGAACCCGTATGCAGCAAGACTGAGCACTCTTCTCCACGAAGTGATAGTATCTTTTTGCATTTTTATTAATTTTAATTGTTTCTTCGTTGATAAACTCCAATGTATCTCAGCCTCGCTTTAATTTGCTGTTTGTGATTTTTCTTTCATGTGTGTATTTTACTTATTTATTTTATTTGTATATAAATAAATAAATTTACTCCGCAAATAGTGCCTTTTTGCTACGAACATACCCCCCCCCCCCCCCCCCCTCCGGCGCCAACAACCAATGGGGCCCCCCCCTGCAAAAAAATTCTGCGGACGCCCTTGCCTATAAGTGCGTGGCCACGTGTTGCGAACGTTTCGGTAGTGCTGCCTAATCTGTCGCATTGGGACCGTGTATATATATTTGGCCAGGCAGCGCTGCCTCTGCCACGCTGTCTGTCAAAATATGTTTGGGGATATATTGACTGCAGCAGGAATTGCAGCAGTTAGAGTCACCAGCCCGTGTTCTTCGGTGTGACGACAGAGCTTCACGAGTGTAGAAAATAAACAAAGAAAAATGACTGCGGAGTTGGCTTGAGAGGCGCGCACCAAGTGGCCTGGAGTTTATCTAGCATTGCACGGCCCTAAGGCAGTGCAACGGCAGATATAGGTGAAAAGCGATGAGAACCGTAAAATAGGAAGCACTGACTTGCACGAGAGGCCCTCCAAAGGTTGCAGGAAAGCAACTCGCAATCATAAAGTTCAGAAGAACGTTCCCCGAAATGAAAAAAAGAAACTGCAGGTAAGCATTTCGTATATCTTTCGTTAGATAATGGGCAGCCAAGAAAAAAAAATAAAAATTGCCCTGCCCGCACCGCCTATGGCACAACGGGCATTCAGGTATATCTGCAGGTCGTCACATATCTCACTTCACGGTAATCGCGAGCAGGTTGCAACAGCTCCAAACTCCTTGCCGTAGGGGTGTTAACAATCGCCGGAAGAAGATTCGCGTTCCGCGAGCGCATATCTCCCAAGAAAGGGCGCCGGGGAGAGGAGGTTGGCATCCGTTCTTCTTATCCGCCTTCGTAGCGTGACGTCTTAGTGACGTCTTGTCCGATGACGACACAAGTCCTTCGATTAAGGCGCTGCGTCTCATTGATAACAGCCGCCCAGTGAAGGCTCCCCGCCCCTTTCCAGTTGATGGGTTCCCCTTCGCCGATGCGCGCACGCCGCCCTAATGCCGCCGATTGCGAAAGTGCCTCTCACTCAACTCCCGAGTGGCGCTCTATTAACGGAAGTGGACGTGAGCCGCCGTCGCCGTTTTAGGTTAAACGGTGCGAGTGGGAGTGGTGGCGGCAGCTATACTTAGACGCCGCTCCCATCAGGTGTGTTGTGAGCGACTGTGGTAAGGGAACAGGGGTACACCCGACTGTAACGGTTCTTAAGTCAGGAGCCTCTCGCGATATCGTTTGGCATGGACGGTGCAATTCTAGCGTTCTTAAGAGCTCAGCCTATAAAGCGTGTTCGCCTACGCTCTCTAGCACGATTTCACGAGCGATGCGGAGAAGCCCCACCAGCCCTTTAGTCCTGAGGAAAAGCAACGCATCTGGCGGCCAAGAAGTCTAGTAGCAGAAGTCCAATTGTGGTTGATCGTCGGATCAAAAAGGGGAACAAGGCAACAGTGAGCGTGCATCCGAGAGTCCACACGGAATTCGCCGTTGGCGGACGATGTCCCTGCGGGTGCTTGGAAAGACACTTCCGGTCAGTGCTTTTGTTGGACGTGAGCAGAAACTCGGAAAATAATAACAGCCCTCAGACCAGTCGCCTTAAAATATCTCGAGAGCGGAGTGAAGGCGAGCTTTCACTCGGTATTGAGATAATAAGTGATTGCTTGTTTTAGCTTGCTATTGGCAGGCCTATTTGTGACGGCGTTTGTCTTCGCAACGTAGTCAGATATTTGGAGATATATATGGTTATAATGTCTTGATAATACAGCGGGGGCTCACTGCTTGTTCAAGCGAGCGCAGCGCTTTCAGCAGTGCAGAGATTTTACATGTCTAAACCTACGTTCATGTCATCAGCGTAGAGACAGCAAGCCATTTAAGCTAGTTTTGTCAAAATAAGGATGACACCAGAAATTTCTTTTCTTTTCGAAGACATGTCATATTACATATCCTGGGACTACTACCTATCTACCGGGCGTTACAGGAAGGCCTGCCACTGATTTTTAAAAATAAGATTTCTTGGGTGTTAAGATGGGTTCTGCGAAATATTAAAACATGCATGCAGTGCTGGCGGACATAAAAAAAAGGCGAATCATGTTAACTACAAAGCTGGTTAACTGGTTTGGTTTGGTTTGGTTTATGGGGTTTAACGTCCCAAAGCGACTAAGGCTATGAGAGACGCCGTAGTGGAGGGCTCCGGAAATTTCGACCACCTGGGGTTCTTTAACGTGCACTGACATCGCACAGTACACGGGCCTCTAGAATTTCTCCTCCAAAGAAATTCCAGCCGCCGCGGCCGGGATCGAACCCGCGTCTTTCTGGTCAGCAGCCGAGCACCATAACTACTGAGCCACCGCGGCGACAAAGCTGGTTAACTAATTTCTGATAGTTAGCGTTTTACCCGTGACAGTTAGCTGGCCGTTAGTAATGCAGCCATGTATGTTTTTGGAATTCGGAAAGAACGATTACCTCAGCACCGTGGCTCAACAAATTTCGACCAACTCGCATCAAAAGACTCGCGCTACCGAAAAGCGGGCGTCTCTGGCGTGCTGAAAGCAACCCGCACAAATACACGTCACTCCACGGCGCATGCGTCAAGTGACCATCTCTGTTCCCCCCCCCCCCCCCCCTTCCTGTTAAAGATGGTCGCGTGACACGTGAACATCAAGTGACATGTACTAGAAGGTACGACCCGCGCGAAAGTAACGCTCTTTTCGAAACTGCACGTCTTTTTTAGGCGAGATGGCCAAAATTTGGAAAATCGCATTCTCCAAACTGATATGGCAGTTATTAAAAGGCCTACTACAAAATCGTTAATTGCAACCAGGTGCCTAACTGTAATAGTTAAAAAGTGAACTATTAGAAATAAGTTAATCAGCTTACTAGTAAACATGATCCACTGCTTCCTGACTTCCGCCAACATTCATTACTGTGCCGCAGAAGCCATCCTTGTGCATGCCTAAAAAAGCCTATCTTTAACAATTAGTGGGCGGCCTTCTCGGTAACACCCTCCACGTATATGCAGTCGTGAAGGCTATGTTAATGCAGGGCGGTTGAGAGTGATCGATTCCTGGGCGTTTTTTCCCATACAGTGTATCGTGTACTTCTTTTATGTATTATTCACACGATGTATTGTCGCGCGCGAAATTTTTCATTGCAAAGGATCCTCCATAACTGCATGCGTGGTACAGCTTCAGGCACTAAAAAATGAGAAGATGTACAGTAAACCTATTCCCACAGGGTTCGGTACGGCATAAAACGGCTGCAGCTACAGAGGTAAATCCGTTGAATGTTTTTGAAAGAGATTTCCGACTATACCACGAGCAGCAGACGAATATGAGCGGACATAAAATGGGGCCCTAGCCGCTCAGCCACCCGTCCCTCCTTCTCCTGCCCGTTTCAAGGAAAGCTCGGTATGCGTTTTCCAGGCTCTGAGTGCAGAGAGAAGGATGTCCGTTCGCATCTCTCGTAATTATCTTGCTACGGACCAGCAGGTGTGTTACGGACAGAGTACACTGTGGGGCCAGTTGGTCATACATAATCTGAACGAAAAAACGTAGCGTTGAAACAGGACACAGAAAGATGAGGACAGGACGGGGATGTAGTCCCCGTCCTGTCCTCATCTTTCTGTGTCCTGTTTCAACGCTACGTTTTTTCGTTCAGATTATGTGTTACGGAGACACTTTATTGAAAGCCGTATTAGCCACGATGCCGAGAGAAGGAGGGTTCATTCTCGTTGTTCACTTAGCTTGATTGATTTTTAAGGCTAAAGCCTTCAATGCCTCATCGTTGTCGACAGAAGGCTGTCAGCAGAAGCTTGTCAGCAGAGGTGTCACGCTTTTGACGGGTGTCCAGCGAGATATGTGGATCAGTTACTGCGTAATTTCCTTTCCTCAAGTACAATTTTCATTTTCTTCATTACGGCCCCTCTTTCTCTTTCTGTTTTCACTCCCACTTCTTCCCTTCCTCTACAAACGGATGACAGGTGTCCACCGAGGTATGTGAGACAGTTACTCCGTAATTTCCTTTCCTCAAATACACATTTTCTTCATTACGGCCCCTCTTTCTTTCAGTCATCAACCAGTAATTAGCCATTAATTGGTAATTTGACATTAATTATTAATTAGCCGTTAATTAAGTGTGACTTCATCCAGTGGTGATGTCACCAGTGCCCCAGAGGCAGTCAAAGTGGTGCGGAAAACGCTTTCGCCTCTACGCACTTTAGACAGTCAAAGTGCATCCTGATTTTTTTTTTTTCCTTACAGCTTCCGCGTTCTCGTTGCGAAATAGCGGGGGAAAGCAACTCGAATGATCCTAACCAACGCACGCATTCCGGGTCGTGAAAGCCGAGTTTAGTTCTGCAGACAAAAAAAAAAAAAAAAGAAGAATGAAAAAGAGGAAGAAGTTGGAATGAGCGCGAATTCGGGTATTCAGAGGTCAGCGAAAGTAGCGTTTTCGTACGGAAAAAACGTTTCACCATGTACTGTCTGAAAGTCCTTACGTAATAAATGGTTGTAAAATAACGAAAGCAATATTGCCTCAGTTAGTTTGAAAAAGCACTTGCCCTCGGAGGACGGAGTGGCATACAGCTAGGTAATTCAACTTATATATTTTCCAAATATAAAAGGCGTATTTTAGAAGCAAGTACGTATTCTACAGAACAAGAAGTAGATGATATTTGAAGCTATGAGTGTATTTAACGACGCCGGTCTGCCTTCAAGTAGAAGCCTGCCTCCTTTTGTCATGGCCAGTAGAAAGGTAATGAAAGACCATTGCCGCGCTTACTGCTGCGGTGAGGACGAGATTTTGAAGAGAAAAAGCACAAGCACACTCTTAGAAAAAAGGTAGTAGTACTTACTAACTTTTTGGCTAGTAACTGGTTGTCACATATGTTACTACCCTGTTAGTAACTGCAGGTAGTAACGGGAAGGTTAGTAACAGTTACTAACCCATTGAGTTAACAACGGCTGCTACCTGCAGTTAGTAACGGGAAGCTAGCAGTATTTACTAAGAAAATGATCAGAAACTCGCTTATGTTGCTAGGTTCATCGTACGGTGTGCTGGCGTGGCTTGTCAAATTTATGCGTGCTCTAAAAATAAAAAGCTTCACAGTCAATTTGACTCATTCCGGAATGCAGACAGAGCTATCAGATCGTGCCGGCCGTAAATCACCCTCTTAGGTTTAAGATTATCGCGTATTACATGTAGAAATTATGCGAGATGTTGGCGTCAACAACCTCACCGTGCGCACACAAAAGTTCAGAAATCAGGAAATCAGAAATAGTCACACTCGCGCACTGCGCGTGCACATGTAGGGAAATCTTTCTCAGTCCTATATACTCCGTAAATCAGACTCTCATTTACGGGCTATAGTGGCTCTTACCGGGTGAGCTAAGATACCAGCGTTAATTACGAAGTTGAGATTGTAGAAACAGCATAGTCTACAGAACCATATGCCGCTGCAGAAGCGTTTAGTTACAAAACCAATGCACGACAATCTGTGTCAGACACACAGCGCTGTGTGTGTCTTTTCTATCTGTGTCCTTGTCGTTTGCGCTGTTTTAAAGAATCATGGTTAACCAACTAACCTGCACGTCTACCCATGTAATCTGTGTCAGTTTGTATTCTTTTACTTTATTTTAGGGTTAAAGGAACGGTTACTCACTAGGTAGCAACTAGCGACCATAGTTAGTAAAAAGGTAGCAAGGGCTACTTTTACTAACTATACCTTGAAGAGGGTAGTAAATAGCTGATAAAAAGTAGTAAAACGAAGTCAGTAACTGCTGTACTTACTACCTTTTACTAAGTTTTTTTTTTAAGAGTGCAGTTATACACCTCTCCAAAAAGCGGCCTTGTTATTCGCAGCACGCTTCGAGTGATCGTCTGAAATTTACTCAACGCAGAAAAGCCAAATAGATGACCGCTTCTTCACTTTTGCTCACGGGATTTAGCAAATTGTGGCTGAGGTTGCGGTATTTTGTCGAACAGACGCAGAACTTCACGGGGAGTCAAGCAGCCTAACTACGCGTCGCTTTAAGTTCTAATAAAATCTGATCGGAGTCGTTTGTTCCACTGGCCCTTTTAGCCTGGTGACGGAAGACGAAAAACTTTTAAAAAATATGATATTATTATGCATAAAAACAAACGGCGCTTCAAAATATGTTAGATGAGCGAAAACAGTGGTCTGTGAAAATAGCGGGCGTCCTATTTCAAGTAGTGCACACCGAGGTTGCCACATTTTAAAAAAGTCGTTTAGCGTTCTCAAATTTATGTGGACACCGCTGGCTATGGGGCACAGATGTTATGTTTTCAGTTGAGCGACGCACATGCGAAGTAACCTTGAAACCCTGCCTACGATTGCAAACAGCTGGAATTTGACAGGGAATGCGCAAACACGCACCATCGTCACTCGCGCTTGTAGTACGATACCTCCGAGCGAGCAGTCAGCAATCACAGCGGTAAACTAGAGATAGCTCATCTTATTATTTCATTACCACAAGGTATCAGTATTCTGTGTAGCCGGCATAGTTACTACGGCACTGTATTATCTTTATATTATTGGAGACTCTTAGAAAAAGGGGACTCTATCCTAAAAGTCCCTATTATGATTTAGTCTGGAAAAGGGAAACTGATAAAATCTTTGTTAAGCAATTAAATCTTGAGAAATCATGGACGCTGTCACTGAAAGTCCGAGGTGAAAATCGCACCCCTGACATACTTCCATTTACGTCGGAAGTCTTCATTTAATTCGGTGCGGTATAATGTGCTTGTGAATGAAATATATTTTTTTTTTACCCAGGGTGCGGACCCGGAACTCGGGGCCTAAAAGCGGATGATGGAGACGGCCCTTAGAAAGAGCCAACCGCACAGGCTGGCAGCTGAGCAAAATTATAAGAGCGCGCTGTTTGCTCATTAAACGAACAAAAAACGAGCATGGCCCCAAATTTAGGCGAATCAGGGTAATATAGTTAGGCTGTGGCGATTCTAATTCCTTTTTGTTTCGTGTGTGTTAGACGGCTGTAGTTGACATTGCGGTCGGTGAGCGCTGTCACGAAGCCCTCGCGGCCGTGACAGACGGCGCGCACAGGGATCAGACAGAACCACGGCGTAAGAACATACTATAAGTGTATAAGCATATTCTTACACCGTGGAAAGAACGCGCAGAATCGTGACGAGGAAGCCAGTTTTCGATCTCTCGTCCGCGCGCGGCAGCCGATGCATCCGCGAGCAGGGAGCGCCGCCGGAGGAGGAGGGGAGAAGGCCGGAGCTTCCCTCGCCGGCCGCCGGGGGCGGCCCGATCAGCGGCCGCCCGTGGCAGCGGCGGCGCTCTCACTGACGTCTGTCTTCATCCGGGAGTGTTTGTCGGCGTCGGCTGCTCGCGACCTGGAGGGAGACCGAATGATTGAATCGAAACGAGCGCGGGGTTGAATGCATCGCCCTGACACGCTTCCTCTCTCGCACGTTTACCAGAGCGCGCGGCTGGCATGTGACAGCGGCCGGTCGGGTTCAGCGAGCATGAGCGGCGAGAAGTTCCCCGACATTCGAGTCGTGGTCGGGATTCAGTACTTCAGCGATGTCCTGCCGGCCTCGACCAAGTGCCAGCCCACGGTGCTGGGAGCCGTGGTGCTCGAGAGCAGTGCCATCAGTGCGGACGAACTGCGGCGCGTCATGTGCGACCAGCTGCCCTCGCTGCCGACGCATTTCACTTTCATCACCAAGGAGAGGTGAGTACTCGCCCGGCGTGTTAGCGGCATGCGCGCGCTTCCCGGCGTGCCACAGGTGGACGTGTTTGGACCGGCGTGATCCCAACGCGGCCGCCCGTCGGCGGGGGTGCCTTTCCGCGATTTCGCGCTAAAGAGCTCCGGGGTCGTTGAGTACAGTTTCGGTCCGCGCGCTGTGTACGGACGGCGTGTAGAGCTGCGCCGCCGTACGCGGATGCCGTTGCCTGACGCCCCTCTGCCTCCGCGGCGAACGGCAAACATTTATTCATTTCTGCCTACGCCGGAGCTGGAGCGGCGTCGGCGAGCGCGCTAATCTGTTTACGGCCAACACGATTTCGGTACGAAACGAGCGAGGTCGTGACAGAGCGAGAGTATACAAAGGAGGCCGGCCGCGGCGGAAGGATGTGCGTACAGGTATACGGGAGCCGCGCGCACGGTCCCCCGTCGCCGGCTCGGGATCCGGACGCGGCGGCTGCTCTTCTGTGCCAACCGAGCCGACCTTGACCAGCGGAACAGCGCCGCGAAAAAGGCCAACGCCAGCGCGAACGACGGGTGCGCGACGACGCCCGGCTACCGGCCTGGCTCTCCGACGGGTTCATTCACCGAACCCGAAACGGGCGCTGCTCGCCGGCGGCACATTCTTGCTTGTCTCGCAGGTCTCTCAGCGAACGAGAGGCGCGTACTACGTTGTCGCGGATTTTGCTTTTCGGCCGCGCCTCCTCGCTCACTCTAGTGGAGCGCCGACCCACACGCCGCTGCCCCCCTTGTTACGTTCAGCAATTCGTCAGGAAAACTGCTGGCGCATCGCGTTCCCGAGTGCACTGCCGAGTTTGGCTGGAGCTGGCTGTTGGAAGGCGCCCAAGGCATTTATCGACGTCTGTAGAGAGTCCGCCGGCTGCAAAAGGCCGCGCGGCTTTCTGTCCGTGTATTTGTTTCCAAGCCTCTTATCTGATCCGGTCTGCCTTTTTAGTTTATTGGTGTCTGCACCTCGGAGGTGCAGGGGGGACATCGGCCCAAGGACGAGATTGAGAAACTTCGCTGCTCGAAAAACCAAGTGTAAATCCTATCTCCGGAGCTGTTGAATGCCTTCGCGGCGGCCAGCATGTGAGGGCGTGGACGCATGAAGGGGAATTTGGCGGGCAGTGCGATTTTCTGCGCGACATTTGGCAACATATAATGCCGCCTTGAACACGCGAACAGTGTGTAAACCGACGCAAAAATGGTACTAGCTGTCAGTGAGGGCTCTGCTTTTTACCGCCGACGACATTACTCCGGCCCCTTGAGCGTCTGCCGCTTAGCATAGGAAATTCGCGAGGGCATTGTCGAGGGCGTTCTTGGCGATCCTGGACATGTCCGTGAGTACACGACCCACCATGTTTCAGAGAGACTTGGAGAAATGCAACGCGCGTTGCGTGAATCTCTCAGCGGGAACAAAGAACGGGGAAAACGCGATTGAAATAAAGGGTATCAACGGAGTTACCTTGTTAAACCGAGTGGACAGATTGTCCGCGCAGCGAAAACTCGTGGCCATCACTTTTCCCTAGTGGGCGTCATTAGTAATAGAATTTGCGGTCTTTTCATACAACACTGTCTGTTATTATGCTCTCAAGTCGCTCCTTGTAGTGCAAGCGAAGTCACGAATCAAGTAGGTTTCAGTGGTGTTAATTCTCCCGCTGACTTTCCCTCCTGTCGCGCGCACTTGTGATGTAGCTGACCCTGTAGCCTCAAGGCTGACCTCTGTTTTATTCAGTGAAATATATTCCTTTTTTTTTTTCGTTTCTGCTCGTCACCCGTTAGCTTGGTACTACAGGGCCTTGAAGAATCTCCGACACGATTTGGTCGCGAGACGCACTATGAAGGTCGGCCGCGGTACAACAAAGCGGAGTAGCACAGTCACATTTCAGATCATCACTCACGGTGCGTGGTCTGCCTTAGATTCTGCCGTTAAGCTAAGGACGGAGCAAGGGAGACAGACACGATAGGACGATCATCATTAGGAGAGGCGGAAGAAGCAAGAATCGCACCAAGACATTCTGACCTGCCTGCGACGAATGGCCGTTGATGCGCCGGGGGCAGACATCATGGCCATCGCTCGCCTGACTCCTTTCACTGCGTGGCGGTGGGCTTCGTTCGCCAGCGCGGCGCCCACTGGCCTCGAGCGAGCAAACACAGTGGTTGACAATTCGGGGCACGCGGATAAAAGGGCGCCCTAGAATCAGGCCTAAATGCTGCCTTGGAGCGCGCGTGGGAGGGCGGCCCTCCTGCGAGCGTCAGTAACCGCGAACTCGGCGCAGATACGAGAGATAAAAAACGGTGCTTGCCGCCTCTGTTTGTTCTTGTACCGATATCCAATCAGCATACGGACGATTGCCGCATGCATGGTTAGTGCGTTGTTCCCTGGACAACAAAAGGAAAGGAAAATTCTCTCAGCTGTCAGCTCCCAGCCTGAATGACTATAGCGTAGCCTGGTCCACCGGACTCGGTGGAAGGCTCGGGTCCACAGCTTCCTGGACTGGAGAGCTGCCCACCTAGCGCGAAGACTTCTCGCGTGCTCTGAATTAAAGTTTATTTTTATCTCTCTCGGTTCTGCCCCTGTCGGACAGGCTTGGAACTTTTCGTGACATTCGTACTTTGGCTTGCACCATTAAATGTGACCACGAGAAAGCAGCCAGGAGATCGGACGTAAATAAAGCTCGAATATGAACCTGAAAATAGCCCTTTCAGAGAGTTCACGAAAGTTCAGCGGAAAAAACGCGGTCACCGGGAAATGACAACACTCATGAAGAAGATGGTGGTTAGTGTTACAAAAACCCCTGTCCAAGGTTTCGAAGGACATTGAAGGGTTAGAAAGCGCACTAGGCCGGTTCCTTTCGCAGAACTTTTGTAAAGGAAGGTTTTTTATTGTTCTTCCACAAAAGCTTGATTCATCTGATTTACAGATATACTGAATCTCCCTCCTTCCTCAGCCACTGCCCGTTTCTCCAACCATCCGAAAGTACCTGCTGTCGGCTTACAGATACGTGAATAGCTGCAGGCTTTCTTTTCTTCCGATGGCCTTTTTTTTCTCCATGTTCTATGTTTGTCTCTATGTGTGTGCTCGTGACGCTTTGAGTGCCTGCTTTGTGACCTGTTCCAGAATGGGCATGCGCTCTCAGACATATCCCCATATGTCTGATAGTGTGTGTCTCAGTGTGCGCATCGCGACAGAACAGTCTCATTATGAGCTAGCTGATGCCACTCAGCGGATGATCCACCAGTGTTCGGTGGGCGGCGTTCTCTTACTGGCGCTGTTTTGCTTGTCTGCGTGGTCGTTCTGTTCAGTCGTGCCGATACAGAAGGGGGAATAAGATAGCTCCGCCTTATCGAAGTCGCCCCTCTTTTCGGCTGCAGCAGCAACTTGCCAGCTGCCGTAGCAACAGCGCTACTGCTCAACCGCGCACAAACGCCTCCTGGCTGTATATCTCGCTCACGATACGTGTTTTGTTTTCTCTCCGCATTCCATGTGCGTGTTTGTGACACGCACTGCGGACGTTGAGTGACGCAGGAGTTGTCACCGTGGCACCGTGTGAATCGCCCGTCGCGGCGATTCGCTGGACGCCGAGAGCACGCGTCTTGCTCATTGTGCGTGCGTGCAGCAGCTCGGCCGTTTCACGAGTGAAAAGTGCCACTTGCTATGTAGCCTCTTCCGATAAAGGCGAGAGCGGTCGACCGAAGATGACCCGGCCGGGAGAAGAGCGCGCAATCAGTTGTTAGCCTGCAGGGATCGCGATTCGGATAGTCTCGCCCAGAAACCCAAGCCGAATGGCTTGCGAAGCAGGGCCCAAGAATGCATGCGTTAACCGGTTGGTTGCCAGTCAAGGGCCGATTTCGGGCATTTTTTCGAAGGGGCAGTTCGGAGGGATCCTTCCACGATGCATTTTATTTATAACTTTCGGACCAGTAAAGGGGGCCGATGCGGTTTTTCCCTTTCAAAATTTCTCGGCAGAGGAAAAGCGGTCGCCTTCCACCTAAGTTTCGCCCTTTTCCCTTAATTTTTCTCCATGCTACCAGCGAGAATTTCGTGGGACCTGGTTACCCACGTCACATCCTTCCTCCCCTAACACCAGGGAAGAAGGCTGTGTGGTAACCTGGATGCGCTTGGTAGAGATAAGTCCCGTTTGCATAGCGCTCCTGGCATTAACCCATGGATGCCTAGTGTCCTGCATTAACTCTAGAATTTTATTGTATGAAAGCTGGCGCCCGCTAGCATATAAGTTCTACGGGCTCTAAACTGTCACCTGTGCAAGCGTTTCGTTGCGTACGTTCAGAAAGAGCCGCGCCAGTCATCTCTGGAAGCTGCGAGCAGATTCGACCGCATCGAATTGCGATTCCGCAGAAAAAGCAAGCCAGATTTGCGCATTGTCAAGAGCGAACCACCAGGCGTGGGGCGAAATGCGACATTAGAGTCGATGTCATATGTTTCAACTTTTACCACACGCATCACGTAGTGCATTGGCGTAATGTCCTATATATGTGGCACGGCTCAAAAGTGAGCGTTTGGAAAAATATTTCCGTCTGTAAAGTGCGATTCTGAATTCTCAAGTGTAATAATAATAAACATTTTATGTAAGGAAACTTTTTTTTTTTCTTAATTTAGGTTTAGACAAATTTGGTTAACGGGACACTGAGGGCAACTCCGTCCAATTACTTTTGCCAGTTAAAATTGATTTTCTGGCTCCTTCTGGGAATGTTCACGCCATCGTTTCGAAGTGAATGGCACTGTACCGTAGCCTCTGCGATGGCAGGCGCTGCCGCCGGTGGGGCTTGTGAGGCTCGGGTTGCTCTTCCCGAGCAGCCTCTTGCGACCAAGCATTGGTTTAACTGCCATCTGCAACGGTGGTCAAATTGCTCACAATCCAGTGGGCAGGTTGTGATGGCGCCGCAACATCATGTGACCTATGTGGCCCCCGACGCCGAAAACAGACGCCAACGAAAATGCCGGCTTTTCTGCGACACGGGCTCCTCAACGCTGTCGCGTTAAAGATGACAGGCGGTCGGTTGGCCGATCCGATGGAAATGCGTAGCATTAGACTTCCATTCCCCTTAGCGTGGCACCACGCATCACACACGTGTCTTTACATCCACCTTTATTGCACACTTAGTCTTCTTTGTACTTCTTCACACTTGACTGCCTTGCGCACTTGGGCTTCTGTTCTGTGCCTGACCTCCAGAATCCATCTGCAGTTCTACATTCGGTTCCTACATTCGGTTCCGGAGGTGGTTCATACACAACCATTTCAACGGAAGGGGGGCATCCGGCGCGCGCGCGCCGCTCGGCTCTCTTCGCTTCTCTTCTCATCTCGCTTTCCTCCTCGCCCTCCACTTTCCGCGGTAGCCACACGCCGGGTTGTTCCTGTGGTTGCCTGAGGTTGGCGATTATTTGGGCGTTAAATGTTAACCGCATGACGTGCAGCTCCAAAGGACACATTTTTTTATCACTTCAGTGGTAATCGCTGCGGGGGAAGACGAGGACGAAAAGGAATGATCGCAACCAAACTGCTGACTTTGCTGCAAAGTCGGCGTCCCTCGCAGGCCATGGCGTTAGCGTGGAAGTTCATCCTCCAAAAGGGCGGCGAAGTCTAGAACGCTCGCCTAGTCGCCCGAGCTGTGCCACAGTTAGTACCGACACGCACACACTTCGTCGTGCCTGTCATTCACGCAAGTTTCTTGCACGTTGCGTCATTACCGGCGGCGACATTCCGTCCGTCCGCGTGCATGCAATACACGCTCGTATATTCGGGCAGCATTTGATATGGCGCACGCTTCATCGATATATATAACTACCGGTTAATGCAGCGCAATCCATTGTTTTGCCTATTATCGATAAGCGACGAATCAGAGAATCGGCGCCTCTCCTTTCGATAGCCCTTGTTACACCTCCTGACTGTCTGACTCCGTCCTTTGACCTCCTCAGAGGAGTAGGAAACTACTTCCACGAAGCCTGCCTCTCGGTCCATCTAAACCGTTTCACGTCCGCAGGACTATCCGTACTTTTTACTTTGCGGCGAAAGCGAGATCGAAGAAGGAAAAGGGTGCAGCGGGGACGCATTTTGGGAAAACATTTGTGGGCGGTCACAGTTTCATGCACGTCGATTCACGACATTGTAGATCGGGCAGTCATACACAACTCCAGCCTGCCACTGTGCCGAATGCCGAGCTCTCGCTGCATTGCGCGTTTGGGTAGACTGCGAATTGCTCAGCTCTGTGCTGACAGTCTGCATTCGCAAGGTGTGCATGAAGCAATACACCTCGCGCGGTGGTCGTCACGTTTTGCTAGTTACGTACGTATGAGGCGAAGCAACGAAACCGCTCTGCTTTCGTTCGCTAATGAGCGCCGCCGACAGTGGCCTGGCAAAGGGACGATTGTATAGCGTTGCTTGTACCCACCGTCGCTTGCGGCGGAAAGGAAGTGCTTTTGTCTGTCTGCTGGCGCAAGATGTTACAGTTCCAGCCGCAACAATAAACAGCAGCGCATAGCGCCAGACACGTCTTATCTACCGCTGCGGTGGTAGAGATAGGAGCGCATCGCGTTTCCAAGGTGGAATTCATTACGAGCGTCCTTCGAGCATCTCTTCTACCGCCACTTGCGGTGTTGTCGAGCGGCAGCGCTTGTGATATAGTTTTGACGGGAACGCGTGTAAAGAAAGAGCCGCCAGCGCAGCGTGAAATCCGAGTGCCCTTTCCTTGCTGCGTCCCTTCCCGCACTCTCCTATTCCAGCAGAGCCTCTCCGGGCCAGACGACCGTGAGAGCGACCAATGCTTGTCGCTCACGACTAACGCCGCGCGCGTAGATACGCAGTGGACGCGTAATATAAACCCGATCATCGTGCTGCCGTTCTCATGCGCGCAGTAGTCCTGCTGCGACAGCCTGGTGTTTCTTCCACTTTCGCGCGCATATATACGCACCATGGCCGGCCATTCTCGCGGTCTCCATTGATAGTCGAGCTCTGCATACGCTATTCCCGTCACGTCTTTGTTCTCCGTCTGTGTCTCGGCGGGGCGTCGCACTGATAGCGCTCCCGGCGTGCCGAGACAATTTGTTGTGAATGGAGAGGAGAGGCTATACCGTTCTCTTTTTCCTTATACCCGGCTCGCGCGTTCCCGTGTAACGGTGCAACGGCGGGTATTTCCCTCCGTAAGGTTAAGTTGCGGAGCCCTCCGACATTCCTTTCTACGCGCATGTCTCTCTTTTTATTCAGTGAAGACACCGGAAATGGTCGACATTGCGATCCTTAGACAGCAGGCTCGGGAACGGCAGGAGGGAGAAGGGAAAATAACAAGACGAAAGAGTGAAGGCTGCTGCGCACTGCGGCTGAATTGGATCGATGTGCGGTTTCGAAGTGGAGAAATAGCGCAAGGACGCGTAGCGAGGGTCGTTTGCCCCGTACATTGTCGCGCGCTGCACCAAAATACACGACGCAGAAATTCGCGCTTGTAGCCGGTTCACTCCGCGCATTTCCCGTTTCTGCAACTTCTCTCTCTTGGACCTGCGCGGTCTTGGTTACCTTCTGAGGAAGTAAAAAGCCTTTCGTGTAGTACCCGAGCTGACTGACAGCTGGCAAAGGGGGGGGGGGGGGGGGGGGGGGGGGGGGGGGGGGGTAGGTTAGCTACTTTTCCATTGCCGTCTGGGTTTTTCCTCCGTTCACGAAGACTGTTGTTGTTTTGGAAGTGTCCGCCACTTGTCCGCGGGGCGGTTCATTGTGGCGTCGGCGACCCAGAATGCGTCGAGTCGTTGCGCTATCAGCCCGTCAGCGCTGGAAAAACCAGCCACATTCCATGCTCGCCGTGCCCGCATAATAAAAGGCTGTACGCCTGGACAGAGTGCACGTGGTAGGCGAGACACACTGCAGGGTAATGGATACGCGCTGCGAAAGCTACGCGATGGACTGGAAACCGAGGGGAGGAAAAAATAATAGTAGGGACAGGGCGGCGATGGCTGCGGCACGGCGGTTAGAGCATCATCTGACAAATGTTCGCGCACAATCATGCATTGCCGCCGAATGCCGGAAGCCACGCGCGGCTTTCACGCGGAACTGCATTGAAACCGACGTTCCTCCGCGCCATTCACCTGTTTCGACGACGAACAGGCCTCCTCTTATCACTCGGCGCTCTTTGTGCATGACGCAGTGCACGCCGAATCACTCGCAGTGCGAAAGAATGCGGAGCGCAAGTTCTGTGCGAGAAGCATTTCCCGGCTGTCGAACCTGCATTCATCCATTCGGCGCGGGGCTTCACACCTAAGGGGTCGGACTCGGCAAGTGTTGCGTATTCGTTACAGGTCGACGAAAATACTAAATGTGAACGAGCCGTCAGAAATGCAAATTGAGGCCGCAAATGGTGCAGGCTGTTGATGGCAGATGTTTAGCCCTACCTCTGAGATTGTTCAACACCTTAGTGCCAATAGCTTCACGCTTGTCTAGTTTCGGATGCTGACGCCCCGCTTTTCGCATTACTTCTACAGCGCTAGCTGTTACAGCGAAGGTCCCCCCGCCGTCACCGTTGAGCGTCCACGGTCACGTGACCACCCGGTGCGCATATCCCGTGCCTCGTGCTAACTTCGCCGTCATCACGTGGGGCGCCAGACGCCTCGAACAGCTCCTCTCACCAAAACATCGTAAAATGACGGCGCCTGCGCAGTAGCATCCGCCGCAGTTATAAGGCTAAAGCCGCCAGCGGCGACGTGAAACATCGGCCGAGTTGCGGGACGGCCATGGATGCAGCCAAGGCGGATTCTGGGAATACTTCCCGCTAAAGCGCTGCACGACATGATGCGCGAGTCCGCCCCAACAAATTTCTCACGCCACCGTTGTAGCCCTGCCAAAACAGAAACACAACCATCACGCGCCCATGCATGGCAGCAGCATTCACAACGAGTGTATCAATTGAAAAAGCTCAGTGTGGACCACCTATAGGGCTAACGGGTGTGATCGCCATTATTAGTTTTTTTTTTTTTTTTTTAGTAGCTGCCTTCTCGCGTGCAGTGCTAGCGGAATATACGTTCTGCATGCGCGTTTACTATAATGCAATTAACTTTTAACTGTAAGCCGCACGCTATATAGATGTCGCTTGAGAACGGCACTTCATGTATCCTTCGCTGTCTAGGCAGGCGCCTGTCTTGAAGATGTGCTTGATGAACACCGAGTAAGAGAAGAAAACGTTTTGAGGAAATTGCTGTTTGCCGCGCGTTATCTGGTATACGTTGCGAACGTCAGAGCAAGGAGAACGGTCTAGCTTGCTTGAACAGGAGAGAAGGCAATTGAGGTACTCGTTATAGGACATGCACATAGCATTCCGCCGTGTGTCGCGTGCGGAAAACAAGATAGAAAAGCACGAAGTATGCGTGCACGCTTGCGTCCGCACGTCTGAGCGCGCATGCTGCTGCTTGCTCGAGTCCAAAAGGCGCCGCTGACGCAGTGCACACGTCAGTGAGCTGCGCCCCGATTCGCTGGCGCACACACTCGCACGCGCAATTGGCCAGCTTCATTAACCCGAACCGTGAGCCCTACTAAAGGTTGGCGGCCCACGAAACCACCCTTTTCTTTCTTCGTGGTTTTTTTGTTTGTTTGTTTCTCATATTTTCTCTGTTGCATGTCAAAAAGCTTCACTGCCGAAGCTGCCTCCTTGCAATACCCTGCCTGTTACCCGCCGCGGTGGCTCAGTGGTAAGGCGCTCGACTACCGAGCCGGAGTACCCGGGTCCGAACCCGACCGCGGCGGCCGCGTTTCGATGGAGGCGAAACGCTAGAGGCGCCCGTGTGCTGTGCGATGTCAGTGCACGTTAAAGATCCCCAGGTGGTCGAAATTATTCCGGAGACCTCCACTACGGCACCTCTTTCTCTCTTTCTTCTTTCACTCCTACCTTCCTCCCTTCCCTTACGGCGCGGTTCAGGTGTCCGCCGATATATGTGAGACAGATACTGCGCCATTTCCTTTCCTCAAAAAACCAATTTACCAATTTACAATTACAATACCCTGCCTGGATTGCGTAAGCTGTGAAATTGGTCTTTATCGATTTTTTTTAAATTGTCGGAATTCCTAGGTTTGCGAAGCCTCGCATCGATACGTATAAAGATGCCTAAGATAACCCCGCGCGGGGCAGGAAAAGCCTGTCATGCGCATTATCAGCTCGCAAGCAGCTTTGAACCTGGGTTCGACAGCTGATGAGCGGGCACCATATATCGTCTCGACTTGGGCGTCAGCGAATCCAGAAACGGCCTGCGGTGTGTTATTTTTCCGATTGGTGTGCAGCGGCAGGCGTTAGCACGTGCGCGCGAGGACGGCGCTGACCCGCCGTTTCCGTCGTTCCGTCCCATTCGGCTGGAAATAAACGCCGTGTATGCGCATGTAATGAGCGAGGGTGGCACGTTTATGCCGCGTCGGGTTTGCGCGCGCGGTGGCCGCGGTTTCCCGGTGAAAGTACATACATACGCGCGAGTCATGCGGCTCACCTGCGCGGCGCGGAAAAACCGCGCGCGATGTAAACAGCCCGCGTGCCGCCAAAGGGCGCGCGCGCGAGGTCGCCCACGTAACGGCGCGCTGCGCCGCGGGCGCTGCGTCTCTTTCCGGCGCGACGCGCCGCGGTGGTCGAGGTGTCAGGCAGGGGCCGCAAGTCGCGGCCAAGCGGCCCGGCATGCGTGAGCAGTAGCCGCAGTCGTACGCCGCCAAAGGGTCGCTCATTTACGACGCCCCCCTTGTTTTTGTTTTTATTTGTTTGTTTTTTCAATGAAAAAGTGCATTCTAGAGCTTGGACGGAAAAAATTCCCCCGCTTGGTCACTTTTTTCCCCGTCCGCACTCAGTTGGATAAAGGCGCAAGTTCGATCGGATAACAGTGAAGAGCTGTCATGTCTCCATATATGTGTGCACCGTATACGTGTTGCGTGCACCGCCGCGTATACGCAAGTAGATAGTTTACCCGCTGCTATCTAGGTAAGCTTGCAATACGAAGAAAAGGATGAAGCAGGAGAAGGATAGCCTAGACAGATTGCTGAGGCCTCTATGGGGCAATCGATAGGGATACATTTCTGCAGCAACTGCACCCAAATTTTCCTCCTCTCTTGCTGCTGCGTACAACCGGTGTCAAAAGTTTACGGACCACGCGAGCAACGACAAACGGGCTCAGCTCTTCCCGGCCATGGCGTGCAGCCTGGGCTTTTGTGCGGGATGATCAAAGTGTGCCGGTTATCTAACACAGGCCGTGCACCTAGCCGGTTGATGTCCTTCGTGACCACTGGCCCGTACACTTTTTGCGCCGGGCGTACTTCTATAGGTGTACGCGAAAGTAAAACTTATAAAAGTCACTCCTCGTGTCTACTGAAGCATCATCTCTAGTGCTCGCCATATATGCCCACTTGCGGTCTTTCTCCCAAGTTTTTGTTCTGTGAGTTGAAGGAATCTGTGAGATGAAGAGGCTTGCTTAAATAGCTTCTAGATACTGACCTATCGCAAAGTTGCCCTGCGGAACTAAGGTGCTTTTTTCCCTCCTTCTCTCTCTCTCGCAGGATACGCACTTCAATCACACTCTGCAAAAAGCTTTTGGGTGTGGGTGGGATGCTAAGTATGTACCTTGGGACAAATTCTGTGGCTCTAAAAGCGTGCGATGGGTTCCACACCTGACTGGTTGACTTGAGGAGTGAGAACGGCACACTTGTGGAAGCCGTCTCTTCACTTTGATTCGCGCACAGAAAAGTGAACTTCACAGGCGCTGTCGGGTGGTAATAAAAATAATTATGAGGGTCGGGACCATGCATATCGTTAGGTGAAAATAAAAACGAGATAAATCAACTTGCAGAGCAGCGAAAGTTTTTCCCGACCACATGTGACAATGCAGGCATCACCGGGTTGCATGCACTTAACCCTTTTGCCTCGCCGAGGGGCCAGCAGTTTAGAAAAGTACTACAGGGTAGCGGTTAGGGCTTCTCGGTGGAGCATAATAAGAGGCTTCCCTGTTCGTTCTCTTGTCACTTTCCTTTCCGCATTGCGCACCCCTTCTCATGTCAGAAAGGTTAAGCACCATTAATCGCTCAGCCGGGATAGTGCTCGGCGTCACTTTGTGCGTATAGCAGCAGTGTCCATCGTAATGTGTTCCGTGATCGAAGGCGAAGCCTGTGCATAGGAACATCGTTTCTCTCTGGTTACAGGCACTTTCCCATTTGCCCTTCGAATGCTCCACGTGGAGGTAGCATTGCTGCAGCTTTGATAATGTTTTTGGTATACTTGCATTGGGCACCAGCCTGTACCAGTGGTCAGAACGTATAAAGGACTGCAACTCTTGCGATTGGCTTCTTTCTTTCCTTTTCTTTTTTCAGTGAACCGTCATTGTTAGAAAGAGACTAATTGCATGCAGTTCATACGCAAAATTTGTTCTGTGCAGGCAAAACGGTCGAGCCAAGTTGAGCTTATATTCCACCTCGCTTAGCAAAGAAATTCCATAGATCGTGCATGCCACGTACTCGGAAACGGTCGACGGTGCAGTTTCTATCGCCGTTCCTTTTCACGTGACGTCTGGTATCGGCGGCGGTCGCGCAGAGAAGAAAACAAACGGAAAAATACAGCAACCCACGACTGTGCCGATCGGCGGATTTAAAGGCGGATACCTTCGCCTTGAGAAGGAAACCTCGCGGATTGCGACAGCGGGTAATTATAGCCCCGCGTTCGCTTCGATGCGTGCCGTACTGCAGCGAGCGCCGGCTCCTGTAAGAAGTCGCGTAACAGCCGCTCACGTGCACGCCCTTGGCGGCCTCGTGGCGGCGGCGACGTCCATGGGCACCGCTGCTTGTTTGCCGCCGAGTAGCCGCGGGCGCCCGCGAAGGCTGGCGGACGGAGCCTGGGAATGCGACACTCGTGAGAAGACGCCCGCGACGCGCTGCGCAGACCGCTAACCCAGCATGCCGGGTTATATATGAGGAGGAGGGAAAAGTGTCGCAATGCGCTCGACGCGTTGCGAGAGTGTGTTTGTTGCTTGGACACGCAATCCGTTGACCCTGCGCTCGTGTTGACGCGGTCGCTTTCTTCTTGTCCCCCCTTTTTATTTGTGTGTGTTTCGCTGCGTTGCGTTGCAGCTTGTTCGGCACGTGTCTCAAGTCAGAGCTGCTTCTATAGATCTGAGCGACGAATGCGCGCGCGCACTGCGCTGACAGCGGAGACGTCAACCAGAGATGAAAAGGCGCCGTCAAGAAACTACAAAATTCAGCCTGCATGGAGTCATGCATTCCTTTTCCGGTCTTGGGCTGTCCTCGTCATTCACTTACCGGACGGGGCGGTGGGAAGTCAGTGCTATCGCGCTACACTAGTGCGCGCCTGCCTCTGCGGGCGAGGAGTTTAGACGAAAGATGGCCGTAAAAGGGGCTATCGGTGAGGCCCTGAGCGCCGCCCAGCATCGTCGGCGACCCGTTTTCACTGGTTACAGAAACGTATCGCAGAACTGTTAGCTTTAGGTGCGGAAAGTAAGAAAAAGGCAGAATTCAGTACATCTGAAAGATTGCTACAGATTAGGCGACAAATTTATCCAGCCAGCTCTCACTCGCCTCCCGTCGACGGTCAATTGGATCTCGGCGCTACTCCAGAAGCGGCCGCTCGAGCGCCCACCCCCGCCGCGGAGGAGAGGCGCCGACGCCGTTCGCGGCTGATCGTCGAGCGGTCCCGAGCACGGCCTCTTCTGGGAACACGCGGCCGCGGAGCGCGTGCGCTCGCTGTAACGAATTTCGCAATAGCGAGAAGCACGGGCGCAACGTACGCTCTCTACTCGCACGAAAATGAATGAAGCCGCGCGGTTTCCAAGGGCGCGACTTCTCTTCGTGCGTCGCCCGGCGTCTCTGCTGTCGGGGATAAGGTCCCCTCTCGGCGAGCACTAATAAGGGGCCCAATTAGCGGAGCCCTCGGCGGGAGGAAGCGCCCCCAAGGCCGGGAAGGGGACCGGCGGGGAAGTGGGCCGCGGTGGCCTTCCTTCCGGACGCTGGCCACGGAGCGCGCGCGCTGCACTGACTGGCAGGTGCCGCGCGTAGCACGTAGTACGCACTACGTTACGCGCGCACGTCACCGATTGCCCGACATAAACGTAACGTCTCGAGGGAGTGCCGGAAAAAGGGGCCGGGCCTTTTCCGCCGCTGTGTGTGGTATATTGGCGCGGCTGCCTCCCTCTCAATTCTCTCCGCGTACAAGGGCGCGTAGCTCGCCGTGCCAACTCGAGGGTTACGAGACATGCGCAAAACTGTCTGTCACGACAAAACGTGGTGTAATATCGTTGCTGCCTGCCCTATGCGCAATCCCAAATATTTGCGCCTCGCTGCGGCTAACCAATCGAGGCCCTCACATTTCGCTTCTTGCGGACTTGGGCGGCAATGCAGGTAGCAGCACACCGGTCAGCACCTTATGGCGCTTTATCGCGTACCTATCCCGCCGGCGTTGTGCCGTTGCAAAGAACACCTGCAATCTGCTGTGTCGTATTCCTCGTGATCGCGCCTGTAGTGATTCGGGTGCTTGTATTTCGTTTGAGTGTAGTCCAGTATTGAAATTGTCTTTCCCCTCTGGGCTTCTCGAACAGTTCCCGAGGCACATCTTCCGTTCCGCAGCGCGCCTTGCTCGGAGGCTCGCGCGCCGTCGTTTTTCTTTAACTCGCGCACGGCGCCTCCAGCAGTCTGTGTCTTTTTGCAGCTCCTCTGTATACGTCACAGGCGCGCTCTATACGACAGAAGGACGCCCACATCGTTCGGAGGGACGCAGCCGCTGGGTTTGTCGGACCGGTTCGCTTTCGTTCTGGTTGTTCACAAACACCGACCTGTTTACCGAAACGATAAAGAGATGCCCAATGCCCGCTCCTCTTGCGCCCCGTGCCGATGAACTCTCTCTCTTCCGAGGAAGGGTTACTTGATAGCAGATGCATCTTTGGCTGCTGCATAACAAAGAAACATGCCTGCGGCGTGCCGGGTGAGCGTTTCTTGCTCGAGGGGTACACACGGGTTGCCTGAGGTGCATAGTATAAGCCCCCCCCCCCCCCCCCCCTCCCCCCCCGTGTACTGCGCATTGAGTGATTGAGTACACAACTACTATGCATGTGGACAAGCGTCGCATCTGCCTGCCACACATGCTGATCAGCTCTAGCGGACAACGGGGTTCCGTTCGTGAGCGAGGCACCCGCTACGCAATACCGGTGCTGCGCTCCACCATCGGCGACGCAGCATGAGCGCGCCGCATGGCTTGCATTTGAGGGAAAATTTGCGGGCCGCTCTGTAAGTACTTAGATGCGAAACCCATGTGCCGCGGGCGATAAAGAGGCGGCGGCGAGGTGCTTCCCCCGCTTGTGCGCCCGCGTGTGTCCCGCCGTGAACTTGGTTCTTTTCCGGGATCGCGGACTCTACAATTACAAACTCCGTCTCTTCCGGGTGTTTCCCAACCTACTTTCGGGACCATGTCCCACATGGGCGAACTTGGCACCCGCCGATGCGATGAGATATGCGCGTCCGAGATGGCGCGTACAAGCGCACCGCGGCCCCGGGGCTGCATCGATCATGGGAGAGGGAGGGAGGGAGTGAGGAGGCCAGTTTTACGCGCGCTCCTAGCTCCGCCGTTCCGCGCCGGTTTTCTAGCGGGCGCTTCCTTTTTTTCGTCTTTATTCTTTCCTCGCTCATGCTTGCCTCGTTTGCGGGGATGAATGCGCACTGATCGCGATTCTCTGCGTGCCCTGGGAGTCCCATAGCTGGTACGTGCAACGAGGTTTTGCTCCGGTAAAAAAAAAAAAAAAGTGAAAAAGGAAAGGAAGATGTGACGTCACTGAGCAGCACTGTGCTCCCGTCCTTTACTGGTCCTTTTCCGGGCGCTCCTTCCGCTTGGCACTGCCGTCGCTGTGCTGCAGCAGCTTCGTGCTCGCGCTGGTGCACCGGCGACAGTCGGAGGATATCGTCGCTAACGGATGTGCGGAGCGTGATACGACGGGCTGTCATTGACGCTTTGCGTCATCCGTCAAACGGTGACGCGTCATTGTGGGATTGCGGCGGCTCCTTTGACGCGTCCTTGGGTATTCAAACAGCGCAAAAGTAGGCGGGGAGACAGGAACGAGGCACAAGAACGGGCGCTGACCATGAATTTAGCTTTGCTTTTTATTTGTCATACCAACTCGCCCAAGCATCCGTTTTAACGTCTTTCATTTGATCGAGCACGATATCTTGGCCTGTGAGAGGGAAGTCTTGCGTTCATGAAGCGCTTGATAAAAAAAAAATAATCCGTTGGCAGTCATCGCCTGTCTCTGCGATTCTTATGGCTCGCTTCTGTAGTTACCAGTTTTTGCGCTATTTCTTCTAATATCTGACATTTACTAACTACACCGGACAAAGGTATGAATTTAGAGGTTTTCTGGACTGCAGTATAACTGCAGTGGAAAGTGTTGCTTGAGCAGAGCGAACCACACGTCTCTTGACGGCGTTATTGGCTCGAAATGACTCCGTAGCGTGGGAAGTGGGAATAAATTACACGAACGAGAACTCGCACTTTGTCTAGGTACGCGCCTTTGAATAAGCACAGGCCTTTGAACTTTTCCTGGCGCGATATGAAATTTGCTACCAGACCGAGGTTGCTTCTTTTTTTTTCTTTTTTCTTATGCAGATGTCTTGCGCTGTTTGACATAGTCGTCGTGAAGCTGTTAAAGGACTATGTTCGCCAGATTCTTGCTCTTGCGCTTTCTTCTTTCAAACGATGCGTTTTACACTGGTATGCATGGAGCACCCCGTGGTATTCGCGACCGCTAAATAATTTATGATTCAATTTCTTTTTGACGCTGCTTCGGTTTCATCAACCGAAAGATAGCTGTAACATGTAGTTGAACTTCAGGTCACGCATCATTTGATTTGATTTGATTTGATTTATTTGTTTCCTTTCTGATACAGAAAGAGGAGCAAGAGCAAAAGGCGGAACGCCTGACGGTGGCTCTTGCCCCGCATACAGTTTGGCACAAACAGTCATTTAACATAGCTTTACACAAAAAGTTCCACACCAAGGTCTTCGGGGGGAAATAAGAAAAAAGTCACAGCACTGAGGGAAAAAAAGGGTAAATAAATTATGCGAGAAAAAAAAAAGAAAAAAAACGCGTATGTAGCAAACAATAGACGCATCATCTTAAATCAGCATCATCTAACGCATCATATTAAAGAAGAAAGCGTGCATTAAAATTGGGTATACTCCTTTAACGCGTAAATCGCGAGCCCGCGGTCTCCTCCGATGCGTGCTACAGTGCAGCGAGTTAACTCGACGCACACACCCGGTGCACATCGCGTGCAGCAAAAGGTACGCATGCGCAGAATGAGGTGAGTGGAGAGCGGGCCGCGGTTCGATCGAGGCTTGAACCCGCCTTCACTGAGGCCCGGACCGTTGTCCGACAGGCGGGCAGCCAATCCCCTCTGCTTTCCCCAGTGGTGCGGGGAGAGGGATGATGCGATTGGGCGGCAGTACCGGCCGTGCTCGAATGCCGCCAACCAACGAGCGCTCTCCGCAAAGCGCGCATACAATCAGTCGGACGCGCAACCGATAAAAGCGCATCTGCGCGCACCTGCTGGAACCTTTCTGTTATTTTTTTTTTTTTTTTTTGCTCGCGTCTTTCATTGGCGAGTGAAGAAACGCGCAGGCTTATTCGGTGCCTGCAGGCCAGTTTCCCCTTTGTGCCCGCCTAATATTAGCGCTATCTATGCGTTCCGCTGTCCGGCACCGCGACTTCCTCCTTTTTTGTACACATTGCAATTGCAGGATGCGCTCTCTCCCCCGCCGTGTGCGCCCCCGTGTGTGGACTCGGAATAATTGGGACTCCTCTGTATCGGAACGAAGTGGACGTTCGTTTAGGGTGTAACTCCGCGGTATTGAAAAAAAAAAAAAACAGAACAAGAATGCTTTGATGACTAGCGAGAGACCGATTTAAAACATTATTCGTGTCTGTAATATCTAGCCTTATTGGCTGATATGATGATATGGTGCTTCGTTGTCCATGGTGAGCGAGGGATGATACAATGGTGTCTGTCCGCTAAAACTGAGCACAAGGCGCAGTGGAAAGAGCACGCAGTAAAAGGCGACCTCAGTGGTCTTTCCACATTTACACATGATTAGAAATGTATGTTCATATTTAAATCAGCTCGTGGGCAATTAAAGTGACGAGCAAAACAAGGCAAAAGGGTGCAGCTACATCATTCAATACTCAAGAGACGGATACAGTGACCAACTTTCCTAGCTTGTTTTCGGCGCAAGCAGCGTGGAAATCGCTGGGTCTTGCTTGTCTGTCAAGCTCAGTGCGAAAAATTGCATGTCTAGTTTTGTATCTCCCCCGTCTCTACAAGAGTATTGATTTCCGATGTCGTAGGCTCGAAATTTTATCCAATGCGCATCGTTTCTGGTGCCCCGCTTCCACATCGGATGGCTTCAAATGCCAGAAAGCGATTCCTTCCTTTTCTCTTCGTTTATTCCTCTAAACAGTCGTGAAACGAAACTGGTTGGCGCGCGCCAGGCTGTCAGTATCGACGAACAAGCGCGAGTTTATCGTGAAATTTTAAAACAAAGCGCGTTTCTACCCGACTGACCACAGAAGCAGTCCTCCGTAGCGGCGCCGTGCTGGATCAATTGAGGCGTCCCCTCTTGGCCGCGAAAATCACCAAGAGAGTGCTGCCGAAGGCTTACAAGGTCTTGAGTTGCGGTGGCATGTGTATAGCTGAGGCAGTGCACACCGCTTTCTCCCAGCTTCCAGATGTCGTCCGGGTTGTTCGTAAAGATTCGAAGGCGGGCTTCGCGACAATATAACAACTACGCATACGTCAGTGCAGCTGTAGTCACTGCATGGGAGCGCTGACCGTCGCCATTGGGCTATATCGAGGCGTATCGCCGGCTCTGCCACTAGGGTATCGTTCTCATGTAAGGGGTCAGGTTTCTGAATGCGTCCCGGCCGAGTCCACAGAATGTGAAAGCGATACAATGCGTGCCAGACATTCAAGGACGTTTTGCAAGAATGTTTGTCCCCGCTTAAAATTTTACTGCGGCAGGATTGCGGAAAGCCGAGTGTGCGCACTGTCATTCAAGAAGACGCCCGCCTGGTGTTCCGATGCCAGTGCACGTTTCAAGAAACTCGGGGTCGAATTTAACCCGCAGTCCATAACTACGCCGTGTCTCGTCAGTGGTTGGCAGGTGGGGTTAGAAAACCCCACCTATTAACTTCTAATGTACCTGTAAAACGCTCAGAACTGGTTGTTGTGCGACTTTCCACATCAGCATGCAGCGAACTGTGCATTAATTCGACAACCAAGGCGCGCGCGCTTCTCGTTTACGGCCGTCAAGACGCCTGGCGATGCGTGCTTATAAAGATTGCGCAAAGGTGCGCGGTTATCTGCCGAGGCCTCTATCGGCGAATAGCAAACAGGCTGCTCGAGATGCAAAACAAGGAAATCTGTCGCGGTGCAGCCGGCTCTCGGTCGGTTTGTTTTGCGTAAACACGCCGCGCGACAGTCAACAGGGGTCCCCGGTCGACAGCCCCGCGGCGGCATGCGCGTGCCAAGGTGCGAGGGAGCACTTCCCTTACCGTTTGCATAACACGCGTCTTTATGGCGCACCCCGTTCGATCGACCGCGCTTTGATTGGCGCCGCTCCAGTGGCAGAGGCGGCGGCGCGGACAGCGCAGCTCGCCGTGCGCGCGCTGGGAGCTTCGCCGTGGCGCGGACGCGAATGTATTTACCCGTACGAGCACGTGCCATTGTCAGGTGCTCCCCTGCGCGGACCGCCAATTTCGCTGAGCGCCGCTCGACGTCTTATCGCCGCCCCTTTTCGACGTCGGTATATGGCAGCTCGGCTCGACGGCGACGCGACTGGCGAGGGCGATGGATGGTGCGAAGGGGGGGGGGGGGGTGAGCTGACTTGGCCGCTCGCCAGGCGGCTCATCAGACTCGCAAGGATGGCCGCGAATTGCATTCAGCCGGGCGCGCATTGAAACAAAGGAGGCGGGGGAGGGGAGAAACCGTCCAAGCTAAAGTGCATCCGAGTAGAACGTCCATTTGTTCTTGCTTCGGCGTCGCGAGCTGTGCAGTCGTCGACGGAGTGTAGGCGAAGGAGCGTTCTCGTCTTTGTCCGAACGGATGGCCGCTGGTGGTTCGGGCACATTTGTCCTTGACCCCGGGTGCTCCGGATTCGCTGTTCGTGTTGATACAGCTGGGATGGAGATCGTATATGCAAGATCGCTGCTGTAGGCGAAGCTCTGAGAACCTGTTTAGAGAAAATCATTTGAGCGCATGCACGGGGAAGTGTTGCCAGGACTCTGGGGAGTACACTGAATGGAAGGGAGTAATTGCGGGGCGGTTGCAAAGGCCCTTAAGCCGTAATTAATAGTTGAAGGATGAATGAATACACAGATCTGAGTGCCGTCATTGCGCAAATATGAACACCTCGCCCAATGGAAAGCGGAGCTGCGAGTCGAAAAGGCCCATGTCTGCATTGAACGGTGACGACATCGGGTGACTGCGGACCGTGGAATTACCCGGCCATATTTCCCGCACAATTTTTGCGAAAGACAACGCACAGCATCTTCCAGGCCAACGAGAGAGCCGGAGATGAAAGTGGCAGGCATTGCACACCGGGTTGCGTCGCTTGCTGTCAAAATGCAATTTAGTCAGAATTCTATCTTCCGTGCGATGCGAGGTCGCAAGTAGTTCAGCGTCAGAAGTTGACGAAGCTCTGCTTTCGAATTATGTGGAATGGCCGCTTTCACCGGCAGTTGGAACATCCGCACGTGCTTCTGCTGTTGCGGTCGCACCGCGTAAATGCGTGCAGCACGTGCGATGTCTTGGAGGCAACGCGATGACACGTCGTCGTCGTGCACCGGACGATGAGAAATCGCTCGTGTGCAGTCGCCGCATCCGCTGGATGTAAAGGTTGAAATCAGTTCTCACAGCATAGTCCAGTTCACCCTCAGGCGAAATCATAAACACTGTTGAATGCAGCGTGAGACGCGATTCCGGAGTCATCGGTGTCTCCAGTTTCCCTGTAAACTGTGTCTGCACCGCAAGTGAATGGACCGGCATCGCATTAAAAGTACACTTTGTCGGTACGTGCTGAACGTGACAGACCGCGCACTGACCAAACGGTCCCGAAAATAACCTGTGACTCTCATGCGTGGCCCATATACTTTTTTTGCCTATATATTGTGCATACGTTTTGGCGTATTGTGCTGATACAGTTGAGCGTGTAATGGGTCGAGCTTCTCAAGACAGCCGCCGCGGTGGCTCAGTGGCTATGGCGCTCGGCTGCTGACCCGAAAGACGCAGGTTCGATCCCGGCCGCGGCGGTCAAATTTCGATGGAGGCGAAATTCTAGAGGCCTGTGTAATGTGCGATGTCAGTGCACGTCAAAGAACCCCAGGTGGTCGAAATTATTCCGGAGCCCTTAACTACGGCGTCTCTCATAGCCTGAGTCGCTTTGGGACGTTAAACCCCATACACCAAACCAAACCAGAGCTAGAGAGAGTTTACATAAATTAAGAAGATCAGGTCTCTACATCCCGAAATATCAAGGTCTTCAACTAAATAGTGCGGGCGGAGGTGAAAACGAGTTATTAAAAAAAATGGCGACCTTGTGATTCGTATGAAAGTGACACACCACTAGCGAAAGAGTGTCAGAGCCTCGATATACGAAGTGGAAATTTGAAACCCAAATTTTAATTTTTTTTTTGAACTATAGTCGACTTGGCTGATACAAAACAAAATATAAACCTGTGAGCTGCGCGATCGTATCGAATCGCCCTCCTGCAGTTCCTCGCTTTCATTGCATCAAGACGATGCAGCGCATACGCCACAACGTGCATAGCGCCAACGGGGCCAGCGACCCAGGCTCTGCATGCTTACTGCCTAGGGCGCGCCCGTACTGTGCAGACGTACCGCAGGAGGATGAGCGCGCCGCTTTTCAGCGTCGTTTTTGCGTTGAAAGCGGTGTAGCCGTCTCGCTTGTCTGTTTTGCCTTCTCACAAAGCTTCTTCACACAGCGAAACGGAGAAAAAGCTTGTCGCACCATCAGGGCCTTCGAGTGAATGGGGAACTAACAAAATACCGACGATTGGGGTGAGTTGGTGCATGTTGAATTGGACAGCGCTAAAGAGGACAATTTTTTGGTCGAAGGATGAGCTCGGAAGTAAGCCAGAAGCGCTCGGAAGATCTGAACGAGGAACGTTGTATACAAAGCAGCTTAGCTCTCCCACTTTTGCCTTACTTTCTTTACTCGCGGGTGGTATCCGCATCAGCACGGGCCCCAGAGTGCGAGTAATATATATATATATGATGAGACTTTTGGTGCACATTGGGGCAGAGAAGTGAGCGAGCAGCTGGTCACGTGAAAACTTTCTTTTAAGGCCAATAAATGAAGCTACGTAAATCGTAACTTCACGGAAACAGCACTACTAGCGGTTTTTCGAGGTGATCTAGAACTTTTGCATTGACGCTTTCTTCCTGAAGTCAATAATTAAAAAGTTAGCTAATTAAACTTAACTAATGAATTAACTTTGAAGAGCGAAAAAATACTGCAGACTAGGCCACGCGACTATGAACAACCCTGAGTTGGTTTCACTGGACTAGGACACTTCGCCTTTTTTAAAAGTTTGGTTACATTTAGCTGGGACACCCGGTATATAAGGACCACAGACGTAGTGGGTGTGTGTGTTAAAGGGGGGGGGGGGGGGGGGGGGGGAGTGAAGGGCAGTTTTTAATGGGTTCGCTGTCGTAGGCTCGAAAATATTTAGCTGGACGTCTTCCAAGTCGAAATGCCCCCGAAACCTCGTAGCGACCACTCCAACCATTCCGCGAAAGCAGCCACAAAAAACGCCGCCTTCAAACACAGAGCGCCGTCTTCAGTGCTGCTTTTCTGACACTTTTTAACTTATGAGGAACAACACGTCTCCCTGCGAAAACTGAGCATTCCAAGAGGCTTCGTTTCTCCCGGCTGTCAGCGGCTGGTGAACAAGCAAGCATTTTTCACCAGTGCGCCCAAATTTATCGCTCGCAAAAATCGTTGGCACGAAAGTTACGCAGCGGTCGGCTCTGCCGGAGAAAACCCCGCGAAGAACGAGCATGCCGTCTTGCGTCAGACGGTGAAGGCTGTGAGGAATCGACTAAGTAAAGACGAATTTTGTGCCTGTGGCCGCCAGTGTGTACACAAAACCGTTTTTGAAGCAACGCCCTACGACCTCATTTTGCTTTCTTCGTTTCTTCTTCAACGGATTAAAATTTTGCACCATTCGCTGGATATGTTGTTTTTAGCCTGGGAGGAATATATGACGCTTGATAAGATTTGTGTTCGCAGAAGCTGAAAAATGAAGCACGGTTTCCAACAAGTGAACATGAGGCGCCATAGTGCACTTGCGGGTTATTTCTGTCCTCGTTTTTCCTTTTGTGCCCCGAGGCATCCGTTAAACAAAGGGGGCCCGGCTGTTTTCCGCCTCTGTTTTTTGACGATCATAGTCATCGTCATCATTATCGACAACGTAAAATTTCAAACGGTTCATAAAGTGTTCCTTCGGCGGCCCGCTATATGCGCAAGCATTTATAAGGACCTTAATTCTTATTTATTTATGAATAGGCGACAGCTGCTTTAACCGTTGCTCAGCATTATCTCTAAGAGCTCCATGTAGCTGATGCCCCCCCCCCCCAGTGCCCGAACTGGTGACTTCATAGCTTCAAAAGGAGGAGGGAGGTGTGTCTACTTTGACAGGAGCAGCAAAACTCGCTCTGCTTCGAAGCTCTCTTTTTAAGCGGTCCTTCTTCGCGGGCACAAGTCGTGCATTCATAATCAGGGCAGCAGAATATCTCCAGCTCGTTCCCCTACGTGCCGGCCATTGTCTGTAAAGCAGTTTTTCATCATAACGAGTCCTAGAAATTGATGGACCCGAACAAGTCGCCATCCGTATACTGTTCGGGAAGCGTGTTCGAGAAATTGCCCATCATGAAGCGAAAGAAAAACGGGAACCTAAAGATTTAGTGCGGCGAAAATTGCCCCCATAACTGCTCAGCGCGTTCTAAATTGCTCCGAATCGCGTGCACGCTTTAATGAATGCCGTGCTTCGCTTCCTGCAACCTGCTTCCACCAGTTGGGTCACTTGGCCGGCCGTCATTCCGGGAGCTCGTCGTCCGGCCTTCCTTTCTTTTTTATTTTTCCGTACCAACGAGACGCAGCGGCGCGTCCTGACGCGCTTTGTCTTTCGTCCAGCGGCGCGTTGTCCGGCGTCATCTGCGCGGAGTGCCGCGGGGTCACCGGTCGCCGTCGTAGGTCACGCGGAAGTGACGGACGGCGGGCGAAATAATGCGCCCTGATTGGCGCTAATCCGGATGTGTGGTCGTCGCGAAATGGCTTCGCGGAAGGAGGCTCGCGTCGCGGCGGTGTACTGGCCTGCCGACGCCGCTGCGTCAGCGGCGCGGCGCGCACGGCGGCCGGGGGCTTTCCCGACCCACATCCGGCGGTCCCCCGCGCCTCCTTGTGGGCCACGGGCAACCGGAATCTTCGCCCTCCTCTGCGGCTCCTTGGCGGCATACTGCACGCACGCGACGTGCGCCCAGTCGTTTCCGGCGGCGTGTGCCCCTCGCGATGACTCTGTTGCATCGACTCCGTCGCGCGCCTGAAGAAACAAACCTCTTCTCAGTACTGCAGTTTGCTCGTTGTTTTGAGGGCTCACGACCGCCGCTGACGGGTGGAAACAATTTCGCGCGCCGGTCTTGGAAGGGGCGGGGTAAAGGGCGCGTTAGGAGCTTGCCCTCTTTATTTCGTCACTCGTCAAGGTCGCACGCGACAACCGAGACACCATTGCGATACTGAGAAAACTTGCTGCGTGGCAGCGTGCACGCGTCGCTCGCCTGTACTGCCCTGTATGCCTGAAGACAATCTTCCAGCGTGCCTTTCAACTTCTGCCACCGTCTTTTCACTTGCAGTGTGCGCTCTTTTGCGCTCTCAGGCTTGTCCCTTCTTGTACGGAAAACTGTCTGCTGCCGCACGAGCGTCTAGCCGGGGCGTTTTTTCCCGTGTATATTTTCTTTCCAAGTCCTGTTATTGGCTCGAAGGCTACCAGAGCAAAGTTTCTTTGAGGCGTCACCTGATGCCTTGAAAAGGCAAGCGAGGCCTCGCGAAAGAATCAGCGAGATGCCAATTTCAGGAACCTTAGTTGAAAAAACGCGGTGTATTTATTGCCTGCGCGCTTGGCGGTCGACTGAAACCCATTGCACTCGCTTTCAAAGGCTGCATGCGATAGTCGGTTGATCGTCGCCGCCCGCACTACGGAGCTCAGAATAATGATCACACCGTCACGTACCGTGGGCGTTATCGGGTTGGTGCGCGCTTTCAGTGGACGCTTACAACCAACAAGCGTATTGCCATTTTGTAAAGAAAATGAAAATCAATCAGAAAATCTTGAAATGTTGCATCCGCTCTTTATGAAGGTTGCAGACGGGTGCTTTCCCTCTCCTTTCGAGAACACTTGGGCACAGGCGTGCACTGGTTCAATTTCGAACTTGCTGTTGCGGGGCCAGCCGCTTGCTTTGGGCTTACCAGTGCGCACGATTTTGGAGCATGCAAGTTTTGAGATGAGCCTAATGTCATTGTGCAGTAGAAGTATATAAAGGAGTAATGGCGGTTTACTTTTTATATATAGTAAGTGATGGTTACGTGCGAACCATCAGTTTGTTACAGCGTCACATGATGCACTAAAGGTTTGGTTTATGGGGTTTTAACGTCCGAAAGCGACTCAGGCCATGAGGGACGCCGTAGTGGAGGGCTGCGGAAATTTCGACCACCTGGGGTTCCTTAACGTGCACTGACATCGCATAGTGCAATTTCGCCTCCATCCCCACATCTTTCGGGTCAGCAGCCGAGCGCCGTAACCACTGAGCTACCGCGGCGGCTGATGCAGCAAAGGACCCACCGACATTTATCTGCAGTTTCATTCTGACATGCCATCAGTATAGCGTCATTCCGTCGACCAAACCCCGTTTAAAGCGCTTTCATTCGCGGTCGTCAGAGTCCATGGAACTTCGTGATCGGCCATCGGTGCCAGGCAGAGCGGCCGTCAGCTATGGCTTTCAGGCTGCACCAAATTTTCAGACTAACACAGCGCGCCCTCCTTGCAGAGTGACTTGCCGCAGCGGAGCCCGGCGTCACGACTCCCCCTTTCGAGGCCGTCCGTCGAGGCGCGTGTGCCGGCAGTGCTCGGTGACGGCCGCTGCGTTGGACCATGCTGGAAAGCCTTTGATCTCGGCGTCTCTGGGAGAGCAGCGCGTGATCGGGGGTTTTTGTGCCCGTAGCTTCGCATAGGCGACCTTCCTTGACGAGCCGGGGTTAAGAGGCCTGACTTTGTGGCCGTCGTGCTCTGAGGTGGGCGGATTACATCCATCCGCCGTCAGGCGAGTGGCACGGGAAAGGCGCGCCCGAAGTGGGCTAAACGACGGACGAACTAAAGAATGTGTGTCAGCCATTGGCCCTGATCACCCGCTGCTTCGGACAGTGTGCGCCTGAGGCCACTGAAGTGAACGGCGTGGGACAAAAGCGTAGTTGGCTTGTTTCTTTTCGTACTCCATTTGTTGTGGGTATACGTTGGTGCATACGTTCGGGGGCAGTCGCGGCGACACACATATAAGCCTGATTTCCGTGGAAGCCACAGCTTGCGTCACGTCACTAATCAGGACTCGAGTTCACTGAAGCACGATTCGCGACCAGTTTACACCCGTGAGCTCGGCAGTTCTGATAGGCTAACATGCGACATCCAACGCGCCGTCCAATCCTGGACCGTCCTATAGCGTGCGAACGCGTTTGAGAATTCGGACCCTGATCTGCTCACGCTTGTCGTAGCTTTCTCAACTCTAGCAGATTTCATTGACACGGCACGAAGGAAGTCAAATAGACAGACGAAGTGCATCTGTGTGTCGGTCCGTAATCGCGCGCAAACACATTTCTACTCGAATCTCTGAGGCTGGGCTGCTCCACCATTCACTTCCAAACGGTGGTCGCGGAGTCACTTCCGGTCTTGACGTCACGATTTTGGATCGGCTGGCGGAAAAAATTTAAAGACCCATTTCCTCAGGAATAATTGCGTCTTTAGTTGCCGGAAAACATAAACGTAGCCAGAAAGAACTACAGAATCGATTTTTACGAATAAAAAATAATTGGGTGCAGTTGTCCGCAGTGACCATGAGTAGTTCGCGAAGCTTCAGTGATGAACATTGTTATTTCTGTGCATGTCTACGGCTTGCGTGCATGCTGCAGACTTTGAAGCGTCGTCTAATATGAAGCTATTTTGTCAACTTGTCCTGACAAGCACTTTCTTCTGCTGTCAATTTTTGCAGTCAGTCCGTATATATATGAATGAATTCTGAGCGGTCACCTTTTTCTATTCTCGCTACGAAATGCACTGCTCACAAGAACGCAAGTCGTCACCTTGAATAGCCTCTGATAACGCTTTTAATCAAGAAACTAAATTACTCGAGATATTTTGTTGACAGCGTTTAATTAGTTTAATGAGGAAGTACCCTTGAGTGGAGTTTCATGAGTGGAAGTTAATGAGGCAGTAAACGCTTGGATCTTGAGGCGGCCCCTTAGCAATTTGGCTGCAGCAAGTCCTGAATATTTACTTCGTTAGGCTCCAGCTAACACAGCTGATATCTGACAACAAAGAACCTAACGTATTCTTGAGGCGTGTTTTGCTTTGGGGGTACCGGTAAATCGTTTTCGTGGACAAGTCTTATTATGCTTACAGAACGTTCAAAAAAAAAAAAAAGTTTTCCTTTTTACGTTGAAGCCGAAAAACATGAAATACGTCACGCCATGTTGAACAGAGTGCGACGGATAGGTGTTTTCGGGCTCATGGCGACAGCAGGTTTATCGCACGAGCTCCGTCCGTAACAAAATTGTGGTACATTCACGGGGCTTTTTGCGTGTTGCTCCTGCTGTATTACGGTCCCCTGTGTGTATCAGCGTTGATTGGAGTCTTCTTTTTTGAGGCGGTCAGCAATGTCGTTGAGATGTTTTTTTTTTTCAGTTCCCGATAGGAAAAGACGCGGCCGTCTTGAGTTTGGTCAGTGCTTAATGGCGGAAACTTTAGCCGCGTCAACGGCACAGGTCGCCGAAGACGGGAGAAAAGCACGAGTTGACCCAATCATAGATCAGAGTCTTGAGAACGAAAGCAAAACAAAACAAAAAAAAACGGATGTGTGTGTGTGTGGGGGGGGGGGGGGGGGGGAGAGCAGACGTGTCCTCAACTGTCCCGAGGCATGGCTAGAATATGCGCTCACACTCAGAGAAAGGAGCACATGCGACTGCGGATACTTAATAGGATATGAATGTTCGTGCGTGCTTCAACGAGGTAAAAACAAACAAAAAGAAAGATGAAAGTAGCTCGCCTAGCGCGTGAACGTAGATCTCCAGAACTCTGCCGGATATGGTCGCAGTCCTACGTGCGCGATTCCCCATCAGGATTCTCAGCGAAGTTCCTGCTGGTCGCGCCAAACGAGTCCTCCTCGCAGAGCACTTCGCAGGGAGGGCAGTCCCCATTTGAGTTCCGTTACAGGCGGTGTCATGCACTGCTTACGCCAGGAACTTCATTCCATGGTCACACACTTCACTGAAGCTCTTTCGGTCTTTTATTTTCCTCGCAACCTTCGCGACAACGTCCGCGCCCGCCAGCGCATGACATGGCCGCTGTTTCTCGGGCGTCTCTTCTCCCCGTGGAAAATCCCTGGTCGTCTAGACTTTTTCTGTCGCATATCAGGAACCGGCTGCGCCACCACCTTTCCGCCGCTGCCCCAGCGGTGACGGAAAGGCAACGCGCCCACGCGTTGACTGCGCGACTTTGCTCTTGCCCACCCCGTCGCCCCCGCGTCGATAGCAAGGGGGGGGGGGGGGCAAAGGAAGAACTCCCCCGGTTCGCGCGGCGCGAGCGGTACTCCATCCGGCGACGCCTCCACGGGACCGCGTCTGAAGCTCGCCGTCGCCGACAATGCAAATTCCAGCGGCTCCTTTGTGCTTGTTTTCCGGGCGTAGATAGCTCGCCTTCTTTACGACCGTTTTTCGCTGACGTGCCCCTCCCGTCCTTCTTCCCCGTTGTCGTCTGCGCGGCGCGTGCCGATGGCTCCTGTCGGCGGTGCGAGCATCACCCCCCCCCCCCCCCCCCCCCCTTTTGGCATTCCGCAGCAAGCGTGCTCTGGCCTGCTGACGACAGGCTCGGGCACGCAAGAGTCGGGTACGGCCGCACCCGACGCATTGGCGTGCACTTCGCGCGACTCACTCGCTTCGGAACGCTCGAGTGATGATCGGCCCCGTGAAGCTTCCCTATGAGCTATTCCTAAGGGCAGTTTCGAGGACGTGTGCTTATCACTGAGGTGTGAAGACGTCCCGGCTGCTGGGCGCGTACGACGTCGCAGATAGCGCGCCGAGTCGGAGACGCTTTCCAGAGCACTCACGACACGACTCTCTTGAGGCGCCTGTGCGGTCCTCGGTCGCCGCTCGCGACTTCGTGTGACCCATGGACGGCGCCAGGACATTCGTGGCGGGGTGGCACGGAGGAGTAGGAGAGGAGGGGGACGGCACGATGCCTCTGCAGCACTGCTCTCCATAAAAATTAAATTCAGTGGCGGGAGCTTCGCATACCAGCGAGGGGGCCCAATGCGGGTTGCGCTATCTCAAACGTCCATCTCGTCAGGGCCTGAACGAAGCGCAAGGCAGATTTTTAGGGTGGCGACCGCCACCTTTCGCCTCCCCTCGGCGGCGTCACTGGTCGTGTCTGGGTCCTGATTCTCGGGGGTACGCACAACGGCAGTTAAAAGTTAGTGAAAGACTGGCGGACGCGTTTAGGCGGGGCAAAGATGAATGGAGGGCCAGTTAGTGGAACGTGTTCAAGCAGGTACGCGAGGTATAAAAAAAAAAAAAACAGAAACGCAACACGACACAGAGAAGTGCACGCGACAAAAGCTTGTGTTGTGTGCAGTTATCTGACTCGCAGTCGGTTTTTTTCTCTAGCTGGTGTGCCTGTCCTAACTCGAAGAGATAAGGAGCTGGACTTGCGGGTGCGAGGTCGCAACGGGATGGAGAAAGCATGCAGGGGCAAAATATGTGCCTCGGAACATTTCGCTCGCGTATTTTCTGCGCGTGCGTGCGTGCCTGCAAGCAGACCGCTGCCGATAAAAGGTACGAAGCATAGGGGCCATATTATCGTACAAAACTACAGGTATAACCGTGCATATTGCTCGCATGCACGTAGTTTTTACGAGCGCACGTATGCAAACGTGTTTCAGGTGCATTGGCCTTCCGATAACGCTGAGAGGTTCCTCTTTTCAATCGAAGAGCAGCCTGTCATCTTCCCTGACATTCATCGCTGACATTTTCGCCTTTCTCATCTTGCCGACGTCTCCGAGCGAGTGAGACGCCAGCACCCGAATTCGTTCCCGCTTTTATCCGCACGCAGAACAAAGGCGAAATAGGGCTTGTCCATGCTTAGATTAGCCACTTCGCTGTGTTCACAGAAGCGAGCGCGTACAGTTGTAGTCTTCGAGAGAGCTACGCAGTTGCGTGGAAGAGGAGAGTGCCAGGGAGGCTCACGGGGCAGCGGCGACAAGGACGTGCCGACGCAAGGCGGGCAGCGCTCACTTTTCGTCGCCTTTCTGCGCGCGGCGGCAACGTGCGCATTCCGGACGGCGAGCAGTCAACCGGCGGGGGCCCGTGGGAAGCCGGTCACCTGCGCGCGCGCTATCGTGCCGATGGCGACGCGCCGACGTCGCGGGCCGCATCTGCCGGACGGCGGCACCTCCCTTGCTTCTTTTTTTTTTCCCCTTCCGAAGCGGCGGCCGATGAACCAGGTGTGTGGGACACAAACACGCTGCCGCTTCCCTCCCCTCCTCCTCCACCCGTGCGTCCGCCGTCACCTGACGTCGCAGCGGCGGCGTTTCTGGCGACGCTCGCCTCCCGCGTCGCGCGTGTATACTCGCTGCAAAAGCGCCAGACATGGGCGACGTCGCGCTGAATGATTTCTCAGTTCTAGAGTAGTGTCACTCTCGGTTCTGCTGTAAGCTGCGCCTTTGATGTAGGTGGCTCAGCTTGCTTCGCCAGGTTGCGTACACGACTAATCTGTAACGGCTTTTGATTGGTTCGTTAAAGAGAGAGAGGGCTGATTTTTAAGGAGCGTAATTTATTTGGCGCCAACGGAAAGCCTGGTGTCCGAAGTACCCGACTCAGCAAAGGCCGTGTTAGAAGCCCCGTGGAACATTGTGAATCATATTTTTCTATCTGTGGACGCATCAGGGGAGGCTCTCCCCCCACCAATGCGGGAAGTTTTACATAGCTAGAAAACAGTGCCAGACTTAATATTTCGACAAAAAATGTCAAGCAGTACATATTGGTTCAAATGGGACCGCTCCCTCCAGGAGTCACCCATAAATCCGCCCCTGGGACGCATCTGTCTTTGCGTATCCCGAAGCCGAAAACCCGGCAAAATTGAGGAACCGAGAAGGAATGCGGAGCCAGCTCAGTTGTGGTGCTCGGCTGCGGACCTGAAGGACGCCGGTTCGATCCCGGCCGCGCCGGTCCCATTTCGATGGAGGCGAAATTCTAGAGGCCCGTGTACTGTGTGATGTCAGTGCACGTTCAAGAACCCCAGGTGGTCGAAATTTCCGGAGCCCGTCACTACGGCGTCCCTCATAAGCCTGGGTCGCTTGGGATGTTAAACCCCATAATACAAACCAGCAAGCAAGCAGCTTTGCGTTAAACAGCGCAGTTCTGGTGTTGACAGTGTATACATGTACGCTTGTACCCTTTTATCTGTGAATGCGTGCAAAAGTGTTGATGCGCGCCGCCATGATATAAGGGTTGCCGCTGTTCCTCCATCCAACTCCAACTCGAAGGCCACATATCGGCACACATTCTCTAACTATTATTAAACGCATCTTGGTTCTTCTTGAAATAAGTGTTGGGTATATTTAAATCGCTGCAGTATGTCGCGTCGTCTCGTTCTACGTGATTTTCAGTTCCGAATTAGCGTCAGATTTATCCGCTTAATCAGTAATATACCGTGCCCGATTCTGTCAGTAAAACGCAAGATGTTTTCATTTCTTTCGCCAGATACACTGGCTTCTCGACACAGATCTGTGGCGCAGATTATTCGGGCCTTGCGAAATAATTTCGCAGCTTGCGAGCTGCAACCTTCAAGTCGAGCTTGTGCAACTGGTCGCTGTGTATGCCCTCAAAAAAACAAAAAAAAAACTTATTTACTTATGCTCTATAGACTGTAGACCGTTATGGAAGCTTTTGTTAAGAGGTATAGAGTAGCCTAAGCGCGTGGGCGCTGCGTGTATTGGAAAGTGCTTAGGGTCTCATCCGTTTGTCAGATGGCGAAATTCGCTATGACGATTCGCGAACCCGATGGCGTTTGTTTCCGTTCACACTTCAGCTACAGCAGACTTGTGGTGCTCAAGCGTTGATGCGAATGCCTATCAATCGGCACATTTCAATTTGCATCTACCTTATACTGAAGTCATTCTTTACTGGGGTTTCGGTACGGTATTGAAAAGTGGTGACAGCTTATGCTAATGCGAGGAACATGAGAGGTGAGGAACGTGAGAGTATTTTTTTCTTAAGGTTAAAAGCTTTGAAAGGCTGAGGTAGCTGTCTAGTGTGTTTTTGGCGTATATTTTGATATGTCAGCATATAATATCTCTTTTAATACATCTTTCGCTTTCTCTCACACACGCGCGCACTCTCTCTCTCTTAATACTGTAAAGACGACGACGCTGTTCACTAGCGCAAATCAGTTTACTTATGTACGAAAGATGTAAATGGACAAAGTATGGAGTTATGTTGCTCTTAAGGCCTTCAATTACTAACTGCATGGTCAGAGACGTAGTATATATTGACAAGAGTCACATGTTCACAGCAGTATTCACAAAGACTACATCCCAGTTAATAGGCACTGGGGCTCACGCAAAGCACATGGCCATTCCTTTCAGAATATTTTCTTGCTACGGGCTGTAATGCAAACATTGTTGCAACGGCATCTGATGCGCGTATATACCCATGCAATATACACAAAGCACCGCCACTGGTCGTCCGCTACAGGACTTAATGCCTTCAAATGTTGCAGTCGTTGAACAAATTAAGCATCAAGCTTTTTCTGTCTTTTTTTATTGTTCTACGGTATGATGAGGTGATTTTTTTTTTCTTTTCATACAACGAGGCTTTCTTTTCCTTTACGTCCCTGCTTTTTACGCGAAAAGGTTGCAGAAGTAGTAGCTTTACCTGTATACCCTTCGAAACGTTGCTTCCAAGGGTAGTTCGCTCATTAAATAAAAACAATAACAGAAAAATTACGGGTGATCAGAGATCTGATGCGACACATCTGCGAAAGCAGTTGGATTCACTGCTCGATGATTATTTTGATGCTTTCACTCATAGCCTAGGCTTGACACACGCGACAGAATTTTTCTGGTGGTTGAAGGTGGACGGAGGTGGGTCGAGGGTGGCTGTGAGTGGGTGGGCAGCCTCCTAGCTAGGAGGATGGGGTTGGGAGGTAGGTGGCTGTTGGGTGGCGCTTCTGTGGGGCAGCTTGCTCTCGCTCTGCGTCAATTCGATTTCGCCGTCGCTTTTTCGTTCCGCTGCAGCGTGGGCATTGTTTAATGGGTGGAAGGTTGGTGTAACCTCTGTAGGGCAGAGTCGGGTGGGTGGGTGAAGGAACAGCAGATATGCAGAGCAGCCCGGTGCCGCGCCCGTCACGCGCGCAGCCGCGCTGGGAAAGACGCGAGGAAGCCGCCGCCGGAAAGGCAGCTCGTGTGTGGCGTGATTACGCGCTCAGGCATCGGAAGCCGACGCAGGGGTTTGGTCGTCTATCTCGCCGCCCCAGAAGAAGGAACAGTGGCGTGTGTCTCTGGAAAGTGTGACACTCCGCAGCCGAGGCACTGGCTTTGTTCGGCGCCCCGACCTGTTTGAATGGCGGCGGCCAGCGGTACGCGATAGCAACGCCGGCAGTAGTAGAGAAATTAACGGAGAGAGATGCAGCGGCCTTCTGGCGAAGGCAGGTTCGTCACTAGAGAATGCCGCGGCCCGAGTGTGTGTCGAAGCGTGTATACGTACGGAAGATAGGTGTCGCCTCTCCGTCTTGCCCCAGTTCTAATATGGTGGCCGGATTTCTCATTTGCACCTGTTTTGGCGGGATGGAGCGAATGGTCAAAGATAGAATGAAAACTAGCTGGGTCAGTCGGTCTGAAGTGAAATACCGCTTGAAACGAACTTCTGCGAAATCCCCGCCGAAACCCCATTGTGTTCAGTTCAAATCTGTTTCACTTGAACGAGCCACGAACCTCAGCACGCTATACAGCTTTCAGTTCAGCGAATATTTCCGGGAAGCATTTTGGGGGTCCATCATTCCGACAGACATGATGCGCTGAAGCGAAACTTTGGGAGCTGCAGTTCTGAAGCCGGGTAGCTTGCTTCGAAGCGCCCTACTTTCGCTTTCAAACCTTTGGGATTCCACATCTGCTGTAGGCGTGGCTATGCAGTAGCTTGAGCAGTGGCCGAACCATTGGGTAGCGCTTGCCTCCCTCTTCATCCCAAGAACAAGTCAAGGAAGAACATGTTATCGAAGGCTGGCACAGTAACTTCAAGAAACTGCACGCGCACTTTGGAAGTGCACGCATCACTGCGTATGCAGAAATTGAAGGCTTTTCCGTCTAGGGCCAGTGGACATTTGTACCAGAAACAATGCATTAAGGCGTAGACGAACTCACCCATCAGTTTACGAAGTTGGCAACGGCCAATGCAAGATGTCATCAAAAATTACCGCAGTTTGTCAAAAATACTAAGTACACGCCTGGAGTTTTCAGTGTTGTGAAATAGAAGCCTTCAGGAACCATTTGCATGCTTGGAAATTTGCTTCGATTAAAAAAAAAAAATGAGTAGGTGCGTGCATGCTCTCTTCAAGTCAGCGAAATTTCACTTCCTCGAATTTTTTTTTTTTAGGCCCCCTGAAGTTCGTTCGCCGAACACTAGCAAATATAGGCGCGCATAAGCGACCTGACCCCTTCCTTATTCTCCCTGGAACGCCACCGCGGCATAGCTGGGTGGTTGGCTCTCGGAGCACACCGCTCTAAAGTTCCACCAGCCTCCTATCTTATACCTCCAAAGTTTAAGTCTCGGAACTGCCTTTCTTCTAGACTTCCGTCTGTGGCCTGCTGGCCCCTCATGCATGGTTCACAAGGGCGCGCTCGCGCTCTGGTTCTATTGATGCGTTTTTGCCCTCGCGGTGGCAAAGGGTGAGCCTGCGAGCGGGGCCCTTTGGGCCGAGGCGCAGTCTGGGCCACGGTGCCCGGCAGTCGCCGCTGAGTCGGCGGGTCAGAATGCGCGCGCGGACCGCGGCCGGCGCCCTGGAGCGCGGCCAAGGCAGTGCTCCCAGGGGGGCGAGTCCTCGCGGTCGCCCGGGCTTCTTTGTTTACGCCTCCTGCGGCTATTTTCTCATCGCGGCGCCCACCCACGCGCGCTGCCGGACTGCACAGTCCGCGCGGCTCCGGCCGCTCGCGGCGTGGGCGTGAGAACGGCCGCCGCTCGCGCCAACTGCGGACGCTCCGGCGCCCGCTCCGACGCTGACGGAGCGTCGGAGCCTGCTGGCAGCTGCCTGCTCTCGCGTGTTTGCCGCTGAACAGACGGAAACCACGATGTCAGCCCCTTTGTTGGTTTTGTGAATCCGCACGCGGTTCCAGAAGGATGAGCAAGGGTGTCTCTGTAAATCGCTGTTTATAGGCCAGCCCCTAACTTTGACCACGAGGTGCCGGCTGCCTCAGAGGGCGTTCTGCGTGGCCACCGTGGTCAGAAACGCCGGGGGAACGTTCTCAGCGCTTAGGAATATGCACTTTCGTATGGATACCCACAGAATTAAACAATAGTGGGCGCCGAATAAAGGCCACCAGATGCGTCACGCGGAGGCCGTGACTCCGTTCGCCACCGCTGACGAGTTTGAGTACAGTTTGAAGATTAACGAAAATATTTTCCTTGATTGCGAAGTAGGTTTGCTCCTTTCTTGTTGACGTTACTGCGGGCTATCCGCAGCATTGTTTGACACCGCGACCTGTACCGCTGCGCCGGCGCGTGACAATTTCGTTCCTTGCTTTTTCCAGGTGGCCCGTCCAGAAGACGCAGGAGCACCTCATCCGGGTTTCCCACCTCATGACAGAGGACAGGATAGTCAACATTTCTAGGCATTACGGTGAGTTTGCGCGGCGCAACTACCTCTCCTGTGTTGCCGATCGGTTTTGCTCCGAAGCCCCGCTGTGCCTCTCACCCACGTGTCCTTGTTCCCAACACGACCGTTTAGTTTTCCCTGTTGGTTGATCTGACTTTCGTTTACTTTTTTCCACCCTGTATCACTGCTTGCAGTGACGAACTTGTACCGAAGGCATGGACACCAATAAGAGCGTGTCCGTGTGCTGTGTGGAGTTCAGCTTCCGTCCTTGTCATTTGCAGTAACTCGCCAAGAGTATTGTCAAACAAACGGCTTTAGGTAACATTAAATGGTGTTCCTTTCTTCGTCCCTCCTAGAGCGATTCGCAGTCAGCATCGTATCCAAGATGGAGATGGTCCGTTCATCTTCTCCCCAGTTCTAAATTATCTTACCTTTGCTCTTGGTCGGCTTACAATAGTTACCGAGGCCCCTCCCGAAGAAAAGCAAAAATCCTTGCTAAGTGCCTGGCCAATATGATGGACAGACAGCCCAAGAAATTGAAATATCAAGAGGGAATGAAAGATGTGAGGCGGCTTAAGCGCCACTTATTGATGCAAAGCAATGCAACTCTTAGCATTGAGCCTACTATGCATGTCTTGAACTCGACTGCATGCACATCTGTGCGAGTTGTATTGCTTACGATGACGCGCCGTCTGAACACGTACCGTTCCCCTCTTGGAATGCTGCAAGAAAGAATTGAACAGTTACGCCTTACCAGGTGCCGTAGGTAAGAAATACCCGCTGCGATTCTGCACACGGGGAGCATTTTGCCTGCATTTTGTCTTAACGGCAGGACATATCCCGTGGCCATATCCTGTGGACATAGCGCAGTCGCGATAAGTAGGGTTTCGTCTCACAGTCGCACCATTTCTGCGCTTGGCTTTCATTCCTTCTCGTCGATGGAATAAAGCTTGCCCAACAGCCCCGCCGCGGTTTCTCAGTGGTTAGGGCGCTCGACTGCTGAACCCGAGGACGCGGGTTCGATCGCGGCCGCCGCTGAAGGCGAAACGCAAGGCGCCCGTGTACGTGCGACCTGTGTGCACGTTAAAGAACACCGGGTGATATAAATTCAGAGCCCTCCACTACGGCGTCCCCCATAGCCCATGTTGCTTTGGGACGTTAACCAAAGCTCGCTCAACGGGCGCAGCATTCACAAGGTGGCCGCGAACAAACAAGAGTACGTTGTTTGGACGTGCGATTGATCTACCCGTTCCACCCCATTCCCTGCGAGCGAAGTTAGTACTTCGTAAGGGTTACTCAGCGCGGAAAGACAAGAACGCAAAAAAGCCCCTCAATAAATTGAGGGCCTTTAAGGGACACGGGGCTCGAGCGCCGACTGTCAACTCACTGACTGCCAAGAGATGGACAGCAAGCGCTCGTCCCATGCCCCTTTCTTGTGTCTTGGTCCTTCCGCGCTGGCTGACCCTTACCATGTGTCACCACTAACTAACCCAAACCACCGCCAGAGAGAATAACGGGTCTTGTTGGTTTATTTCTGTTTGTGCTTGAGTGGAGGACTACTGCGGGTGATAGCCGACGGCGTGGTGCTAAACATGCGTTGAAAGAATTGCGCTTAGCGCCCCCAGTGGTCTGTTCATTCCCTGATCCCGGTGGAGCGCGACCGGCTGCCGCCGTGCGCGCGCCGTCTCCCTCGACCAAGACAGTAAACGGTCCGCCACCTCCGCGGCAGGTTTACGCGCGGGTCGCTGAACAAGCTCCGCGCCCGGAAGCGAAGTCGAGGCGTCGGCGGACGGAGTGCGTGGGACGGCGGCGTGGCGAGTGGCCGCGCGGCAGTCCGTGTTCCTACGTACTCGCGAGCTCATTCATCGACGCCGCCGCGCGCTTTCGTCACCGCCCGCACGTTGGAGCGGCCGCGGCGCGCACGCAACAACTTGTTTGGAATGCAACGAGCGGAGGGCAGCATCGTGTGTCGAGGGGTGGCGCGAGATCGCGCGAGCTGTCTTCCCTCCGCGGGCTGCTGACGCTCGCTGCTCGAGCTGCATCCCCCCGCGCGCGCCGCTGCTTCTCTTCTGGACTGGCCGCTGCGCGCAGCTCGCGAGCGGCTCTCGGCTTTCGCTTTCGTGCTTATGTTGGGACTGTGCGTCGACCCTGGGTGACCTACGCAGAGGAAACAGAAGTTCATCTCTGCTGAACAGAAGCCAGCCAACCTTTCTGTTCTTTCCTCTTTTCTTTTTTTCTGGCAAATTCAAAAACGTAAGCGCCCTCATTGCTGGTGAGTCGTAGAAAAGACCGGTGTCAAGCGCTGTGGTATCACGAACAGCCTGTGAATTCGACGAACTGTCGCTTAAGTTCCACTCTCCGTGTAAGACCTCTTTCACCCTTCCCACTACCATCGATCGTCGTTGACAGTGTACAGCCTATCCGAATGAACGAGCTCGAAAAAGACGCCGGTATTTTTGCGGCATTTCATCTCTACATACACGGACAAGGCGGATTCGAGCAGCGTGTTTTGCGTGCCAAAGGCGTTCCCAGACAACAAAATAAAGAAAAAAGAGGGGCGGGGGAAATGGCATCGAATACGTGCACGAAAATCACCGAGTCGATTGTGAAAGGCGAAGGTGCGCGAAGAGGAACGACAAGTTATGCGGCCTCCCCGATTACGAGCTGCGATAAGGGGTCCGGTCGCGTTCCCCGTGCCGAGGCCGCTATCGCGGTCCGCGTGGGAAAGCGATGGCGCAACGCGGCCGCCTGGCAGGTTTCGTTCAGGATCCTCCGCGCGCGTATTGTATTCGGCGACGCAGATATCCGAGCCTACGTTTCGTGCCTACCGTTTCTTTTTATTTTTCTTCGCCCCCTCTTTTCCAGCGGGCAAGAACGGCAGACGCTCGAAAACCCCCCTTTCTACATTCGTCAGTTTCATTTTTGTTTTTGCATAAATTTAAATCTAGCTCCGTTAGTTCGCCCGTCGGAGTCTGGTCGACAGCATACATGGCAAAATTACTTTTGAAAAGAAACTAAATTACTTTGCTAATTACTTTCCAGAAATCGCGCAAAAATAATTCAGTTCCATTACTAATTACTGCTCACAAATTGTAATGACACTACGCTATATTTACTTTCGAATAGTAATGGGGTTACTTTTAAATTACGTAATACTTTTCATGCATACAATGAAGCACAGCCGCCGCGGTGGCTCAGTGGTTATGGTGCTCGGCTGCTGACCCGAAAGACGCGGGTTCGATCCCGGCCGCGGCGGTTGAATTTCCTTGGAGGCGAAATTCTAGAGGCCCGTGTACTGTGCGATGTCAGTGCACGTTAAAGAACCCCAGGTGGTCGGAATTTCCGGAGCCCTCCACTACGGCGTCTCTCATAGCCTGAGTCGCTTTGGGACGTTAAACCCCATAAAACCAAACCAAAACCAAACAATGAAGTGCATTCGTCTCATTGGCCATGCTGAATGGCCGCTTTGCTCTTGCAGATTACGGCAGCCCGCTGTCAAAAAATCATTTTACAGCCTGGGCTACCACTCAAAATATCGTAAAATCACTGTCGTCGCTGTTCATGAGGTGTTGGAATCGATCGATGCATCATGTTGGCGCACCCTGTTGATTTTGAAGAATTCGTCGTTAGTGTCACTTGTGGGCGCTGCAGCCATTTCTTTCATGTTCACAGTGGCGGCTCTAGAGTGGACACGACCCGGTGCTGTGGCCTGCCACTAACTATTCATCACTAGTAAGAGCAAAATCTAAACATTTTTGAACCGCTGAGTTGTCGCCACGTCGTGCAACTCACGCAGCCCCAGTAACTCTCTCCGATGATGCGTAGATAGAGCAACAGAAACACGGCATTCTCACTCAAAATGCGGCGCGGGCATTCTTTGGACTTCCTGCCGAACCCGCCCCAGCCAACATTCCTGCTTCCTCTTTTTTCCCCATGAATCACGCCATTAGAAAGGCAATATTGCGGGAAAAACAAAGAGAACAGAAGCACGGCCACTTTAATTGCGCTCAAGGACAGAAACTAGCGGCAAACCCAGCTCCTTGTAGCCCCAAGCTGTCTGCCCCGTTTGAAGCTTCGAAGCACGTTGTCTGCTGCTTCGGCTGGTCAGCTTCCGCTGGTGAATGTTCGAATGTGCGGCAAACCCAGCTCCTTGTAGCCCCAAGCTGTCTGCCCCGTTTGAAGCTTCGAAGCACGTTGTCTGCTGCTTCGGCTGGTCAGCTTCCGCTGGTGAATGTTCGAATGTGCGGCAAACCCAGCTCCTTGTAGCCCCAAGCTGTCTGCCCCGTTTGAAGCTTCGAAGCACGTTGTCTGCTGCTTCGGCTGGTGAATGTTCGAATGTGCGGCAAACCAAGCTCCTTGTTGCCCCTGCCCTGTTTGAAGCCTCGAAGCACGTTGTCTATTGCTTCGGCGGTATTATCCACCTAGTCAGCTTCCGCTGAAAAATGTTGACCCCCCCCCCCCCCCCCCCCCCCCCCGCGTCTCGTAGCGAGCGCAACCGGACACCGCTGTGCCCTTGACCGATATAACCCCGGGAGCCCCTCGCCGACCCGTCTTGAACTCCGAAAGGCGTCATCTGCCCTACGTCTTTCCGCTTGGGAGATGCGGCGCGACCACTCCTCAGCGATCGTACAGCGGAGGACACCGGCGGTCTGGGACGCATAAGGCCGTTTACGGACGCACGGTCCTACTTAATTCTGGCCGCAGTGGCTCAGTGGTTATGGTGCTCGGCTGCTGACCCGAAAGACGCGGGTTCGATCTCGGCCGCGGCGGTCGAGTTTCGATGGAGGAAAAATTCTAGAGGCCCGTGTAGCTGTGCGATGTCAGTGCACGTTAAAGAACTCCAGGTGGTCGAAATTTCCGGAGCCCTTCACTACGGCGGTTCTCATAGCCTGCGTTGCTTTGGGACGTTCAACCCCCATAAAACCAAAAAAAAAAAAAAATTCTGTCTATGCCTGCTGATCGGTACTCTGGCCGAGGCTTGCCGCGCGTCGGTCGTGCTTTCGAAGAGCTTTATGGACTTACGAGAGAGCAAAGCTATGCCGACACAGAAGGTAGTGGCGCACTTTTACCAAAAATGATTCCGAAAGTGATTAATTAATTTTGCGGCTAAATTACTGCTTCAAGGTAAATCGCTACATTACTAAATTTCTAGGCCAATTTATCACATCACAAGTTTCTGACGGAATTAATTAAATTATACTGCAGTTTCTTTACAGTAATTCCATTACTGCCATGTCTGGTCGGCAGCTACATTGGTTGCTAACGCCATCTCCGAGAAGGGATAAACGGTGGCGATACTGAGAATGCCAGTCCGAACGAAGGCATCCGCGTGTCCTCCAGGTGCGACCCTTCCTCAATCTCCGCTGCCGCGGCGCGCGCTTGGCGCAAGAGACACAAGTTGCAGAGTCTCTATTTGCTCGCGTGCCGTTGCGCATGCGCTTGTCGGGCTGTGTTCCCGGCGTCATTTGTTATGCAGACAGAGACGACAGGCGGGATGACGGGGAGGACGGAAGCGGAGCCCGCGGGCCTCCTGCAATTGTTTTGGCCGCCCCGCGGCCTCGCCACGAGGCAAGAAGAAATGTGTCGCGACGCGCCAGGGGACGCGAAAACGAGCAGAAACATCGAATAAAGAGAGGAAAACTTGAGCGTTGGGACGCTGCCGCCGTTCTACAATGGGCTAATGACGTCATTGACTATTTTTGTCGCGCTCTGCCCCTTATTGTATTAGCGCTGCATGCATACGAATAGCGGGAGCGCTTGTTTTGCAAGGGGAAACAATCGCTAGCTTCCTGCCCGCGGCATCCTCGATCGGGCTTTGTGGGGCACGGCTGTGACGCCGCCGCTGATGCCTCGGTCCGCACTTATATCACTGCGTCATTGCTCCGCGGCGCATGCGTAATTGATGCGGGCCCACCGGTTGTTGTGACACACTATATCGCTGCCTCCGGTTCTCGAGCGCATCTTGTTGCGTCTCTAGCGGTATACCGATACAGAAGGACCGTCCCACCTGCGTATTGCTTACCTTGGGGCAGTCCGTGGCGGCCTTCGGTTACTGCTGGGTGCATTTCTCGCGACTAACGGCCGGCAGCCCGTTTAGCAGCTTTGTGTTCGGCCGCTGAAAGTGGCGAAACATTTCTCAGCTGCCCTTCACCGCACTTGAATATCGTGTCGTTTTAACGAGGAAACCTATGCGTTTACCGAAATATGAGAACGTGCGCCTAAAACGTCATTGAAACACGGCGCGTGCGCTACAGGTTTGCCACTTTTACGGTTCCTAAATGACTGTGCAGAGGAAACGACGGCAAAGAAATGGGCTTATGGTTACGCGCAGGTTATACGCTAACAGTTGAATGGAGTGGGTGACGAGGCGAACGAAAGAGTGCTGTGCAAGAACATCGCGTTCTGCTGCAGAAGTGCGCGTTTGCTTCTGTTTACCTCAACGGAAAGCAGAAAGCAACGATGGTGGCGTCCCATGCGGAATTTTTAGAGCGTTAGTTTCTATTAGCTCGTTCCTCACTTTCGCGTCGGCGCCCGGAATGCCACTTGCCGCCTGCCTCCGTTGGCAGGTCGAAAAGTGGAGAGAGGGAAATTCCCCTCTCCACAATTAAGGGAGAGGGTGGAAGAAGACGGGTGGCCTAGTGGGAGCGAACACCCTAGAGGGTGTTGGTAGAGCGTCCGCCTCGGCTGCGGGGAGGTGGTTGGTTTGAAACCCACCAAATCCCACTGCAGAGCATCACTGCAGTCCTAGGAAAGTCCGGATTCACCTCTGGCTGTCCTACCCTGCGAAAGAGAGACAGAGAAATAAAGAACAGGTCTGTGAAAAATTATTTGCTGTCACACCAAAGCTAACGCTCAAACATTCGCGTTTGGCACTCGTAACCATTCTGTGATTTTTTTTTTTTTACTGCCGTTTTTGTGGCTGCTGAAACTTTCGCGAGCGTGATTCACCATGCGCTTTAATGCGGCTGAAAGACATGAAACAGAGGCACAGGCGACTGTGTGCGACGAGGCCGATGCGCGTATATATGACCGCAACTTGTAAGCGTGTTGTTTCACGGCAGCAACGTAACCTTCCAACGTTTTCAGTAAAACACGTTGCTGGAAAAGTTTGCGCATATCTTATAGAAGATGAAGCGCGACAAAACGACGACACACAGCAGAAGGAACGATGGGCACGCCCCGTCGTTCTGCCGTCGTTTTGTTGCGCTTCAGCTTCAAAATTCCAACGTTTACCCGCAGCACAAAGCCCTCGGGCTGGTGCAATTTCTGTAGGTGTGTGCAAATAGCGCTAGCGAGTAGAATATTCTCCTGTTCGATTCGTTTAACGAATCAAATGCACGTCCAAAATGAGTCGAAACAAACTGGATGTGTTCTCAAGGTTTGTAATACTTTTCGAATAGTTGGCACGAAGTTCGAAGAAGGCACACCGTAGTTTTTTTTTTGTTTTTTTTTTACATCTGTTCCAAAAACAGGCCCGCGCTTCGACACCGTACAGCATATGCTGACACGATCGGCCTGCGCAGATCGAAGGAGTACATAGCCTGCAAGTTTTAGAGACGCGGCAAGACTCAGGCAGGTTCAGCAAACCCTGCTGTTGTAGTCCGACCTCGGAGCCCATGGCTCGTAGGTATAGTTCTCGCGCCCTTCATCTCCTGATATGTGGAGCTACATTATTCGCTGTCGGCGTCCGTAGCAAAAGGTAATTTTCTTATACTTACCATGACAGTCATACTATGAAAGCGTAGACGACTTAATTTTCGCGTTTTTCGCAGATCGCTTGCAGGTCCTAAAAAAAAAAAATGTTCCTGCGTATAATTGAGCAAAACGTCGACATTTAATTCAACAAAAGTCCCTAAGGAGAGCATGTTGCACCCGTCTTCAATTTGTATTTAATACGAATGAACTCTACCAGCTGGAACTCATGCTTACTCAAGACATCCTTGTTACGATACCTGGCATTCTGCGGAGGTGTTGCGGAATGCTGTGGCAATACCACACAGCAATACCACACCGTAAACTTCGGGTTTTTACCGCGTACTTCACTGAGTCATGCCGCGTGAGTCCACTGACTTTAGCCGCGTTCGCGAAATAGTGAGCTCGCGAAAAATAAGTCGTTTGCAGTACTGCATTCGTATAGCGTACCCTCTAGTCAAGCTCAGTGTTACGTCTTTTGACAGCTGTAGCTATATAACTCCGTAAGTTATAGCGCCATATCTGCAGCGGCGGCGCCAGTGCTTCGATCGCTGTTTCGCGTAGTATATTCGTATAAATATTCAATTCCTATTCGATTCGGTCTTTAGCAACACTATTCGTATTCAGTTCGTCAGCAAAGCTCGTCCTATAAGTATCTGATTTGACTTTGAAATAAATACTATTTGCACACCTAATAACTTCTCAGCTCGATGCTTCATGAACAATACAGTCGCGAAGGGACCCACTGAAAGCGTTCCGCAATATCTACCACACCAGCGTGCTTATCTCTGTACACTTGATTTCATTGAACCTGATTTGGTTCCATTATGTGTCATCTATATATTAGAGAAGCCAACAGCCACAGAAACAAAGGAACACAGGAGATTTTTTTATATATTTGTTTATTTTGTGGTGTTGATAAGTGTAGAATATTACTTAATATGTCATCGTTTAAAGATAATTGATTACAAAAGCAGAAGAAAAAATAACCGCAACTGTGGTTGTTTTTAAATATATAAATATAAATAAATATATAAAAAATCCCCTGTGTTCCTTGGTTTCTGCGGCTGTTGGCTTCTCTCATATGTATAACGAGCCTCTCATCACCCATCCCTTGTGTGCTATATACGTATGTATGTATATATATATATATATATATATATATATATATATATATATATATATATATATATATATATATATATATATATATATATATAAAGCGTTCACAACAGTCCGATTATCTTTGCTTATTACCAACAGTTTCGGACGGAGAACCGTCCTTCATCAGGGTGTATACAGACGAATGAACACAATTTCGCATTTTCGAGGCACCGTACGCTAAGGGAGAGGTGAAATCACTCTCTCTCCCGTTAGAGCAAGGAGAGCCAAAGCCAGTGTAAGACTGGTAAGACTCGAGTGCTCCAGTCCGTTTAGTTTGAAGAGGGGGAGAAGGCCAGGGGAGGAAGGAGAATATATATATATATATATATATATATATATATATATATATATATATATATATATATATATATATATATAATTGAGAAATTAAAAATAAAAATTAAAAAGTATATAAATATAGGAAGACAACGGCAGAGGCGTGGTGTGTGTGTGTGTGTGCGTGTGTGTGTGTGTGTGTGTGTGCGTGCGTGCGTGCGTGCGCGCGCGCGCGCGCGCGCGCGCGCGCGTGTGTGTGTGTGTGTGTGTGTGTGTAAGAGAGGGTGGTTGTCCTGTGAGCACGAGTTACTTGACGTGATACTAGGCCACGCTTGTCTGCTTGGTTAATTCCTCGTGATAAGCTTATACTATCGGCCCACTTATGTGCAGCGCTATGAGCGCTTGGCGCAATGGAAAAGAAAGGAAAGAAAAAAAAATCCGCGCACGTTCGTAAAATACAAGGAAAGTGCAGCCCATCCGGAGAACCCCGAAACCGCGCCTCCGGCGCCGCGTGCCAAATGAACTGTGTCATCCTTGGCAGCGGTCTCTGTTGCGACTTCTGGAAGCAAGGCGACTGCAAACAGCACCAACAAAGGTTGCAGGATTGGTACACGGCTCGGATTTCTTCACCTGTGCTAAAGCGTCAATGGCCTAATGTGCTCATTTTGTACCCTTGCCGTGCACATGTGATACCACGACCAGTTTTTTCTGTTTTTTTTTTGTATTTATCTTTATCAATTTCATCTCTTGTCCTAGCCAACCGCAAACCCTACCAGCCGCAAAGTTGACAGGAGCACACTTTTACTGCTGAACTGTTTATTCCTATCACTTTCCTGAATACTTGATCAGACGCGATCGGGGCGTGGAACTGTTTTCTAGCTGATTGTTTCAAGCATGCCAGCATTAGTGCTTGACTGCTGTGCAGTCATTTCTCTCTCTCTGCTATACAGGATTTCCTTCATCTAATTTTTCATCCGTCAGAACTAAATTCAGACGACAGTCATTGCAATCGTTTCCAATTACATCCTAATAAATTCATTCTCTCGTTCATCCATGGCTTACAGCGGCCACCGTGCCGCTCAGAAGCGTTGGCAGGCGGTGTAACGGGACACAATACGATGACCGAAAAAAAACTGAACTTGAGAATTTGTGAAGGATCGGTGCTATGTTGGGGTTTAGGCTGTGCCTGTGAAGTATGCTCGAGGTCGCCGCAAGCACCGCCGCCTTTTGTAGCCGACTTGTTTGTTTTACACTTTTCTTTTCTACCCTCTGTCCAGAAAAACCGAGGATAGGAGTCATGTCCACGAGCGGCAGCTCCCTCGGATTTGTCTTCAGCGACTACAACGCTGTCCTAAGGCAGTTCCGGGAGGCCATCATCGAGCAGGTACGGCTGCCGGCATGAGTGTGCGCACGTGTCCCTTATAAAAATGGTCTATAGACAGTCTATAGACTTCTTATAGACTCTATTGCCTTCCTATAGATATTTCTTTTTGTCTATCCATAGTCTACATACTGTCTATAGACAAAAGTCTACTAAAAGTGTAAGGCCATAAATCTATAGGTTGTCTACAGACTGTTGATAGCATTTGTATTGCCTACAGACTGCTCTCTAGGATTTGTCTGTTGAGAGTCTATAGACTTTATAGACACAAGTCTGTGGGCAGTCTATAGACTGTGTAAAAAAAGTTTGTATGGGGTTGTAAGTTTGTAACGGCAGCTACGTATGAGCCATGACCTCTGAGATCGGGCATCAAGGCACGGTTTGCTGAACTTTGCTGAGTCCTAGTCGCGTCGTCTAGTCATAAGAGGCCATGCATGAGCATTATGAACGCCGCCTGAGGAATGGATTGCGTCGCAGCGCTGAACCCTCCATGCCGTGCATACTGATCGCGGTAGGGTGGCACGCCGCGTCCTTGTGTGCCCTGTTGTTGGAAAGATCGTCGAAATACGGAGAGCCTTATTCGTGCCTTTTATTCGAAAAGTATTCGAAAAGTTCCGAACATATTCGTCTGCTTTCGAATAACTTTGAACATACACTGTTTGATTCGTTCGAATAATCGGAACAGGAGGATATTCGATATGCTATTCGAAATTTTCGAATATTCGCACACCCCTGGACTTTAGGAATGCAGCGAGACACGTTGAGCCCCGCCGCGGTGGCTCAGTGGTTACGGCGCTCGGCTGCTGACCCGAAAAACGCGGGTTCGATCCCGACTGCGGCGGCTGAATTTTGATGAAGGCGAAATTCTAGAGGCCCGTGTACTGTGCGATGTCAGTGCACGTTAAAGAACCCCAGGTGGTCGAAATTTCCGGAGCCCTTCACTACGGCGTCTCTCATAGCCTCAGTCGCTTTGGGACGTTAAACCCTAATAAACCAAACCAGACACGTTGAACGCGCTGCCGAGTGCGAAAAAGAGAAGCGGCCCAACGCGACCAGCGTGTCGCAGAAGAGATGGCGCGGTATACGGAGCGGAAGAGTCCGGCTGAGGCGCACCAAATGCGGCGAAGGAGTCCCGCCACTTTCTGAAATGCGCCACGCCTGTTTTGCAATGATTACATCTGCTCTCGACGGCGAGATAGGCTATCAGTTTTCCTGGTTAGTGACCGTGAAATATATAGCCCATTCAGCGACTGCTGGGTGGTCTAAGGAAGTGCAAGTTTTCGGAGCCTCAGTGGCAGAATTTTAGCCCAGACGCAGGGATATCGGAGGCACGCCCGACTTCCGTGCGCTCGGGGGTGGTCGCGCCATAGAGCGTAACTCTTTGTCGCGTATTGTGCGCAGCTGCTTAGGTTCTGCACGAGGAGGGGAAAAAAAAAGGCGAGCGGTGAGTGATTGAGTGGGTTCATTTTGGCCTTCGGGCCGGTGCTTGCTTTGTTGTTGCTAACGGTTGCTTGCATGGCGTGACGCAACCTGTTCCCCAGCTCCCACGAATCGTGTGTAGACGAAGCTATAGCCCGCGACACAACTCATCTGCCTAATGCTTTCTAACTGACGTGTATTCGATCCTTGATCGGGAGTTTCCGCTCGTCTGGTCAACTAAAAAACAAAAGCCCGACAAAGGTGGTCGTCTTGCATTTTATTTTTCTTTAGCTTTCCGGGCTGTATCCCGCATGCAGTAGCAAGCATGTTTTTCGTCCCGTCATTTCAGTTCCGACTACGGTATTAGAACACACCCTACTTTCACACCCACCTGGCATGAAGTCTGAACGATCAACATTTTCGAGCGCAGTTTTTTGGAACGTGGCAGCGCACTATAGTGAATCCGAATTACTGAAGGTCGCAAGTAAATAGCGCTTGCTTGGCCCGTGTCGAATTCGGGGAATCATCGTCGAGCTCGAGGCCACTGTCGCAACGCCCTAGCTATTCGCGCGGTGCGGATTTAATTCCTGGTGTCCTATGGATGGTAGAAAACCAACTTCGTGAACCACGATCCGCTGCCGCAGAAAATGAGCGGGAGAGGTTAGCATAAGCATTAGAATAAGCGCATGTCGAAAGAGCGCAAATAGAAGCGAAGATGAGGCAGCAAAAAAGTTTTCATAGTAAGTGCTGAAAGTGGCATCTTGTAGAAGGAAGAGCAGTTGAGGGAAAGAAACCCGCGACTGGGCAGTCAGGCAGTAGTGAGAGCTCGGCTGGGAGTCGTGTCCATATACTGGCAGCGCAGCGACTCGCTGCAACGTCCTGCGTGAGCTGTTCCGCGAAGACAGCGCTTGTCTCTGGGGCGCAGTTGCACGAGCCCAAGAAGTCCGGACGGCCAGAGTTCCGATTCGTGGAGGACAACGGCTGGCCGGTGACCACACGGCAGGAGACGTCGCTGACGGTGCTGGACGTGCTCAGCAACCGGAGCCTGTTCATCCAGATGGGCGCCCAGCCGACGGGTGACGTGCCCAACAGCATCATGGCGGCGCCGCTGGGCAACTCCTTGGTGCAGACGCGGTCCCCGACGCCCATGGCCCCACTGCCCACCGAAGAGTGGGACCACAAGCGGAAGAAGTCGGTGCGATTCAGCAGGTCAGTGAAAGAACGCTTCTGTGCAGCTGACTGCAGGTGGTTTGCGCTCTGATCAGCTTGAAAAATGCTCAGCGCGTGTAGTGTCTTCGGGAAGTGCTCGGGCACAGTAGTGCAGACCTGAAAAGAGTTTCACTAATTGTTCAAGCACTTGATTCAGGGAAGGGGGTATTATAGCTCGCGCACTGTAGCAGCGGCGTAGTCAGATCATCACTTTCTTTACTCCGATGTTTGATCTACCACAAACAGGGACTCAGAGTTAGCACAAAACCATGACCAAAAAGGGGACCATAGTTAGGAGGTCTCGCTTTGCTGTTCATGCCACTTCGGTAGTGTGCGCTGTGTGTGAAGTTTATAGATAGCACATTGTGCCATCAGTTTGTAGAATTACTTGCAAACTTATGCGCGTTTGAGCGTTTTATTTTTTTGTTTGTTTGTTGAAGGGAAACTTTCTCAACCATTGACACCTCCTCTCTTTCCGTGTGCCGCGTGTCTTTCGATCAGGTTTTCGTCCGGCTGGTTTGGTCGGTTCTCGGTGAGGTAAGGCGACCTTACTGTGTGGCGCGCATGCGTGCACGGTCGTTTCATATCCTTGGAATGGTGTGAACCTGTTACAGTCCTCCACAACCACTACTACTCGCACGGCAAGCTTATGAATAAACGGCTTCCTTCTACATTCGAGAGTAGTGAGGACTGAATTGTACGTGTTCACAAACGTCCTCACATCCGAGATTCGAAGTGATCGTTTTAACATGCGTGGTTTGTGAACGCGCTATCAGTAGCGATTGTCCTCGTTGGTTCAGGTGCATGACTGCGGCTCTCTCTCCACTGGAGGTTTCCTTGTGTGCTTTTATTTGTTTATACCGTTTTTAAATCGGAATCCAATGTTTGAAATGACCGTTATTTCCCTAATGACGCTGGTGCAGTACAAGGTAAAAACAGATGGGTAGCCGCAAACCGCGTATATACGGCTCTGGTAGGAAACACTATGAGAGCTTGACCCATTTTTATTTAATTTTTTTGCCGTCACAATAATGAGTGTCGTTTAATTACCACACCACATGAGAGCCAGCAAAAATACGCAGTTGATAAAGTTGATGCGCACACAACTATAGCAGCCATTGCGACGCGGCATTGAAGTGACGTACAGGTCCTACAGACTGCTTAATTATTTCTGCCTTCGTATTTTCTGACTGATAGCGAGTAGACTGAGATGCTGTCGCGCTGCTTGAGTTCACTGAAGACAGCGCGCATTTCGAGTGCGCAGCGAGACTGAGCGGCCTGCACGATGGCTCGCCTGCTCGTGCACACTGCGGAGGACTGTACGTGCTTGATCTGTTACATTTTCCTGCATGCAGTGTGTTAATTGTGCATGCATGGGCATTTGTCTTTCGCCCTTGGTCCTAGCTTTTCCGTGTGGTATACCTACGTTCCTCGTTGCATGTCTCCATCGCATTCCCTCACTGCGACGCCTGCGTGCGGCGCTAGCCCTCGCAAAAAAAAAACAAACAAAAAAAAACGAAAAATTAATTAAGCGATTGCGTGGCACATTCACAGACCTCCACTCGCCGTGCGCAGTGCTTCTTTGGGCGTAAAAATTAGATACCTTGTGCAGGCCTAGAGCAAGAACATTCCTGCACCTGCCATGCACACATATACTATAAGGAAATATAAAAGGCATTTGTCTACACCTTTACGCCGTTTCGGGCACGAAAAGTGCGATCAGCGCTTATCTGACATTTTCTTAGTGCGAAAGCATTGCTAGTGCGGACGTGTATGCGTTCGTGTGTAGGATAGGATAGGAAAACTTTTAATACTCGCAGACGGTATATAAAATCCCAACGGTCATATGACGCACACAGCAAGCCGAGCACTGCCACTTCAGTCAATCCTTGACACGTCGTTCGTCTGTACTCCCACTGTTCGATCTCGATGGGGCGCCAGTTTTCCCGACATTCGTACCAAAATTGTGACGCAACCGTTTGTCGTACAGCGTACGTTCCAAATGGTGTCATACCATTTCTCGTTGCTTATAGCCTGTGCTAGTCAAGTTGGAGGCCATGCAGCTTGCCACAGGGATTCGAACCGCCGACATATGCACCTTCAATTGTATGCCTTCCCAGATTTTCGTATCAAAACTGTGATGCAACCGTTCGTTGTACAGAGTTCCGGGTGGTGTCGTGCGCGTGTGTGGGTGATGTGCGGGTGGTGATGTGGGTGTCTGTGCACCCGGGACTAATGCTTTCGCATTCCTGCACGTAAGCAGTCTTAAGTGTCTGTGCCGAATTTTTTTTTATCATTATGATCATTACAGCGACACACGGACTAACGGCACGCCCGATGGATGGCGCTGTTGTGCGCGCGCCGTAGTCGGCTCGTGGATTACGTAATAATGGGCGCTTCGCCGATCACGTGACGACGGCGGCGCGCAGCGGGTGGAGTCTCGGATAGGGAAAGTGAGCAGCATTTGGGGTAGATGGCGCTGCACTGCGGTGCACGTTAGTGTCACGAAAATTTCGAGTGATTCTGACACACGTTATAGAGGCTTTAATACATGCACCAATGAGTACGCGAGCGGATAATATGCAGTTGTGACCTCAATGGTTTGAACAGTATGGCGCAAAGCAGCTCGTTAGTTGAGGAAGGGCATCCTGGTTCCTGGTTTTTGAGGAAAGGAAATGGTGCAATAATTGTCTCACATTTTCGGTAGTCATCGGAACCGCGTCGTAAGGGAAGAGAAGAAGGTTGGAGTGAAAGAAAAAAGAGAGAAAGAGTTGCCGTAGTCAGGGGGGGCTTCTTCAGACATTCTCGGGGTATAGATAACGTTGTATTGTCACCACTCCGTTTCAAAGGGGGCGCTCCTATCTTCCATCCATCCATCATGACATGATCATCATCATCAACGTAAAATATAAACCACAGAGCAAATTACTGTACGAAGATAACTCCTGAGTGGACTGAACAAAAATTATACTTTGTACGGAAAGAGCGTTGACTCACAGTGACGAAAAATGACGTGAGTGTGCAGGAAATCAGAATGGGGGAATAAAACGCTTTAAACACCGGGTCAAAGGCAGAGGCTGAGAACTGGAATTGCATGAAAAAAAAAAAGCATTCTCTGGAACTGTATCGAGATTGGAAAAACGTAGATCTGCAAAGAATCGTTCCATGGCAGTGACATAAAGATACAAGTTCAGAATTCAAAACTGGGTGGCTTAAACGTCTGTAGGAGTTGTATTTAAAAAAAGAAGAATTTGTAGAGAGTAAAATTTTACAGGCTGATTTGACAAATACAAAAAAAAATGTGGCGCCTGCCACCACTCCGTTTCCAAGCAGTGCGCTTAAAATACATCCATCCACGTACCAATGAGCTTTCGTCGAGTTTCATGATTTCCGCAACGCAGCATAGCGGAAACACTGCGTGATCTGTTTAATCCCACTCGGGCACGCCTTTTAATTCATGCTCGCATGTGTTTACTGTGGGCACACGACTCTTGCACGCATTTATTTCTCTCTCTCTCTCTCTCCATGAAGTTATACAGTTGTACCCCCCCCCCCCCCTCCCCCACGCTCTGAGGAGCCCAAAGCGTATCCTGTGAGCTTTTGGCGTGCTAGTACTGTAGGGTACCTCGATGCAACATCCTAGGGTGCATTCTGACGTCCATTTGTGCAGCTGCTTGATGCGCGCGTGAACATTCCTCCCCGCATCTTGCACATCCCCGCATCGTCCAAAAATGATAGCGTTGCCTGCGCTGCTTGTCATCTCGGTTACAGCCCGTTAAATTTGAGATCTTGTTTGGGCCCATGCAACGGCAGCGGCTTCTGCCAAGTAGCGCACTAATCCGCCCCGTCTTCCGATTCCTCTGCAGCGCAGCTGCACGGTTGATTTTAGAGGGCCTGCCAAGCTTTTGCTCGCGTGTGAATTCGCGCAGCACAGTGCTTCTCAGCATTGTTGATGCGGCATGCACCAGTCACTTAGTCTCGTGGCTAGCACCGACGTCACAGCAGCCGCCATGTTGATGAACCAGATCGCCATCTGCTCCGGTCTGCATCATGAAATATATATGCATGTTTCGCCATCAGGGCGCCAGCTTATAGATAACGCTTCCGAAGAATTGCATCTTGCGCTTTCCTACATAATATCACCAAGCAGAACACTTAGACCGCATGAAATGTGCGAAAAATCGCAAGCGAAGATATGTCGCGCGCGGGGCACTAATGGCACTGCTCCCCTGTCAGACAATGCCGACTGGACGTCTGCTGCATCTAACTGCTCCTATTTCATGTTTCTGTACCAGACACCAGAAATTTCCCGTAGAACATATGCTGAGCATCTGTCAGGCATTGCAAAGTAAATTCCCCATTAATGTCCACTGGCAGTACAGGTGACATCCCGGGACGGTGTATTTTGGACATTCGGGCTTAATGTGGCAGTGACAATTGTGCTTCCTTGCATATACAGGGCGTCCCAGCTAACTTGGACCAAGGTTTAAAAAAAAAAATAAGCGTTCTTAAGAACTTAAATCGCGTGGATGTTGTTAGGGTTTCTCTAAAGTTACAGTACCATTTTTTCGCTCCTCCTATTTGAATAATTAGTCGAGATAAATAAATTAACTTTTTAAATATAGCTTCAAACGCTCAGGCGTCAATAGGAAAGTTGTGGAGCTCCACAAATATTGTCCAACCCAGGCACTTCCAACGAGATAGACTTAGCGTGGCTGTTTTTATTCGAGAAAAACGAAAGCCCGCGGAGTTTAAAAAATACCACGTGACAGCGCGCTCCGTGCGCCCGAATGCGCCGCGACAGCGCCTCCTCTATTTTTAGAGGAGGCGCTGGCCGCGATTACAGCGCTCTCATCCGTGCTTTGTAAAGACCATCACTCGCTTCGCGCCTTTCGTGCTGCCCAAGACAGAGCTTCGCGTTCTGCTTGGTTCCAAGATAAGCGCCAGTGGGTACGGACGGCAGTTCAAAGAAAGCACGGCTCCCGTTTCTGCGGCGATAATTGCGCTCTCACGTTAGCAGAATGCATGCGGAGGAACGACGACAATCTCGTGAGTTTGAATTTGGGAGCAAGATCCCAACAAGCAAAGACGCATATAACAAGCTTGATAACGTCGTGTGAATTAAGGTGAAAAACGGGAGCCGCGATTTCTTTCAACTGCTGCCCGAACCCACTGGCGCTTATCTTGGAACCAAGTACAACAACGCAAAGCCCTGTCTTGGGCAGCACGAAAGGCGCGAGGCGAGTGATTTTTTTTTTTTTTTACAAAGCACGGATGAGAGCGCTGTAATCGCGGCGCATCTAAAGCCCCTTGATGTTTTTACTTCTCATTGCTTCAGGCGCATCCGGGCGCACGGAGCGCGCTGTCACGTGGTATTTTTTAAACTCCGCGGTCTTTCGTTTTTCCCGAATAAAAACGGCCACGCGAAGTCTATCTCGTTGGAAGTGCCTGGGTTGGACAATATTTGTGGAGCTCCACAACTTTCCTATTGACGCCTGAACGTTTCAAGCTATATTTAAAAAGTTCATTTATTTATTTCGAGTAATTATTCTAATAGGAGGAGCGAAAAAAAAATTGTACTGTAACATTAAACCCTAACAGCATCCACGCGATTTCAGTTCTGAAGAACGCTTAGTTCTTTTATAAATCTTGGTACAAGTTAGCTGGGACACCCTGTATATACAGGGTGTTTCACCTAAGACTTTCTGCAATTTTTAAAGATAAGCTATTTGAATTAGATGCGCGCTTTTTCTGGCATAGCATTGTCACTGGTGTAGTACATCATAATTAAACTAAGACGTGCTAACTAGCAGGCTTGTTAACCAATATTTAATAGTTAACTTTTAAACTATTACCGTTGGGCTCCTTAATTATTGAGAGGCATGCAGCCCACCGTAAGTAATGTCCATATCCGTTTTTAGAATTTCGAGAACGCGATTATCCTCGGCACTGTGGCCCAACAAATTTCGCCTACATCGCGCCAAAATACATGCGGTTTGAGAAGCTTGCAGGCAAAGCAACCTCTCCAGTGAACCTAACTCGTCGAAATAGCCAAAATTTGTTGGGCCACAGCGCCGAGGATAATCGCGTTCTCGAAATTCTAAAAACGGATATGGACATTACTTACGGTGGGCTACATGCCTCTCAATAATTAAGGAGCCCAACGGTAATAGTTTAAAAGTTAACTATTAAATATTGGTTAACAAACCTGCTAGTTAGCACGACTTAGTTGAATTATGATGTACTACACCACTGACAATGCTATGCCAGAAAAAGTGCGCATCTAATTCAAGTAGCTTATTTTTAAAAATTGCAGAAAGTCTTAGGTGAAACACCCTGTATATTTCCAACACTTGATGAAGTAGAAGCCCATGTTGGATATACATTGGCAGGTATCCAGACCAGTTCCTGCACTGCACTCATAGCTAGGATTATTTTTGTTTGCTAATTTCGGCTTTAAAAGAGTTTATGATGCATGTCATTCAACTAATCGCACTGCTGAACAAACTTATTTGCAAGCTGTTTTAATCCTTTTAATATTGTTATTAGCCATATACTGTTGCTCTGCGGCAATAAACATACATTATAGCATCTTTTGTCACAAGATGAAATGACAGTAGAAAACTTGTCTGTCAAAGTCCAATGTTCAAGTATGAGCTTATGTTTTTGTTTCTTTGGGGTGGTCTCAGAGCAACAAAGAAATAATAAAGCGTAAGCATTTGAAATTAATGATGCCAAAAACCCTTGGTGTGGATGCTTTTCTTGCCAATTTCAAAACAACGTAAAAATATTGCACCATACAGTTTTACTCCACTTGTGTTAATGGCATGTGACGTGCATATTTCAAGCAAAACCCACCAAGAAGCTGTCAAGGATGCACAAAATATTCACATTTCAACCTACACATTTGAACAGGCAATGGAGAACATCCTTTTATATCTGGTGGAAGTGTATGTTCCTTCAAAGGTATACTTTCGAATTACAAAAGATGTCTAGATGTTTGTTCAGATAATTGCAAAACTGCTTTTATCAGATGCCCTGAGGATACCTGTGATTAACTGTGTCCTTTTACTGCTTCAAGTCATATAGTTCTTTTCCCTTTTTCTTTCACATCCTTGCCCTACTTGAAGCATACTCATAATTCTGAACTGAACAACCAAAAAATCAAGCTAATCAAGAAAGTTGTTGCTTTTGGTGCACACATTCTGTACTAAACTGCAAGCTTCATTGTCACATGGTGTACTATCCGTAAAAAATTTGATACAGTCACATGTTCACTGAAGCAGCACCTTACCCAGAGTTATAAAAAATTGCTGCAGTTAAGTTGGTTACGTTTTTCACATACTAATGAAATTCTGTAACCCTAATACAGCTGACAAGAACTAATTTATTGTATGATTATGTCTCGTTAATTCCCTTGCTCTTCATTTCAGAAATGAGCCAAAGCCCATACTTATAAGTTATGTTCGAGCAGAGACTGCGCAACATGCTCTGAACCTCAAGCAAGAATTACACAAGATGAACTTCAGTGTGTACCTAGTAAGTACTGCATTGCATTAGATATTAGCACAACATGACTGCAGCACTGTGAATTTACGCCTAATCTGTACAACCTTCTAGGATATTGATGAAATCAAGATTGGAAGTGACTGGCAGGATGCGCTCAACTATGCAGTGAGCGAATGCCATTTATTTGTGCCTCTCATTAGCCCCATGTATGGCAAGACTCAATGGACAAACCGAGAGGCAAGTGGTTTGACAAATAGGCAGAGGCATGTACTGTAAGTATGTATTCTGATTGCTGCCACAATTTTCTGCACAGGTCAAGCTCGCAGATGTGCTTCACAAAGTGATAATTCCTGTCAACTTCCTGGAGACCTGGCCCCCAGAGTGCCTCGCTATTCAGTTTGCCTCCACTCAGTACATAGCGGCCTGGAAGCAGACAGAGCATGAGACAGGTCAAGGGAAGCCAGAACTTAGTGCACCTGCTGGCTCCACTCCCACGGGGGAGGGGTACAAGTATGACTACAGAGTCTGGGACGAAACCAACTTGAAGCGAGTTGCCAAAGAGATTGCTGAACGCTATAGACAGACAGTAAAACGAGAACAGATTGCTGAGCGGCGCAGCAAGGCATCAAGCCTAAAGGTACTGCACATGGCAGCGTTTGTTGTTCTGGCGTGTGACTGATGCACTGTACTTTCACCGTAGATCAAGCGAATTCCCCACCAGGGCACCCTTTCCACTGTTGAGGAGATGCCTCGATTGCCCTGCATGCCAGAGGTCGCCCCTAGCCTTTCTGCAGGAGAGCCACTCGAGTCAGTGGAGACCAAAGAGCTCATTGTGATAACCGCCCATCCAAAGCAGAAGGATATGGTAGGCATGCCTTACACTTGTATAGGTATGAGTTTGTGCTAAAAGAATGCACTTTTCACAGGCGCAGGACATTGCACGGATGCTAGAGCAGGATGGGTTCAAGGTCTGGAGTACAACTGAGCTGAATGAAGCAAGAGAGAGCTGCTCAGATACGGAAAGTATTCCCACCAACCCTAACACACCTCGAGAGCTTGCACCCATTCCCGAGGGTGAGAGAGTCTTCAGTGACACTTACAGGGAGGCCAACAACCGCATCCTGGAACACAAGAGGCTGAGCTCACTTCGAGAACATGAAGGACCTGGTGAGTTTGGCACATGGTGAACACCCTTATCACATTTAACACTCATCAAGTGAGCGTATATTTAATTTCTCTGTTCATTTCAGGGTATGCCACGTATTCTGCAACTGAAGGCCGTTCTGTGTGCCGCCTCACATCACAGGCCAGTGACGCGAGTGTTGTATCTATGCTGGCGGGAGAGAAACTAGAAAAATTGACACGGTTTCAACAAAAGGCTGTGCAGGCAAAAGTTGTGATTGTTTTGATCACAAAGGAATTCACAGCATCAAGAACCTCTGAACAGCAGGCAAGTTACAGAGCTCAGCACTGTGTGTCCAGAAACATTAACTCAGAATTAACTATTTCAGGTATTCTACATTGAGCACAGGAAGCATGTGGTTTTGGTCAAGTGTGACGACTGCCCCATTCCATGTTGGTTTACATCACTGATGGGCAATGACCTCATCGCTGTAAGTAGCTCATGCTTTTATTGATAGCTGCAAGCAGTGGATGTGCATATTGCGTCAGTCACGCACTGCATCATCCCTGCTTATGGAGACAATACTGATCAAGCCTTACAGTGCATACTAGTAGTGTAAGACTGCTTGTGCAAGTGAAGTCCACTACACATTGCCATGTTGCAATATTTTAAGTAAATATGGTTTATTTTCTCCTAATTTTGAATGCATTAAATTGGAAAATTGATATGCTTATTTCCTATCTCAACTAGGACGAATTAGTGGAAATCAGTTTACAGTTTTGTAGTTTTTTGTGTTCGACTTTTTTGCAAAAAGTGCAGTGTAATATTCAACACTGCCTGCATCAAGCAAAAATACACAGCCTTAATTTGAAATGCTCTTATTGAACCATAAGCAAATGAACCATAAGCAATTTTTTTTTCAACAAAGTAGTCTTTTGTGGCTCTCAGTAGTACTGTACAGATATAGTGAAGAGGCAGTTACAGTGTCACATGTAATTAGTTGTTTTTGGTTGGGCCACATTTGTATTTCTCAACTAAAGTTAGTCTCAGCTTCGGATTTAATTCATCAAGGACACTTTGTGTGATGTTCACATTTCGACTTTGCTACAGATTGCATGTTTCTGGAACAGCTCCAAGAGTACAGTTTCTTTTTTGCGATCCACTGTGAAATATGAACCAAATGTCTATTTCAATGAGATGTATGTTAGATTTAACTTGCAGATGAGGGTTATTGCGCACATTTTTGGTGGACTTTGTCATTTGCTTGAGGTTCAGTTAGTATGTACTTGCTGGAAGCACATTCTTCTTTGAAAAACCTGCTTCTGCACAGTCCCTGTATTGCGTGTAAATACAAAGAACTAATGCTCGGCTCCTATAGCATTAGAGGTAATAATGCAGTGCGTCACACGTCGCTACTCCCATTTGTTCTTGCTCATGCTTTACCAAATACCATTCTAGAAGGAGTATATTATACAGAGACACCAAAATGAACAACTAGGGAGAGAGACATTTTAGTACAGAACGCAAATTAAGTGTTCAGCATATCCTGCACCTGGTTGATGTAGGCAAGCTGGTCTTCCAGCTGTACCAACGACCGCCAGGCACTCCAGGAGGGAAGTGAATGAAAGGGCACGTGGAGACTACACAGGGTGACAGGTTCGAAGAAGAGGCAGTGCTCTAGACTGGCATATAGAGCAGGACTGTTGGCACAGGAGGGGTCAGAACGAAGACAGAAATGGAATAGTCGGGAAGGTGTAACAAGATTTTTTGAATTCTATCAAGTATAAGTGCTTCAGCAACATTGAGATGTGGATGAGGGCAGGGTACATGATGGTATGAAATTTTCAGTTGTTGTTAGTGTTTCTTAATTGTGCATTTGTAGGTGAACATCTTGCCCCTCATAGGCGGGCTTGACCAGGGAATGACAGGCGCCCGCATGTGAATAACGCGGTCTAGCTGAGCTTAATGTGTGCCGATATGTTTTGGCATTCACTTGGTATATTTTGGTACCCTTGTGTTTCACTCTCATCAAAGTGCAGTCATTGCAACCAGGAGTAGAGCTTGAAGACAGCACAATGACAACTTGATCGGCATGTATAAGCGTGAAAAAGCTACGCACATTACTCATTTTTAAATTTTGCTGCAATGTGACAGTGCTTATCTCACAACAAATACATGGCTGTCCCAACATTTTAGCACTTATACACTTTGCACTGTGATTATGGTCTTCCTTTCTTCTTTTTTTTTAACATGCCAGGTCCTTTCTCAATTGTGGAATCTCTTTGATGGTATTGCCACAGTTGTGGAAGTGATCAATATTAGTAAATAATTACAATAGTATGAGAGCACAGGCTCATGTAAAATAAATATATCTTCTAACACTGTAAATAAAGTGAAAAAAACTCCATTCTAGAGGGACAACCCAGAGTTTGAGAGCATACTGAGGATCCGGATACGACGTGCAACAAGCCCAGACACATCAGAGACTCCAAAGGATGCTGCAGCAGAAGCCACGATGCAGTGTCTGGTAAATAATATAACCTCTCACATTTCACTCGTACGTCTGCTGGCCAAATGTTTACTGTCTCTTCTTGCACCCACTATTTACAGGTCACTTTTATCAAGAGAGAGATTCCATCATTGGAAACGTGTGTGTACATCGCCGGGAGCAGCAAGCTGCAGTCGACAAGATCTGTAGAAATATGCAGGTGCATTACAATTTTTATTTCCAGTCATGCACACCCAACACAGAGAGAGCACAGATGTCATGGAAACTAAAAACTCTCCGCGCTTGAACAACTTGAAACGCTCTTGATTCAGCTGCACAGTCAGCAAATGCAAACGGTCTTTCCAAACTTAGAAAGTCACATATAATACAAAGCCCATGTTTTACAGATCCCCCATAAAAGTGCTATGAGTAGAAAACAAGTTCAGTCGAAACGACTGCAACAGTGCATAGCGTCATTCATGCCCACTACGACAAACAGGTCACAGCTCTAATGACAGCTATAACACTGCTCACCAAAGTAAGTGAGGACCACTCACAGCAAGCATATATGCACACTTAGAATGAGAAGGCTGGTACCTCTAATGCAAACAACAAACTGCACAAGGTTATTTGTTTCAGTAAGTTTTCAAGAATTGTCAAGCGACAAGGCTGCACACATAAATAATGCCTCATCTGAATTCAGTGCGAGTAATGGCAGTGACACTTCCAATGGCCTGTTCACACATGGTAAGAACATAGACAAAAAGCTGACAAAAATGCCCACATCAAATATATGTTGTTCTAGAGTTGGCCTGGCTCTTTTCTAGATGCACTCTGCTGACTTAAAACTTAAGTTACCCACACAGCACTCTAGTGCACTGTCACTCTACCCAAGTATGCAGGCGAGCTGTACTCAAGACATTCGCATATATACTCAACTGCAACAGCTTACCTGTACGCAAAAAAAAAAAAGGTACAGGTATACAATGCCCTTCCAGTATATTTCCCGAGTCGATTTAGAATTTCAGAAAACTGTGGCTCAGTTTGCACCTCAATTGGCTGTCTGCTAGAAGGTACATGACTGTGCATGCATGAGTCGCCATACCCATCATCATCTGTCCTATCATAAGCGAGATGCCATTGACAAAGGCGATGCGTCATGTCAGAATAGCATTCAGGATGGCAAAGTTGTTTGATCAGCGCATCTTCATCAAATTACAACTTACTGCATGAGGTTGCTGGTGCAGCAGAGATCACAAAGTGCAAGTTATCTGCTGACCATGGCGCTCTGACATCAATTCTGATCTTGACCCACAATGTACGTGCAGCCAACTCTTCACACTGACGATTGGCAAACGGTTTGAGTGTGTCAAAGCTCTCCCCAACACTCACCCCAACAGCCTCCTCTGCGTGCTTTCCCTTCATTCAATGCATGCACCTACGGTCCAACTGAGTGAAGTCGACAGATCTACGAGTGTCATAGCTGGGCCCACTGCAAACAAGGTGGAACTTGCCAAGTGCACCTGTTGAATGTAGCACTGCACCAGATGTGTGTAACTCTAATCGCTCTGAAGAACTGGGGATCCCTTAATTGACATGAAAGATGCTCGCCAGTGACAGCTGTGGCTTCTTTGGGCCTGCTTTGGTAATCCCTCTATGTTCAAAGCACCTTTACTAGCATGGTAAACTTACAAATTGCATAGTTGGTAAAGTGAACTTCAGTGATACTGTGCCTTGGCGTTCAGAAGGAAACAGGAACAGGATTTTTGCACTCCATGTAAACAACAGCTTGTGCACCAATATAAGGGGAGGGTTAGTTACCGTGGCTACGACATAGTCATTGTTCTTGCTTCAATGCGCACCTAATATTTCCTTTTTGCAATCTATATCTTGATGGCATCTCGTCTGATCAGGTAGCAATTCTTTTTCTTTTCTTGTTCATTCCACTCCCTCTTTTTATCTGCACACGCTAATGAAAGTGACCAACTTTGTGCCAGTCGACAGGCCTCTGTCCCTGCTTGTTCCACTCGGAAGTGCTGCAGTTTTGTGTTCAGACGTCCTACGCAGAGTGCCCAAGAATATAGGCCACTCACCAGTCACTGTAAAAAGTATAAAAGCAAGCATTGTTCATGTTCTGCCTTCTGCTATTAACTTTCTTTACATTATTTGCTTTCAATGTCTGCCTCATTGCTCCTTCAAGGTCTCCAGTTTGTCACTACCTGTGAGATCAAGTGCTCTTTTAATTGTCACTAATGCTGTGGGCATCGCTGAACTAGCATTGCTAGAATTTTACCTGTATTTCACTCTTAACCCCCCCCCCCCCAAAAAAAAAAAAAAAAATCTTTGCGAATTGTTTGTGTAGCTTTCAAAAATTTCCAACTTGGATGTAGAAAAATGAATGCTCTGATCAAGTCACTCTATATTCTGAATGTGACTGTAACACTGGACGCTGTCTCATTCAGCAGCACCTTCCAGCCAATCGAGTAGAAGAAAATGACAGCAACGGCACACACATGCAGTGGTACGACTTTTGGTATGCCACCAAGTGAGGTGAAAGCCAAGTCCCAGGTTTCAGATGTACAAAATCCAATGAGATAATCTCCACAAATATCTCATCAACAGTGCAATGCCCCTTAAGCCGGTTAACCAAACACTCCTAGAGGCTGCTTTTTACCATTGCAGAGATATTACAAAGGCCATGTAAACCTGCACAACTGCTATTCCAATGCAAAGCCTGCGTCCTCCACCTTCCAGTTCTTTGTCCTTACACTTTACATTTAATCATTAGGAAACATACATGCAGGAAATGAGGATGCTGATATTCTCAGCTATGGGCGAGTTGATCAGGCAGGTTGATCACTTGTTATGTACTGAAGGCATCGCGTGAAATTTGTGCCACACAATGGAGAATGCCTAGTGCAACAAAAATACAGGTAAACAGCTAAAATTTGCACTTATTTTGTGCACTTGAAATGAAGTAAGCTGGGACTTACAGTGGCCTGACAATGTGTAACAGTAAGGAATTAGAGAGACGATGTTGCTGCTGCAACTGTCATGATATTCAATTAGAAGCGCCTGAAATATGGTAGCATTTATGTTGGCTTCCATCTGTTTTGGCCTCAAGGAACTCTGACCATAGTAGGACAAAGTATTCTGTATGCAGAACTCATTGGTCCGTGAAGGACCCACACAAGAACGGTTTATGGCAGGCGTACAGAAAGTCAGAGATGTAAAGTCAAAGACAGTTTAAACATGCAGCTCTCTATATCATTTTGAAATGTAAAGCAATAAGGAACAGCAAAACAAGCAAAAAAGGGTGCAGTGTGCTTTGATGTCTGGTAGCCCTTACTCACATTCAGTGTTCAGTCCACTGAATGTTTTTTGCTAATGCTGCTTATACAGTCTACTCTCGAAAATTCGAAATTAAAGGGGACTGAAAATTCGAATTAAGGGGAGTGCTTTTAATAAATTTGCCGTTGATGGAACCAAAGTGTCTGCTCAAATAAACAGGAAGTTCAAAGAGTCCACCGTAGTGCCGTTGTTAAATGAAAAGGAGGAAGTTTGTGCACATGCGTTACTTTTTGCTTTGTGATCTCATTCCTCAGTACGAAGGCACACATAGAGGCAATTAATAGACAATGGGCATAAAACAGGAAATAGTAGCCCTACATAAGCTATCACACCTCCAGCAAAAACAGCACAGTCACCATCTAGCTTCATCAGACACACTCAGCATGCTTGGGCACAAAAGCTCTTCTTTAAATGCATTCAGTTTGAATACAACATGCAAACGCAGCATTGAGTGATACTACCTACGTGCAAACAGTCGTTAAAAAGATTTTGCGGATTTTCACGGCTAGAAGTGGACACATTATTGGCAAAAATAAATGCTTTTTCAACACAGAAGCAAGCAATAAGCATTAAATTCATCGTCCATAATTAAACAGGACCCACCAGCATTAAGTTGGGGATTAAGCACGTAAATGTTGACTGCCAGTTGGAGCTAAAATTTCTCTTGCATTCATCAGCGCAGCATATTTGAGCACCACTCCATATTAGATTTGACTGCCCTGCACAACTGCAACACATTTTGAATTTCGCCTCCAATGCAACACAGGCGCAAGTTTTATTTGTTGAAAACCTGAATGCATAGACATGAACACTCACTTTTTCAGTGCACTAGTGCAAACTGCAGATGTACACTGAGCAGGCAACAGTGCTTTGGACCAGCAGTTTAGCAATGCACGTCTAACTAGTGCATTAGCATGAAGCCTACTGAACAAACAAGATCCTACAGTACACCATTTTTTCCTAACTGTCAAGCCACCTTACAACCCAACACTGCAATTTTCTCAACTAATGGCATCACTGGCCTTCATAGCAAGATTAAACACTGAATGGATAGGCTAGCACTCGATGGGTACGCATGACATCAAGTCAGTCAGGAACCGCGCTTACTGAAACACGCAAGCTGCTTGTCTGCTTCCTGCGTTAAAGGTTGACTGTTCCACCATTAGGTGAACATGCAGTGTTGTGGTTAAGCTGGCTCAAACATTAGAAAAAGGAATGTAAAGCCTGCTCCAATCCTTTTGTGCCGGTGTAACCTTTCCTGTGCACACAATTCTCAGGGAGATCGGCAAGGAGCTTGCAAAGAGGCCCAACCTGGCTGTTGTCACTGGAGGATTCTTTGGTGCACCTGATGTAGTGGCAAGGACATTCCATGAATGCCGAGTCAACAACGGTCAGACTGACCCACGTGTTTTTCACATCCTGCCCAAGCGAGATGACAAGGTGAGAAACCTGTTGCTGCCAGTATTCAGGAACCTAATTGTGGCTGGTCTTTCGTTGCAGATGTTCACTGGCAAAGTGCAGCAGAACAGCGATGGCTCATTTGCAGCAGTAAATTATGGAAGAAACCTGTTCCTCGGAAACTCTGTGAAAGAGCGTGAAAGTGCAGTGGCACGTGCTTTCGACACATGCATCGTAGTAGAAGGTAAAAGAAACAAGAGCTGGATACACTTTCCACAAGCTGTCACGCTTTCTTTTGTGAACAATGGCAGATGGATACATTTAAAGCTTGCAGATACTGCATAAATGGCATGCATGATCGGTACAGGGCAAGACTGCTTTTATTTAGCTGGGAAGAGAAACTGCACTTATATATGTGAGATACTATATTCTCTACACTGATTCCAAACAACACTTTTTGTCTAAAACGCTGAAATTTATTGAACTGCAATGCCACTGCTATAGTAATGCTGCCACGAGTGGCAAGTTCTCCTTGTTTCCACAATGTTTTAACTGTCCTGAATGCAAGTGCTCAGTGTTCAGAAATTACCAGAATAGTATCAGTTTGCTGCCTGCAGAAAAACAAGAATGAAAAGGAGTAAGACAGTTTGGCATAATGCTTGCATGCAGGGGGTCCTTGTGCAGCTCATGAAGTGGAACAGTTTGTCTGGAGTGATCACTTTGTGGTGCCTGTAGTCTCAACTGGAGGAGCAGCTGGGGGCCAGTTTGGCGTGCCTCTGAAGATCTTAGAGGTGAGGTCTATGAGAAAAATGCCATTTGCCAGTGCACTTCTAAACTACCTTTGTTTTGCTCCTTTTGTATTCCAGACCCCACACGGCATAGCGGAGGAGAAGTGGTCCGTACTATCAGAGAAGGAAGCACCGCCAGCTGAAGTGGCAAAGGCCGTAGTGGAAATTGTTTTGCAGCTCAAGCGAGCCATGATGTCCCACACTAAATCACACCTGGTGCGCAACAAATACAAGAAGCTAAAGAAACGGAACAAGCACTCCCGGGAGCCAGCTCAGCAGCAGGAAACAGATGCCACACACACCACGGACTCTGGCCCTGCCCCAAGCTTGATCAAGCCCACTGTGTCATTCCGAACCATGTCCCACTGGCAAAGGATAGTGAACTACTTTCGCAAGAAGTCCACCTCCTAGCATCTGCCTGGATAAAACTATCTCTCAGGCCGCAGAAGTGGGTGGCACTCCAAAGAACAAACCATTCTAGTTTCAATCAGGCAGCCTCGATTCTGTGTCCTGGCTAACAAGTGTGCAAGTCACCGTGCACATTTTAATCGCTCGGAGAGTGACAGACTGTTCCAGCTCCAAAGAGGTGGTATGTGGGGTTAAAACGTTCCGAAGCAACTCAGGATATGAGGGACACCTTAGTGGAGGGCTTCGAATTAATTCAGACCACCTGAGAACCTTCAACGTGCACTAACATCGCACAGCACATGGGCACCTTCTGTGTTTCACCTCCATCAAAACACGGCCGCCACAGCCGGGATAGAACCTGGGTTCTCTGGCTGACCAGCTCCAAAGAATGAAAGTGTAAAAAATGAAAGTGTGAACTCCTGCGTTGTACAATGGCACTTTAGCAGCCTGCACCCAAGCCTCATCACATCTTGTAGTAATTATCATACACTACATCCATTAGCCACGAGCAATTCAGAATTTGTCTTGTGCGTTCAAAACTTAACTTTATTGAGGTATTCAGAGATAGCACATCTCATTTCATCCGCAACAACGTGACAAGCTCTTCATCCTTTTTTTTTGTCTTTTTTAAAGGCCAACATGTTATCACAGTTTGAACCAACCTGCAAGCAGTTGTAGTCATCTGCTTAGCAAGCTACGCCAAACACTGAACATCATTATTATATATACACGGCCTGAGTACGCAACTGATCACAAGATTGTACATAGTTGTTTCCACATGAATAAACTATCACCTCTGCGTGACCCCTTTCACTGGTTGGCATGTCGCTGAAAGGGCCTTGCGTAGCAACTAAACCAACCCGTGCTATGTACATGCGTGTCCAAGCAGTCTCTCTCTCTCTCTCTCGGTCCCCGGGCTCATGTGAGCTTGAGGCGTTGGCTGAAGTCCTTCTGTTGCTGTTCCTTCCACTCCCGCTTGACATAGGAGCGCTTGAGCAAACCATCCCAGTTCAAGTCAAGGAGGCCACCCTGCTCGGCAATCTTGGACTTTACCCGGTTGGCAAACTCCACTGATGACTCGTCGTCCTGGAAACAGCAACAACATGCTCTCACTATGCAAGCCTTACACCACTGCATCACTTAGTTACGTCAAGGCGACAATGCAAGATCTCAAATGTTTATGCGATCAAAAATAAATAGAAAGCAGATATGTGCTGGTGGTTCTAAACTTGAACAAGACAAATGAAATGCTAACACAAAAGCACAACCATATCAGTTCCTTGAAAGGAAATACAAGTCAGGTTGATTAGCACTCCTGAAGGGCAGTCTTTGCGCTTTCAAAGTAAAATTAACCTGTGCTTGTATTTAGCTTCCCCATTCAAAGCTTCTCTCATTTTTCTGTTGGTGTTTGAATTGTCTTGTGTGCATTTTATTCAATGCTGATAGTATATGTGGCAGTGAAAGGCACAGCATATGGCAAAGCACAGCATATACTATATAGTTTTCATTCAAAGCATGTACCCTTTATTTTCAACATGTCTACTGTGATATGGCGTGGCTTGTGTGAAAAAGTTTCGTCCCTCGGCACATGCAGCCCGGAACTGAAAGGTGCGATCTGCACCTGTGCAACTACTTCAGTCTAGCTCTTAATTCCTATGCCAACATTTCATCACAGAATTACACACTAATGCATAACATGGAAGTTAATGCATGCTGGAGTCAGTGATAATCTTTTTCTTTTATACGCATCATGGAGTTGCTGTAATTACCTGATTTTAACGTGCACCCAATTTCTAATGCACTCCATTCATAGTGTGGTTTTGGTTTTGTATCTGATTGTTGCACACAAGCCATTTTGAGGTTCGATTTTCAGGGGAAAAAAAACTACGCATTAGAATCGGGTAAATATGGTAGCTGTTTCAATTCAAACCAAAGAAAATCAATTACGCTACAATTGGGCTTGCTTTCACAGACCTGATGCATGATGGTTGAGTGCATATTCAACTCCCTCGCAGAGTCCTTCAATAAAAGCACGAGCAGGCTGACTAACAATGCCGAGTGCATGCTTCTGCAGTTAGAAGAAGATGCTATTCAAAAAAACTTCCCACACTATATTACCTTGAAGTCGCACTTAAAACTAATTTTGCCCGTTTTATACAGGAACCTACTACATGCTACACTGATGCAGTGATTTGAGAGTAATTTTATAACTTGGAACAGCCATGGAATTGATTTATCATCAGCATTTCTAGTAGTACACACTAAAACTCCTCTTGATTCTCATTTACCATGTTGAAGGCTTCTTTTAAAGTTCTCACATTTGACACATTGCCACCAGTGTCTTTCCAAGCTTAAGCTATAAGGCCACTTTTGCAGAGAACTTTTTAATAGAAGATAAAAAACAGAAAATTAGTTGTCTGTCTTGGGAAGGACATTGTGTTATCCTAATTAAAATATAAAGCTGTGAAAAAAACTTTTTATTTTTAAAAAATGTACTAATATGCAACTGATGCCAGCAGTCACAACTTTAATTTAGTTTATTGCAAGTCAAATTGATTTTGCTGTTACACACATAAAGAAAGGAGTGGTGCAATGAACCAAAATAATTACACCATTAATTGTCACTGTGTAATAACGGAATGACCAAGAACAATGGTTTTCGCATAGGCGTCTGGACAGGGATAAAAATCTTGCACACGGATAAGTTCGTATTCCTTGCATCAGAAGGAATGACCAAATAGTGAGTTTCGAGAAAAACGAGAAAGAAGACTACGAATAACTACAAATGCTATCAACTAATGTCCAAGACAGTTAAAATCCACCACATTTGTAGATCAGCTCTTCCTTAGTCTTGCGTTCCCTTGATTTTGCTCGTGTGGCAGCTGACATTTTTTTTTATTGTGTTTCCTGCAGCATCAGTTGACCAAAAAGATTTCCAGATATGCTGATGGTCACCTATCAGGCAAGCTCTCTGTGTGTACAGATCAGGCTTGGTACCAATGTGCTTAAAAAAAGTCGAGCGTACCTCTGCGACCATTGTTGAAATGACATACAAACCAAACTTCAGCATTGGTATCCTGAAACCATCTAATGCGTTCCACACAATCTTGCGTTGCTTTTGTGAGCTTTTTGTAGTTATTAAATACAAACAAAAATAGACGTATATGGCAATAAATGGCTATAAGTCTAAACTGAAAAATGAACAAGAAAAACTAAATGCTAATGGAAAAATTAGGTTTTTCTTTAAATGGAAAGCTTTAAGTTACGGTTTCGCAAGATGCGCAGGAGTTACAACTTTAGCTGTATCTTTGTAACGGTGTTAAATAGAAACAATTTTTGTTGCAGCTGATTCAGGAATAAATCAGCATTTTAATTAAACATTTGAAAAATTGAACTTTATCAAAAATATTGCTTTTTAAAAGTGGCCTCATACCTTAAAATACAACTGCACAAGGTCCTGGATAAGAAGTTTGTTCAAAGTTTACCTTAGATGCCCATCACTTAAAAAACAATTCCGGCATTTGTGTGAAGAAGTGTCTCTTTCCAGCACAACAGGCAGGAGACAATTGTCTAGCTATTCTTGAAAATCCATCTAGTGGCACAATTCTTTTCTACGCAGTTCAGCAGAGCAAAGTATGAATTATAAGCCAGTGGACTACATTCTGTGTGGCAGAACATAAAACTGTTAAAAGCACTACAACAGAAGTTGCTGAAAAACTGAAAAAACAGTATCATTCTTATGGCACTTCACACCAATGAGTGTCCAACCATACTAAATCTTTACCTTCTATATTTATAGATAACAAATGAAAGGTGCCTGCATCAGTGGGTGCAGGAGCATGTACAGCTGCAAGTTACGTGCAACATGTGCTGATTAGAAGAAATATTTCATAATAGTTTCTACTCTGGCAACAAGCTTGTAGATTATGGTGCATCTGAAATTCTGTTTTGAAATGAGCTGGTTGGCTTCATAGTCAGTCGTAAAGCATTTTGTCTGAGTAATATAAATTAATCATGTCCCAATATAAGTTGCTGACTGTCTGATTCCTGTTCATGAACACAATTAGCAGAATTAAAACAGACTATGCGCAAACTTCTTCAATGCAGCTGATAGCTGCATTTCAGCTTCTCATTTCAAGTTTTAAAAGGATTAACAAACACAACCAAGAAGTATAGAATTTAATATGTAAATAAAACATGGAATAAACAAACTTCCTGACCCCCCCCCCTCACCCCCCCCCCCCTCAAAGAAAAGTTCTGGAGTCCCTGGTACTGTGCCTTGTGTAAGTGCAATGACACCTTCAAACTGTCACCATTACAAAATTGCATCAAATAGGTATTTCAACACAGCAATACTGCATGTTGGCAAAGTGCAAACCAAATAGTATGTGACTATGTTCTGTGGAACTCTTCTTTTTTTTTTTCGTGATTATTTCACTTTTATTTCCTGGTCTAACTTAAAACTTCCAGCTGAAGTTTTGGCGCACAGTAACTGCACCGTTTTGCTAATATGCAGTGGCATATTAGCACACACACACCTCATTACACTTGACTCAATCCAGGCACCAGCAGCCAACAATGGCTATCAATGGAATGCGCAGGCAAGCTTTTCCTGAATACAGTTGATCCCAGAGAAATCAAACATGGATATATCACACTATTATTTACATCTATCACTCATAACAACCCCCTAAAAGTAAAGCAGCAGTGTTTGAATTTTGAGGCGAAAGCTTCACTACGCTAGGTAAAGCCAGTTTTGCCGTGGCTCCAAGTTTCACCTTCAAATGCCCTTGAGCTTCGAAAGCAAAGGAAAGGTGTACAACTGGCCCCCTGGGACCGTGGACATCTTAGTCGCGCTTCAAGCTACGAAACCGATGAAGAGCGGCAGCTTCGGAAGCAAAGGAAAAGCACATAACTGGCCCCTGGGACAGTGAACACCTCAGTCGCGCTTTAAGGTATGAAACCGATGAAGAGTGGGAGCTTTGAAAGCAAAGGAAAGGTGCATAACTGGCCACTGGGACAGTGGACAGCTCAGTCGTGCTTTAAGCTACATGGTGGTAGTGACAGATGTGCGCTGCATGCAATGGCATTGACAACGTCATGGAAGAAACGCGGCACTGAAGCCTTAGGTCGTTGGCGTTCATTGTGTTCATTGGCGTTGACAACGCTTGGGGGATTCCCCTAAAAATATTTGGTCAACACTGTTCCCACTTCGAGTTATAGATCAATTCGCTCTCGCCCTACCATAAGCTTGCCGTCCCGGTTAGCTCAATTGGTAGAGCGACTGCTCCGGTGTGGCGGTGGTCCCGGGTTCGAACCCCGGACCAGGACGAATTTTTCTTTAACTACGAAGTTTCTGTGAAAGCTGTATAGCTTTCCTTTGTGGCCGTATGGCTGCGCTCGGGTGGACGTCAATGAGTAATTACTCCCTTATTACAAATCTATTCCACCTTGGGGGATTCCCCTAAAAATATTTGGCGTTGACAACGTTTCAGACTCCAATGAGTTTCATGAAAGGAGGTGCGCATAACTGGCTCCCTGGGTCAGTGGACGCCTGAATTGTGCTTTGAGGTACGTGGGGTAGTGAGAGAGAGATGTGGGCTGCATGCCTTAGCCTTGACAACGTTGTGGCAGACATGCAGCACTGCAGCAATAGGCCGCAGCTTTCATTGGGTGAGCAAACTCGCGATAAACCATTAAATGCCACCTGCCAGGGTGGCAGGGTGGGCGTGCTGCCTATCCAGTGTCCCAAACGCACTCAACGTTACAGACACCAAGCCGTGTATAGTTGCCCAATACGCCATAGCTTTCACTCTCTAACCAGGCTCAGCAGTAGTTAAACCGCAGCTAATAAAGTTAGCTGCAGTTCTATGCTCTGTCATGCTCTGTTAAGCGTGTCATGCTCTGGCTACCGGCACGGTAGCCAGAGCATGACAATTCTTGGTGACGCTTTGACATGCTTTCGCATCAAGTGCCCTACATGCAGTGGAGAGACCTATTTGACCAAGTAACTGCTCTGCACTGATAATGAGAGTGAACAAACAGCACTAGCAGACTCTGTCTGCTAGTCGCTAGCAGACAGAGAGGTGGCGGAGCCGCCCGCTCAGCAGTGGCATGTAGCGCAGCAATGCCTCAAAACGCGCTACTGCACTAGTACTTAATCCAACGGTACCACAGTTTCTTCGCACCCCTGGCTTCTATACTTCACTTTCTCTTTAATCTGAGTGTGACTCCTACCCTATAGCCAGCTAGCGGTGGCACTTATGTCAAAGATACTGAGCTCTTTGGTTAAAATCGAATTTCGAAAACTGAATTCGGCACAATTTTTTTTTTAGTTTCAGCCAAAAAGCACAATCCCTTAACACATGACAGAAGCCAACAGCCACAGAAACCAAGGGGCACAGGGGATTTTTTTTTTATTTTTTATTTAGTATTTTGTGGTGTTGATCAATTTAGAATATTACTGACAATGTTATCGCTTAAAGTAATTGATTAGAAAAGCAGAAGAAAAAACAACCACACGCCGCCGGTGGGATCCGAACCCACGACCTCCGAACACACCGGACGCGTAATTCGGAGGTCGTGGGTTCAGATCCCACCGGCGGCGTGTGGTTGTTTTTTCTTCTGCTTTTCTAATCAATTACTTTAAGCGATAACATTTTCAGTAATATTCTAAATTGATCAACACCGCAAAATATTAAATAAAAAAATTTAAAAAAAAATCCCCTGTGCCCCTTGGTTTCTGTGGCTGTTGGCTTCTGTCATATTTATAACGAGCCCCTCATTCCCCTTCCCTTGTTTGCTTAATTGCTTAGCGAGGGCCTTGGTTCTGGCAGCCTTGACGCCATAGGAAGCATAAGAGGGTTCTCACGCAGCTTCCACCCTCTCCGTTCGATGACGTTCTACGTCACACATGCGGTAAATCAGGACGTTCTACGTCCGCCGCTTATGAACGTGGGTGGCGCTGATGAACACTCTCAAGGTTAGGTTACTTGTAAACATAAATACCCCCGAAAGTAGAAGATTTGACAGCCGTCGCCGTAGCTCAGAGGTAGAGCACCGGACGCGTAATTCGGAGGTCGTGGGTTCGGATCCCACCGGTGGCGTGTGGTTGTTTTTTCTTCTGCTTTTCTAATCAATTACTTTAAGCGATAACATTTTCAGTAATATTCTAAATTGATCAACACCACAAAATATTAAATAAAAAAAATTAAAAAAAAAAATCCCCTGTGCCCCTTGGTTTCTGTGGCTGTTGGCTTCTGTCATATTTATAACGAGCCCCTCATTCCCCTTCCCTTGTTTGCTTAATCCCTTAACACAGTCTTTGTTCTGGTGTGCCCATTTTCAATGCAAAATCGCTATAATGAGGAAAAACCAGCATTCAGAATTCCGCTTGTCATGCAGTGAAGTTGACTTAGCTGACCAAAAGCTATCAGCAGCGGCTTGCCTGGCCCATCCTTGTAGCTGAAGGCGTCATGACCTATCATGCCTATACTTTAATGAGCAATTACTATGTTTATAGTGCATTCGTAATAAGATTAGACATCTTCCGATAGACGACGACTAGCTCCACATCCCTGCCCGCTGCAGGTTCGATGTGAAGCAAGACAGGCAGTGGTGGAACTGCGGCACCAATTGCTCCAAACTGCGCCAAATGGCAAATGATGCTACATGCTGCTACAAAATCGAGTCTTTGCTCACTTTTGTGCCACATCTGCACCATAAGATCATGGTAAAACTTTGATGAGAGCAAAACTGAAACTGAAGCCCGCACTTTTAAATGTTGGCTGTGCACTCCTTCCATCACACTCCTTCCACGACTGCGTCACAAAAAGGACGAGTAGGGAAATACTGGAAATTTTGAACAGTTTGTGAATAGAATCTGCTGTTTTATTTGAGTTGTGCCACACGTTTTCGTTTGAAGTACCGAACGAATATCCGAAAATCACGGATGTTCCTGCTCCCCGCAACTCGTGGTCAAAAACTGTGGCGTTTCTAAACAGCACTCACTAGCTTGACATCCACAAGCTCGTGCTTATTACAGAAATTGAATCTTTCTTTTTTCGTATAGCCGATCACCAGCATGCTACAAAGGCGTGCGCACGACAGTGGTAGGCCTTGCATGAAAGAAATTTGCTGACGGCCATTGCGAGAGCTGCCGCAGTCACCCCACTCTCGCGGATCGAAAAACGGAAGCGCAGCACTGCACACTGTGTCATTACGTCGTGCCATGACGCAGCCGACAGTTGGCTGTGAACGCAACAAATGTGTTAACGAAGAAAGTGAACAGGCACCAGTGCTCCTGCCCTTTTCGGTCCCTGCGATGCGCGGCACGCATGGAAATGACTTGTAGCTGAGCACGCGTTAGCTGCAGCACGTGAGCATTCCAGCAGTGTATACGTGGTGGCCACTTTCACCCTGCGCAATTTTCGTCATTAGAATGGTCCTTTAGGCTATTTGGGATAACAAGGAGCAGGAGTATAAAAACTGTGGTTTAACTACTGCTGAACCTGGTTAGAGAGCAAAAGCTATGGCGTATCGGGCCACTATACACGGCTTGGCGTCTAATGTTGAGTGCGTTCCGGACACTGGATAGGCAACGCGCCCACCCTGCCACCTTGGCAGGCGGCAGTTAATGGTTGATCGTGAGAGTTTGCTCACCCAGTGAACGCTGTGGCCTATTGCTGCAGTGCCATGTGTCTGCCACAATGTTGTCAGTGCTAACGCATGCAGCCCACATCTCTCTCTCACCAACCCAACATACCTGAAAGCGCGATTCAGGCACCCACTCACCCAGGAAGCCAGTTATGCACACTTCCTTTCCTCAAAATCATCGGAGTCTAAAACGCCAACGCCAATGAACACAATGAACGTCGACAGCCTATGGCTTCAGTGCTGCGTTTCTGCCACAATGCTGTCAATGCCAACGCAGCAGCACACATCTCTCACTACCTGCACGTAGCTTAAAGCACGACTGAGGTGTCCACTGTTCCAGGAGGACAGTTAAGCGCCTTTCCTGTGCTTTCGAAGCTACCACTCTTCATCGGTTTCGTAGCTTACAGCGTGACTAAGATGTCGACTGACCCATGTATATTTTGTATATTTTGTTTTCGCGCGTATAGTATTTTGTTTCCCCACCTCCGGTTAAGTACACTCGCGTCACTGCAACAATGGGATTGCGTCACCACTAGCTATTAAATTGATGCCACGTGTCAGCAAGCGGAGTATCATTTGAGGAATTTCCCAACGGTTTCTGAAACTGAAGCTGTCCTACTTTTTGTGAAAGCACGCTTCAAGCACCTCTGCATGCGACTGCCACTCCAGAGAACTAATTAAACCATCACAAAACTTTTCATGCGGAACTTTTAACAGATCAGTCAAGGTTTGCTGATATGCTGAGAAGAAAGTATTGCTGCCAAAATCACTCCACTGTTTATCGTGCAAATGGGCAACATTGATGAGTCCATTGCAGGGATGAGTGTGGCTGAACAGAAAGAGAGAAAGAGAGAGAGCGAGAGGAGTGAGTGTGAGTGTGTGTACATGTGTGTATACCTAGCAAGTCGCAACCCATGTCCCACCGATGGCAGCACCTGCCATATAAGGACAGTGGCGCATCGCTTATTGACCGCTCCTCCACTGCGCCCGAAGGGGTAGGAAGACTCCCAAGGATCTATGAATGGACAGAACGACCAATTCCGCATTGGACACCAGCCCATTATCACTATCTGAACAACTGCCATCTGTGAAAGCTGGATCTGAACACCGGAAGCGAAGAGGGAACCGAACTGCTAGTGCACCTAATTCACGTTGGGCCTAACTACCCAAATCGACTATTTTTTTTTTTTTTAAGTTCAGGCATACATGGGTTACAGAAAAATAAGAAATACTATGTGGGGTTTTAATTGCAATGATACCATTCTTGCATTTTGTGAAGATTTTTTTCTTTATATATCTAACTATTTTTCACCCTGAATAAAAATAGCACAATGTCAAGCATTTTTTTTCCCATTTGCTCGTTATAGGTTTTTTTTTTTTTATGAGTGCTACGACGACGAAATTTGGAATAAGGGTTTACCAACTTTTGTTCTAGATCACAGTGAAAATCTGAGCTTGCTGGCACCAAAAGTAGAAATTTTGCTAGAACGTCCTTCCTTTATGCGCTGCAACAGGCAAAACTTTGATACAGAATGCAATTTTTTCTGCTAGAAAAGCAAGAACGCCTGCAACAAAACGCCATTTTTCCTGTTACAAAACCTGAAACCGCTGCGACAAATTGCAATTTCTTCTGCTACAAAAGCTGCTAGAAGAAGTCTACTGTAGGTTCCACCACTGGACAGGCCTAATAACACGAAGCGAGCTACGCACTGCCATAACGCTGGCGGCTGGCACCTCACAGCAGCAAAAGCACTGCTAGCAAAAATACTTCCATGCAAAAGCATAGCCTTACGTCTAGGCTATGGAAAGGTTTATCTATTTGCATGCTTCATATATCAAATTAACAACGTATCAGACTGTTTCATAATCCCCTCTGAGCTCAAAATATCTGTGATTGACTCGATTATCGTTAGTCAGACAATGAATTCTACTAACCCTTTTGTGCATGGGCGGCAGATACCACACATCACAGACAATAGCCCATGACGACATCATCATTGCCAGGTAGTGAATATAGTTCTGCTTGCTGCTGTTCCAGAAGGCATCTCCAAACCGTGCATCGTACTTGATTGCAGCTGGGTAGATGGTGCCACCAACCTCAAAACTGCCTTTCTTGAATTGCATCACTGATGTGTTGTTGATGCACGTGCCTAAAGGAGCCAAAATTCCACATCATTAGTGAACAGAATTCACATTTGTACCTGTTATCCAGTGTAAAACTGAGTAACCTCCACATGTATGTAACCATAATAAAGCTCACATTTCAAATCTTTTGAAGACCAATATGTGATTAGCATTCTTTAAACGCGACTCATATTTGTTTGTCCCAATGTACTAAGAGGTCTGTGTAAAGTGAGTGGAAAATATGAGACACTGAAGAGGAACATTAAATGTAGCTAGATTGAAGATTAGAATCCCGAGATAGCCAGTACATCATTTTTACTAAGAGCAGAGCTTGGATGACTCAGAAAATTATATAAGTGCAAAAGAGATGTAGCACTGCCCCTAGCGAATTGTGTGAACTTGTGCCTGACAGCGAATCGTTCATCATGTACTACCACAATAGGATGAAAACAGTGCGACAAGTCTTGCAGAGACATGGCTTATTCCGCATGTCGCCTCCTCAGCCAGCCTCTGCGATACCTTTGTGCGCAGCAACTTCAGAAGTGCACGTCAAGCACAAGCGCTTTGGGGCATTTACACTCGTGCTCGACAGTGAGACCACCATGTCTAGTAAGGATAGCAAAGAGCATGAAAGGTGGTGCAGAGTACAGCGAAATCTGTTGATACTGATTGTAACAAAGGGCTCGCCTGGTCAGCGGGTAAAGCAGCTTCCATTTTTTATCGTTTTCTCAGACGCTCCAAGAACCCACAACATCCCACGTCATTAAAATGATGCCACATTCCAAACGGTTCATGGTGGTGTAAATGGGAGGAAAAATCTGGGACTTAATTAGAGATTTTCTCAGCAACAGAATAATTTTTTTCCCCAAATAAAATGCTGAAATAGTGATCTACAGTCTAGCGTAACCACTTCGCAGGGTTTCTGTTTCCCATACATTATATTACATTATTTACTGCATGCTAATCTTGATAATTCTCAAACTCTCTAAATCACTCTTTTTCACAGTTGCAAAGACAAAAATAAATTGCTGTTTGATTACCGAGTGAACCACACCTCATGCAGGTAATATGAAACAAATACAAATGTAATTTACCAAAAAAGTTAAACTCGAAATTTTACTTGAACAAATATAGTTTAACTATGGGGTGCAATTTTGTACCAACAGGGTCACTGGTAACATCGCATTAATGATTACTGTGGCTGCTTTCAGTGAAACTCTGCAATATTATGGTTCTGATGCCTTTCCTTCAATGCAATCACCTTTAGAAAGGAACTGATAGCAGTACCAGGGGCGTAGCCAGGAGGGGGGGCTTATGGGGCTTCATCCCCCCCCCCCCCCCCCCCCCCCCCGAAATTATTTAGAACTGTCACCGACTGCAGCATGGCCCACGTACATATCGCGACTTCTGCTATCATAGTTTTGTTCTTGCCTGGATCGTCTGTCCTTCCGTGTGTAAAGTTTAGTATCTGTGATTGCGCAAGATGTTTATTTGCCTTGTTTGACGTATTATATTTATTTATTTATTTACAAATACTTTACAGGCCTCCGGAGAGGCATTGTGTAAGGGGGGTCAAATACAGAAGTTTGTGTAAAATAGGTTAGAAACAAAAAGCCTAGTAAAAGTGCAGCAAAACAGACAAAAACAAGTGAGTTCAGATAACATATCGCAGTTCACAAAAAATTGGTAAAGGTACAAGGCTACTATGCGTCATGGAACAAAAAATGGGTGAAATACAGAGTTACACAAAAGCAAAAGAAAGCATTTCAGGTATACATGAGGGTAGCAGTGCATAAACAGGTCCAATGAAGCAAAAGTCTCCAGCAGCTGAAAGCAAAGCTATATGAATCATGATTATATAAATGACGGGCTAAGCGTTATCAACGAAGTGTTTGAGTAGATGTTCGCGAAAGATGTCATGATTACGCTGCAGGGCGATGCAGTCCGGAAGATCGTTCCAGAGGCGGATGGCGCGCGGGAGTGACGAGAAGTTGAAAGCATGAGTGCTGCCATAAATGCGAGCATAGCTGCAGTTATTATGTAATCTATGTGATTCTATGTGATAGGTAGGAGGGACGTTGTACATGTGCTGGCGGTGAATCAGTGGCATGGATATATTTATGAAAGAGATAAAAGGGCAATGTCGCAAGCAATATTCAAGAGTGACTTTTGTTTAGATACGTACATTAAATGGAGACATACATGTATTTAAATATCTTGTTGCGAGGTTTTGTATATACATGCAGTAACTTTGTTTCCAGTGGCACTTTTTGTCCTTTATCAAGTTGTATCTTCGCACTTCTAAGGTATTTTGCAGAACTCCTCGCTTATACAAGTGATTCGCTTATACAAGTGATCGCTGTTGCGACTGAAATTTCGGTGTGATTACTCGCAATACATGACCAGTAACAGCTGCTGCTGCGCAGTACACTGGAACGAAGGACAGCGTCATTGAGATTTTTCCCTGGCCGTTGCATATGTACAAAAATGTTAAGGTTCTTGAACGATAAAGATTCATTGCCCCACAATGTAATGCCCCACAACCGGGGCCTTTGAGGTAATAAATAAATAAATTAATTAATATATTTGTCCTCTACTTGCTCATTTCATGGCCTTTAATATGTTTTCATATCAGCGGCATGCACTGCTTTGCTGGTTTTAGCCTGAGATAGTTCTAGACTTCGTGCGATATTTTCTTTACTTATTAAATACGCAAAAACATGGAAGCATTGGTATCAGTTATGTTGCCGTGATTTTTATGACATACGAATATATTCTTTTATTTAAAAAAATGCATATTTCACTTGTCTAGGCAGTGTGTAGCGTTATCTAATACACAGTGGCATTGTCAGTGGCAATGCAGTTACTATTCTTCTGTCTGATCCCTCCACAAATTCTATGAGGAGGCCAAGCTGCAACATGAGCCCCCCCCCCCCCCCCCAAATAAAATTTCTGGCTACGCCACTGAGCAGTACTGCATGTAAAATAAACCATACTTTAGGTAGAATACCCCAGAGCTGACACATAACAGTGCCAGCTCTGGTGACACCACACAGCTTTGTAAGAAAACCTCTTGTAATGGTTAACAAACATTTAAACCAGTTTCAATGTTTGCAAAACCACTCATTTACTTATTAGCATTGTTTCTGTGAAGATTCAATCCAACATTGTAAGCAGATGAGCACTTCCACTCTCAGTTGTTGCAGCACTTTCTGTTCATACCTATCAGCAACATACACATCACCTAACACTAAGCAGAAAAACTGCTCAAGCAGGGAAGTGTGTGTGGCAGACACAGTATGTAATGCTAGGACAACAGCAACGTCAAATGTTCTCGCACACAGACTGAAGTTTATGCACCAAAAACACTAAACTGCTCACAAATTTCAGGAAGTAATATGAAAAGCTCCGTCACTCCATTCTTAGTGCAGAAGGGCATTAATCAAAAATTACGGAGGGAACTTAAGGAATATTTACATGCTTTGAAGGCAAAAACATTAATGTTTTAATTTATAGTTTTTCCTTCCTTTCTAATGACACATCTACTCATTAGCATACAGTCGTAAGGCAACGCATGCACTAGGTTCGATTTTATTCACCAAAAAGCAAAGCGGTTTTTTGGCCTATGGGTTGCGCGCTCGCCTTGCAATCTGAAGCTGCCTTCGATTGAGCTGTGGTTCACTGCACCACCTGCATTCGTTCATGGTGCGCTGAACTCAATTCCTCAATTCACAGCGCACCCCGCACACCCACCCTCGATTGAGCTGGGTGCAGTGGTGGTGCTGCTGTGGTGCACAGGACCATAGAACCAGCTAGCAAGGAGATGCAAGAAAGTTGTGCATGTGCAGACAACACTGCTGACACGCTGCACCGTGCTGGCACTAGCAGCACTTAAGCAGTATTGGTGCTGTGAACCAGTACTGAATCAAATGCAGCGTGAAGGTCCCTGGTTCAGTCCTCCGCACCTTAGGAAGAAATTTTTTTTTCTGGACGCCGATGCCGGGTTTCGTTGCTAATGGGCCGTATAAGGCTTATGCCTTAAAATCAACTCACGGGCCGGTACTTGGTCCTCAAGGCAGAAACACAACAGGGAGTGTTGAAGACCATTTAGCACATGCTATCAAGGCCCACAATAAAGTCGGGAAATTAGACCAAATAGTTATCCACAAAGATAGCATTTCTGTCAAGAAAAAAAAGCAACTAAAACAAAAAAAGAGTGAATAAGTATGCAAATACCTTCAGGAAATATAAGAATTGGAAGCTTCGTGGGATCTTCAACGTGCTCACGAAGACTGTAAAGCAAAGATGGAAATGTGGTGATCTTTAATAAAACAAGCACTCACTCATATGGGTGTGCGAACAGAACTCTTTTTAAACCAAATCGAATACAAATAGGCTAACTTTACTTCCAAATCAAATATGAATTGGTATGGTTTATGGGGTATAACGTCCCAGAGCGACTCATTCTATGAGGGACGCCGTAGTGGAGGACTCCGGAAATTTGGACCACCTGGGGCTCTTTAACGCGCGCTGACATCGCACAGTACACGGGCCTCTAGCATTTTGCCTCCAAAATGCAACCGCCGCAGCCGGGATCGAACACGCGTCTTTCGGGTCAGCAGCCGAGCACCATAACCACTGAGCCGTGGTAGACAAATACGAATTGCATATTTATTTATTTATTTCAGATATATGAAGGGCCCTCGGGTGAGGGGCAGGCTAACAACATGGCATTAATAAAACAATTATTCGCTACTAGTGTCAATATTCCCACAAAAAGAATACTACTTATGCGAATCAGAAGCGCTATAGGTCAGAAGTTAAAGCTGTAGCCACCGAAAGATACAACACTGGTCTCGAGGAAGGGATACACAACACAAAGTCAGTATATTAACTATATAAGTGCCATGAAATATGCATAGGAAAACTACCTTTCGCTACTGATAACAGCAAACAAACTAGCGCTGAATATCCATGGATGAGAGGAACGAGTTACAACCATAGCCTCCCATATCGGCCATTAAAGCAGGGCAGGTCTAAACCTGGCTGAACCCTGGAAAACAAGCCATTCTTGAAGACCACATTTATGAGCATTATGAGCATTGCCACACAAATGGACTGCGTCGCGGAGCTGAACCCTCCTTTTTGCACATACCACTCACGGCAGCATGCTGTCTGGCGTTGGAGTGGTACCTGTTCTACAGCGACGGCTGTTAAGCGCCCATTCCCTGGGTTTTGAGTCATACTAGTAGTAGTAGTAGTAGTAGTAGTAGTAGTAGTAGTAGTAGTAGTAGTAGTAGTAATCTGTGTAACCGGAGTGTGTCTGCCACAGGGACTGCCTGGAGGCAAGTACCGTATAAGGAGGAGGAGGTTGGTTTGGTTTTGTGGGGTTTAACGTCCCAAAGCGACTAAGGCTATGAGAGACGCCGTAGTGAAGGGCTCCGGAAATTTCGACCACCTGGGGTTCTTTAACGTGCACTGACATCGCACAGTACACGGGCCTCAAGAATTTCTCCTCCAAAGAAATTCTAGCCGCCGCGGCCGGGATCGAACCCGCGTCTTTTAGGAGGAGGAGGAAAGTTACCATGGAAGCAGGAGGGTATGGAAAGACCGCAGGAATGCGTAACTAGAAGGCAGTTACCATGGGCACCACATGGTAACTACCAAAGGAGACTATGCCAAAAGCGAAGGAATGTACCACGGTTCATCTACAACAGGAGAGGCTCAGCAGTGCTGGCACTGTGCGCCTGTAATGACAGACTGTAGAGGAGCGCAAGTCAAAGCACGAGAGTGCGTACAAACTAAACAGAGCGCTATATAACAACACATATATGCATGTCGATTTCAAACTCTTTACCTCAATATATCGCAAAATATCAATGAATCTCACGTTACACAGTGATAACTGTCCTGTGAATGTTTTTGAAAATGTAGTTGAAAAAAAAAAACCACACCATGCCCTATTCGAATTTCCAGTTATTCGAAAACTATTCAAAAACTTAAGAACAGATTCAAACCATTTCAAATAATTTCGAAGTACACTATTTGATTCCTTCAGTGAATCTAACAGAAGAATAATCAATTCGCTATTTGAAAATTTAGAATATTCGCACACCCCTACTTATCTGCAATGCATAGCTCACCGCTTGGCAACTGCCTGCCTGTCCTTGATCTCTGCTCGCTCAAACCAGATATGCGATGCCGCCTTGTTGAGGGCTGTCTGGATGACGCCAATAAATCCACCTTGCGTCTGGCCCACCTGTCAACAAAACAATGTTTCATTTAATGTTCAATGCCCAGAGGTTGCTTGCTCACTCCCTTACCAAGGCATAACAGTTGTCACTTGCCAACATGGCCACGTCAATTGGGGAAGTGTGGTTTGCAACACATATGCCGCCAGGCTTCGCCCGGTTTTCTCTGAAAAAGTCACCTTGTAGTTCAGCATCACATAACACGGCAGCCAAAACGCATACTGTAAACACTCCACCTTTCAAAAAGAAATTTTTAAAAATTCTCTCTTCGTATCTCTTGTGCACCTAACTTGTACAGAAAGCCTCCTATATAGTAAAAATGCTTTGTAACAAAAACATTCAGATAATGAAAAAACTTGAAGGGACACTTAATCTCCAGCTTAAAGGTATGACGCGACAACGTTAATGGGTCCTTTCAGCGGCCATTACTTCACAGACGTGGACACCGTTCTTTCTTTCACCATTATATAAAGCTTAACCTGCCCTTCAGGGTACAATGTGAGAGCATTAAAGATCCTTCCCAAGCAAGCATTCCTTATCTGTCGCCTATAGGTTCTACCTGCATGCCCATATATGCGGAATTGGTCATTCTCTACTCTACATTAATAGATCACGGGGAGTCCTTGTACCACTCCTGGTGCAGTGGTTGAACGATGCGCCACTGGCCCTTACAGGTGGCTGCTTCAAACAGAGCCGCCAGTAGGGCTTGTGAGACCCAGGTTGCCCTTCCCGAACAACCTCTCCCGACCAATCATTAATCTAACTGCCACCTGCCACGGTCGGCAGGTTGTGATGATGTCACAAGGTCATGTGGCCCAGGTGGCAGGTGGGCCACCTGCTTTTCTCAACCTTAACGCTGTCACGTTAACCTCTCCCTTAACGCTGTCATGTTAGCATTAAAATTAAAAAAAGAAACTGGAAGTGAACCCAAGCCTGCTGCTGTAACAGAGTGCTTGATCGCTTCTTCCAACACACAACGGTGTCCTTTATGAAAAAGATTAAATGCAGAACAAGAATAATGTTGACAATTTAAATGCTAGTTAGTAGCTACATAAATGTGCACACATAAGTAGGTCCCACAGCACTTGAGAGTAAAAGGTTGTTCTGTTGATTAATAAGTACAAAAATGGCATGACACAAAAGCTAGTTATGAAAAATGCCGTCACTGTAAGAAAACACCCCTGCAAAATAAATACTTTATAACAGCATTACACTCTGACACAAAATTAATTTAATAATTCAGAGCAAATAAAGATCTTTCAAAATAAAAAAAGAAGGATGGTTGTTTGGTGCTTGTACATGCTGCAGAGGGAGCATTATGCATACCATGATTTATGTAGAAAACTGTTAACAGAAAATTACATGCACCAAACCTAGATGGTTCAATATTAATATAGTTTTTACTCCTAAAACAAACAGAAAGGCTACTGACAGTTTAGTGACAGGTGCACTACAATTTGAAAGTTAAATATGAACGAGCTGTTACTGGCTAATGGTATCTGCTACAGCTCAAGCAGCATAGGTGCACTTGCACAGAACGGACCCAATGTCAGCATGCAGATGGTTTGGTTTTGTAAGCGTCTGCAAGCGCTGCATATAAAAAAATGGAACGCAGCACATGGGTGGCTTACAATGGATGGTACGGCAAAGCAGCGCTGACGGACAGGACGGAAGAAGTTCAGCGCATGTGTTTGTCTCATCTTCTTCCGTCCTGTCCGTCAGCGCTGCTTTGCCGTACCATTCAACATGAACCAACCAGCCCGACTCAGCCCTCTCCTTAAAATGGATGCATAAATACAAATACAGTCCGCGTCATGACCAATACTGTAATCACATCAGCAATTCAATGTCTGCTTTAGAAATGAGACGTGAACAGCAAAGCTTATATGGCAAGAATTAGCACAAGAAAAGCACCACGATTAACACTGCGAATGAAATATTTAAACTGACAGTAGGATTGCATTTGGTAGAGTTTTGCTATGAATGAAAATCCGTAAACTGCTTTACGGTGACAATGTACTGTAATATGTTAATCTCAGTACCGAGCTTCCAGTTCAAACAATCCATTGATCTACCGGTGGCAACCATAGTACTACCACCACAATGTGAGAAGAGTTCACAATCTCTCAGGCAAACAAGAGAATCCATGGTGAAACACTGTGCACAACAAACGGGCACATATAGAGGAACTAAGAAGGTAAAGAACCTCAAAAAACTAAGGGTAGCACCATCTCCTTTCTCCTCCTCCTGCACAGTCACTTGCTTGCTCCCTTTTCGTCCATGGCTCCACCTACGGGGTGCTCAAGTAGCAGACGCTCTTCGGTGCGATCGCACTACACATCGCATTCTATCGTGTCCATGCTTACATGCACCACTCGCATTGTTTGGCACCGCGGGGGAGGAGAAAGCAACAAAACAAACAAGAAAAAAGCATGCGAAAACATGTTATGGCGCTTGGCCAATGGGAGGGTCGAACATCCGTCGCTAACTGCGCTTCTGTGTTGCTTCTTCATCCTTTTGCGTGTGTCTGTTTTGCTGAGTGCAGTGTTTCCTCATGGATTCTAATGAAGTTGCACATCTAGCAATTCTGTTAAATCAAAGGATATTCATTATTATCATCCAACTGAGCCTAGCCAAATGGCTACAGCAGAAAGCTATGCAGCTATTTTAAATCTTCATAGTTAAAGAGACCTGCCCTAATCCAGGCTCCCCCCCAAGAATCACCGCCACACCTAAGCAACTGCTCTGCCAACTAAGTTGAATGGTGGAGCCAGAAGATGGTAGGGTGAGTTTTCGCTAAGCTTTGACCTAATATGCAAGACAGTAGAAGTCAATTAATACACATAAAAAACAGAAGGAGATCAAGAACTGATCACACAGGTCTGCCTTTGTTGTTGTTTCCAAAGCCTGACACAGTCTGAAAAATGTAAAGAGCTTGTTACTGGCTAAGTAAACTGCTTCTAAAGATGCCTACTGCCAGATAAACAGATAAATGTGCCTATTGAGGCCAGCTTTGTTGTTAGTATAACAAGCACTAATGAATCAAAAGCCTTTGTGAGACCAACACACAGGGGATCAGCTTAGCATCCTAAGCCAAAAGCATGCTCAACACTTTCAATGAAAGACGTCACTACAGTGAATATTAGACTATATTAGTACCACAAGGGAAGGATGCAGAGGAAGTGAAGCTAATTTTCCATATTAACCATACCAACAAATGTACATACCACTATTTTAATTGGCTTCCATATTAAATGATTTCAAAAACTCACATGTATTACCAATACAAATTTTGTAGTAAAAGACACTCTACACCTCACACAACCTTGGCATGCAATGATTTGGCCTCTTTACCACAAGAACTAAAGTGAAAAATCCTTCAGTTTTTTTCATCCCTGTTTGCACAACAAACCAGCCCACATAAATGAAACCTCACCTGTTGTGGTAGGTAACAATGGCTGACACGGCCCGTGACAAAATTCGGAAAGTGATCAAGCTGATATGCCAGTAAAGGAACCGCTTAAATCTGAAAGTAGCGCCAAAATAGAGTTCACAATTTATACAGGGCAGATAACTGTGGGAAGAAATTGTCACAATGGCCAAAATAACACCCACTGTGTCCAGCTTTGCAGCTCAGAATGCTGATATACTGCAGAACCCCGCATATAATACGAGCTTTTTTTCCAGATTCTAGCTTGCCAAATTTCCGCCTCGCATTATATGCAGATCCAAACAATTTTTGGCTAAAATTTGCAGTTCCGGTTTCGTTATTATCAAGCGCCGTTACCACCATGCTTCAAGTGAGAAGGGGCGCTATCTAGCGGTGGCGTAGGTCTGTAGTTTCGATTTCAACGCCAGGTCACTACGCTGGCCTGACCTCGCGACACACAGGACGATCGCACCTCCCATGGTATTGGGACTGCACAAGCAGTCCTTGGCTGCTTTTAAAAGGAAAGTAATGCTGCCGAAAGCATCAGTACTGCATCAAGCGCTGTTACATGGGCTGGATGAGGTAGGGAAAGCCTGCAGTTACTGCTGCCGGACACGGGTCTCTCCGGCCACGCTGTGCAATTGGATGGCGGACGCTTGGGCTATCAATCCGAGGAACTCGGTTGTAATTTCAAGAAATGCGAGCTATCAAACGCGCTCGATGGTACCGAAGTCGTGTTTCAGTGGAAAGGTGCCTCTGACAAGGGCTTTTCGGAAGATAGTGCACCCGACGGCGACAATCGCTAAAGCACTGACTACGGACACTTCCGAAGCGTGCACGCCTGCGCGCCCGCATTTGTGCCGGAGCCGGTCTGCACATGCTCGCGGTGAAGGACATGAGTAAGCGTGAGTGTGGCACCCGATCTGTATCTTCCAGATATCTGGCGCCCAGCGTCGTATCCGGTGCGCCGGTATACACAAATAATCGGAGGACATTCAGCTTTCATGACATCCGAAACGTTTTAGAGCTGACTGCCTTACTTGCATTATTCGCTGATGAAATCTTTTTTTCCGTTTTTGCTATCCCCAAATTACACTTTGTATTATATGCGGGTCCGTATTACAGACGGGTTTTACGGTAGGCCTTGCAACGTAAGAGCATGGACGGTTAGTCCCATACACTGGCGCCCATAAGCCACCACATGACCAAAATAAATTAAGAATGCCTAGTAAACACACACTCTCCAATAACACTAGAGTGCATTGAAGACAAACTTCAACACCTTGGCACAAACTACAATATTGTGACCAACCTGACAGCTGCTAGCAAGAAAACTAAACAACTCCTTTACTCACCGGCCCTCTGGAAAATAGCCCAGTATAGCAGTACAGCAGACGAGCCAAATCATGCCAATGCATGTCAACGCCACCCTGGGGTAAAATAAAAAGCAACAAAAATCCTTCAATTTACAAACTGTGGAGTTCAGAAATAAGCCCACAAACATGTGCCTTTGAAAACTTGCAGCAGCTAAAGAAGTGCTGAAACATACATCAATCTTCTTGTCTACCTTTACAGTGAAATAAATGTGAATGCCCTTTTAACGGTGAGATAAATGTGAACTGCCATCTGCCACGAGTTCCCAGGCCTCATGCAGAAATGCCAGAGACAAAATTACTGCATCCGTCTTTTCCAATGAATGCATGAGCTCGCACTTCAGTTACGGGTGCAACGGCCTGGCAACTTTTGCAACAGACGGCAAACCAGCACATACTGGACAATGCTAAGGTACTACATAGCAATGCTGAAATCCGACTAATACCCCGGTCACACAGCAGTTTTCGAAGGCTTTTCCAGCAAATGCATCTCGTTTCACCAAAGGAGTAAGACCTGAAAGGAGCAGCATTGCTGCTACATGGTACAGCTAGTGTAGTGTAGTGGCACCCCTAGTGTAGCATAATGAGGTGGAAGTGAGTTTCAAAACTGAAGTGGCGTATTCATTTGTTGAGCTTAAAAATTTAATTCATCGTACTTCCTCCATAGAAGAGCTACCGATAGCTTCTCTCATAAGCAGCAGCAGGTTTTGTTTATCGCCCTAGCCACCATGGGAACTTGTTGCTGCCACATTTTTAATTTTTATTGTCTTGAGATTATAAATATACCCAGTGATGTGATTGGCTGAAGCCATTTTGGAGCAGCTTTTTGGAGCAGCCAAAAGGGAATTTTGGAGCAGGGAAACAAGCTTTTGGAGCAGCTCAAGGCTCATTGCAAGTGAAAAAATTGACTTTGCGAGAAGTAAAATAGTAAAATAAGGAGGAAACCTTTGGAAACAAAAAGGTGCTGTTCAATAGGATGTTAGGGGCATTTCGATGCGAGCAAAATGCAAAAACACCCGTGTACTCAGATTTAGGTGCATATTAAAGAACCCCAGGTGGTCCAATTCTGCAGTCCCCCACTACGGCGTGCCTCATAATCAGATCGTGGTTTTGGCAATAATTTAATTAAATTAGAGGCAATTGTGAAACATCATATGTTGGCCCAAATAACTAATTTTAGAACTTCAGTGTACTGTAATCTTTTATGCGACCAAGTATAGATCAGCCCTGTGTTATAGCCGCCAAGCCCCTATAGGACAGCAGTTATAAATGGACAACAAGGAATTCACTGGAACTTTTATTTAAAAATGACTAGAATGCAGATGACAAGCTTACAGAAAAACAATGAAATAACACTATCAACGTTTCGAACTGAATAATAATTATGTACACGACAGCACAACTTTTCGGCTTCTTGGCCTATCAAAAAGCAGTGGACCTATTCTGTGCCTTTTTTCTGTGAGCAACATCATTCAGTCTTTAACTGCAAAATACTGCCTAGTTGGCTGCCTTAGGCGACATTTTGTCAACAGCAGCTGAAAGCCTTGTTTTCCCTTCAGCAAGCAAGGCCTGCCCACTTTCAATATCACCAAAATTCTTCATCTTTATGCCATTGTTGATGAGCAGCTCTGCATTCACCAGCATTTTCTTTGCTGTTTCTACTTCCAGCTTAAGGGTTTTGTCAGCATCACTTGGTGTCATCTTGGGCACATTGGCACGCTGCCGTTTGGCATGCTCTTCTTCAGAAGCCAAACGTTCTCTGTACCTTTTGCTTGCCCCTCGCACTGCTCTGACAACATCAGGCGTAACATCAAAGTGAAAATACGCGTTTGGCGCAGCTTTGGCGCACAATAACAAAAATGTAGCAGGATGTAGCAGGTTTTGCCTTTTGGCGCACATCGGCGCAATTGGCGCAGCTATCACATCACTGTATACCATATTTACTTGCATAATTTGTACACTTTTTTTCTTTAAAATTAGGGCTGCAAAGAGAGGGTGCGCAAATCATGCAAAATTTTCTGAACACGTCCTTAAAAACTCAACAAAGGTCATAACACCCATTATATATGGTATACTGGCGCCTATACGTAGACCCCCCTCTCGCACCCCTCACTGCCAACAAAAAAAGTTGACTCCAAATAAAAGACACATATCCAATACCGCCTCACCCCATGCTATGTAGTTCCTCACGGGATGGCATGATGGCACATGCACAGCTCAAAGAAATAAACAGGCAACGAGACAATCACGAAGCCAGCAGTACGAGGCAAAGGAGATAACAAGCGCCAAAACGGGGCCCTCGCGTGCAGCCTGGCTGACTAGCAGCACATCGAACAGCAAATGGTTTGGTAGTTTCGGATTCGGACGAGCACACGACTGTTCATCCAGGAAAGTGGCCGCCAGCACGAGCGAGCCATTCAAATTGCGCGCAACTCGGACTCTTGCCACTCACACCTTTCACAATCATACATGGCGACGTGGCCACGCCGATCTCCCCAAGTCTGCCTAGCAAGCACCCAAGTACATGCTGGCAGTCTGGTGCAACAGAGGACAACAAAATATTTGTGTAGAAGTTTTTTTCTTTCAAAAATCTGGGTGAAAAGTTGGGGGCGCACAAATTAAGCGAGTAAATGCGGTATGTCCAAAATCAAATCCACACAAACTTATTTATATTTATATGATTTTTCCAAAGCATTTCTTTCTTTTGCTTTTATTCTTCTTCACTGTATGGCGCTGCGATCACAGCTACTCAAAGGTCTCACATGGCCGTCTCTACCACCAAGGTCCTTTGTGGCAAAGACACAACACTTGTGCCATGTAGATGTGCACCATGTGCCTTTGAACATAAGGACCAGATTCTCAAAGGCCTTTACAGTGCCCGTGTGACAGAGGTATAAGGTATAAGCTTACTTGGTTTGTCGTCATTAAATACCAAGCCTCCCTTGGCTCCATCCAACGCTACATACGAGTGAGGAATTATACTTTTGTATTGAACTATTGACAGCCCACTCACCCACACATTACCCCAACCTATTTGATGAGGTATCTTTATTACAGGTCTTTCATTTTTGTCGCAACATTTGAATTACTTGGGGCCAGAACCCTTTTTGCAATCAGCAAGGGCTCAAATAATAACGATTTTCATGGCTCCCACTAACTTCAACAGCTACACACCCTTCTTGTGAACACACTCTGGAATTCTGTAGCTTGACATTATGCTCAGTCAGTGTCAAGTAAAATTTAGGTAAAATAAATACAGAGCTAGCTGTGAAATTAGCACTAGTATGCCCCACACTTATCTTTCTGCGCTGTCACTGGATCAGTATTCAATGTACTTAACTTCAAAGATGCACAAACTGCCCATACCCAAGAGCATTCATCAAAATATACTTTTCTTCCCAAAATAATGCAGGAAAGTATATTTTTATTCTGGCCATTTTAACACAACAATGCTTTATGCAAAACAGACAAACTTTCAAATTTTCAAACATGTAAGAAATGAATCAAAGTAAAAATGCTGCCATTCCTCATTTAGCAGATAGCTACTCACCTCATCGGGAACAGAATAACGTAACGAAGCACGCAACCAATACACCAAATGACTGTCAGCCGAAAGCTGCAACAAAAGAGAACACTTCAGTTACAATTGGAACTGAGAGTCAGTGATACTAAATAACAAGGTAGTATCTGCTCTGACAAGCATTCAAAGGCTCCAAATAACAGTCCAGAATAAACAACAGGCCAGGCAAGCACAAATTCTGAAAAGCTGCATTTCGAAGTAGTGTAGAACCCCGCTATAGTAAACCCGGTTATAGTAAAAACTCGGATATAGTAAAGCAAAGCTGCAGTCCCATTTCGCCTCCCATAGACAACTGTACATTTTTTTTTTTGTTATAGTAAAGATTTTTTTCCAGGAAACGGCTATAGTAGAGCGTCTGGCAGTGGCGATATACTTCCCGCGGAACGATGACGTCGCGGCACGCGCGAAGTCTAGGATCGCGAGGCAAATAGATACTGAATATGATAAAACGGCGCTCTTTGAGGTGGCTTCACCACAATGCTCCACAGTCGAGAGGAGAAGCCAACTTTTTGAAGAGCTTGAGGCCGTGAGGCAAAGCGCATGGCGCGCACGGAAAAAGTAAAGCGGGCTACGAACGTAGCAAGAAGGCGGCGCGGGTCGCTGAGAAAGGAAAGCCAGCAAAAGTGCAGTGAGGAGTAGAAAAGGGAATAAAAGGGCGTGCGTTTGGTGGCAGCGCGAGACACGGGGAAGCAGCGGCAAGAAGCGGAGGCGCGGCGGCACTGCGTAGGCGGTTTTGCCGCGCTCGACTGCGCCGCACGCGTTTCTTAACTACTGCCTCTTAAATGACGCTGAGGCCACAGAAGGCGACACCGTGATCATGCAAAGCTTTGGTTTGCCCATGGAATCAAACTCGCTTTATGTTTATAACCACGTTGTATTCGTGCAAATGCGATACTTCCAAGTAAAACGAAGTCGAAAACGTGATACCATGTGATAACCGAAAATAAATAATTATCACATAAACGGATGATAAGAGCAGGTTGTAAGGTATTTCTGAATGTTTCTTTAATATACCGACACTTCATTCTTAGTAAGCAGCCAGAGGGCATAGTCAGAGCCATGCCATCACCAACAACTGATATAGCAAAGACCCTGATATAGTAAAGATATCTGCTGGTCCCAGCTACTTTACTACAGAGGGGTTCATATATTACACTAAATAGAACTGATGCTGCTCCTTAAGTGCTGCACTATGTCCTGTTTACATACATTTTTATCAAAAGTGCCATTAAGGTAATTATACTGTCCTACTCTTGGCTATGACTAATATGTGTACAAATGACGCCAGAAAAATTTCTTGATAAACCTTTCGAGCATCAATTAATGCGTCAAGGTTCAGCATTGTGACTTTCGTAGTGAAGCAGAACTTACTGATTTGGTATCATTCCAGATAAAAAAGCTGCAGTATATTTTCACAAATTTGCAGTGCCTCAAACTTTCAGAAACTTTCATACATGCTAAGTGGTCCTCTTTTCAAGAATCATAGAGTTAGAGTAATTAGGGCAATTAAAATGGAGACGCAATACTAAGTAACTTCATTCACTGCCCTACTGACACTGAATTTGCACCGGTAGCAACGAGGGCTTAGTGCTGTTAACAGCTATCTCCATGAAGCCACTCTTTTACTTTTTTCTTCCTGCCATGAAAACATAATGGAAGGACATTTACAGAATATGAGCATAAAACTAACCTGACAAATGTGTAGTTCTTGTTGGTCCTTGTAAGCAAATTCCAGGAAGGCAGCTCAGCAGTCGCAAACCGCTTGGTCACGACATCATCGATAATGGCCTGACAACAAAGTGCACAGGGTTTCAGAATATGTACTGGCTGCAGGTGGAAATCAGCTCACACCTCAACACCTTTCTTGATGAAATAGGTGATGTCACCCAAGTGGTATTCCTTGAGTGGGATGTTGATGATGGGCTGCTCAGCTCCAACAATGACATCTTCTCTCGTGATCACTGCAGATGGCACAAGACGCGTAAGTGCCAGTCAGGCAACGCTGCAACCCTCTCACCTGAAGCTGCAGTGTTCGTTTGTTCAGCATCCAAAGCTGTAAGGTCCTCTGCACTTTCTTCTCGCATGAGTCTTTGCCGGTTTGCTCGTTCAATCTTAATTCGGCCATACTGCACAGAAAGGAAACAGAGAGAGTTCCCAGTGTTGCATCTCCACATTCTTCAATGTAGTAAAGTTTCAATCATAGCATTACAACCATGCTGTCCTAAGAATACTGCCCTGCCTCATGCAAAAACAACCATGACGAATAACAGCATCTGCACAAGAACCTGTCAGGTTTGGCCCTAACCTTTTGGCATAACTTCCTGGAGCACATGTATATGAAGTTAAATATCCAAGCCCAAACAGTTCTTCCAAATGAAAGAGAAGTCACCAAATACTTTTTTTACATCAAGCTTCTAATCATGGCACTCAAACAATACTGTAGTAACACTAAGAAGAGAAGGCAACACTGAACATGATTTGCTACGTCCTAGCTTTTGCGACCAAAGTGGGAGATAACAACACGCACCATGGCCACTGCTTTGCTTTACAAGGTACACCCCCTGTCAAAAGTTCCCAGGCCGCAGGGTCTGCTTTTGAGCAGTGTACTGGGGCATTTACAATGCCCCTGGACCTAAAAATACCCACAGGGGGTAGGAAAAGCATCGTTCTCACCTCTGAGAACCTTGCTAGCTTTATAGGCATTTTAAGGACCAAAATAAACTGCTCAAAAGCAGACTCTATGCCTAAAAACTTTTGATGTGCCCTGAACAGGTGCCCACAAAAGCCTGAATTTTCTTACTAGGTAGAGGTACAGCCAGGCATTAAGAAGTGGATCGAGCTGTTCGCGGAGAAAAGTATGGAGTTCATTCGTCAGTTTGCGGATGCACGCTGAAACTGCTAAGCAACTACATTTTGCTGTACTTTTCGTGTTCCAAAAACTTCTGTGGGCACCTGTACATGCCAAAATACATGCCAGAATACGTGCCAGAATACATGCCAATCCCAGCGCTAAAGTTACCCATGAGCTTCTAATTCAAAAAAAGACATTTTTCATCTTGGCACTTTATCAGTACCTCGCAGAGTGTTGCCTGCACCACTGAAAAAGGGGTTTAGTGACAACTTGCCTTCCTCCTAGTAAGATTGTGTTTTCCTTTCAAGCACATGCTACAATTGGGGTAGACAGAGCAACTCCAAGATAAACTTAACTGATGCTTATTGCATTTATTGCCAGCATTGTGTTAGTACATCAGCAAAAATAACGTGTCAGAAATCAAAGAAAAAAAAAACAAGCAAATAGAACTGGTTTGGTTGGTTTGGGGGTTTATGGGTGTTTAACGTCCCAAAGTGACTCAGGCTATGAGGGACGCCATAGTCCAGGTCTCCAGAAATTTTGACCACCTGGGGTTCTTTACCGTACACTGACATCGCACAGTACACAGGCCTCTAGAATTTCGATCGAGGCGATCGAGGCCATCGAAGCACTGATTTTTTTTTTTTAATCTGGTGGAGAATTGCATGGCACCAGGATTCGAACCACGGTCCTCTTGCACGCGAGACGGATGCTCTACCTCTATGCCATCGCTGCGCCCCCATATAGTTTTGCTGAACAAGGGGTTGTATACAGTTTTTCTTTTATGTCCAAATACTGATGCTGTAGTACTGTCACAATGATACATTCCTGAGAGATGCAGCAAGAACAGTAACTTCTCATTAAGCTACATTCAAGAAGAATACAGCCAAACAGTTACCGTGACATGTATTACTGCTCAACTTACCTCCTGATGAAGGCTTTTCCCCACCAACACAATGAATGTGGTTACCTTTCTTTACTTCATGCCAAGAACAGTCACATATATAGCTGCACAGATGTATAAGACTGCTACTAAAGCTCCTGACCTGACACTGGCATAACAGTACTGGAGTGAATGGTTTGCACATGCAAAGCTAAATTTTGTGCATGCAATTGTAAATTTTATACATGTAAAGTTAAGAGTTTCTACCGTAAATTTCATTTCAGTGTCCTTTCTTTTACTCTCTTAATGCAAGCCAGACATGTTTCGCTGTCAAAACTGTTTAAAAATCTGAAGTTCACAACCAGAAATGTAGGGCCAGCTGCATTCACAGAATGATTCCCATTCCTATAAATGTTGCTTTACATGCCAGGTCAGGCTACAGCCAGCCACAACTTAATTTGGTACAAAAGGCTAAGTTAACAATGACAACCGCAGCCTATGGTGCTTGCCACATTCACTGAAGAAAACCCTGGTATATGTCACATACGCATACTGATAAATGAGAACTTTGTTGATATTTGCAAGTTCAAATAATTTCAAAGGTGCTATGTAGGTCTGCAATTTATAATATGAAAAAGTCAGGTTGCAAGCACATTAGAGGATTTCACAAAATATGATCAGTATTCAGTGAACTGGGGAATCTGTTTTTGTTTTTGTTCACCTGAGGCCAAAGCTGTCAACGTTTCCGGTCGTTGTGTACTATCCGCTTATTCCAGATTTATCCGATTTCAGCAATATAACGAAACAAACTTGTTCAACGCAGACGTAAGACTGAGCTGACGAGCACTGATGCAATCAAAGCAGACAAGTCTACTCGCTGATAAGCTGTAGTACGGGGCATCGTACGACAATATCACTGAGCGCAGGAAAGCCACTATGTATAACCTTGCCTCCTGCAATTCGCTTAGCCGGATGCCGGCGCAACCAAAGAACTGCATCACTTCCTTTGAGAGGTTACGAACTCAAGATCAGTTTAGTGTAGGCCATCGTGCCCGGCAACTCATTTGAAAAAACACGTAAAATAGCTCGCTTGCGTGCCAGGGTTACCACCATTTACATCATTTTTAAGGTCGGACGGTAGTGTTGATGTACACCCGCCAACGTATAAGCAGCTGTATAGGTGCCAGAAATACAGTTCCTCATCGGATAATTATTTCGCACGCTGCGTAGTTTCTCCAGATAGAGGGAATTCCATTTGCGCGGGCAAAGTGCAGAACGAAAATGCAAGACGCACGAAAACCTAGCGAAATACCACTGCAATGTGTCCTGGCACAGCGTATCGAAGAGCTCGTATGCATTTTAGCTGAGCAAAACAGGTTGGTGGCTGGCGATAGGCGCAGCACATGTCATCTCCAAGTCAATGTGTGCCGACCGGCGAACGGAAAAGGCAGCGCTCTGAGCAACGGGCTGGGCAGCAGCAAGGTTCGGAACTGCCAAGAGCTACAACATTGTGACCAAATATGAACGAAAACAACTTCACATCACAAACTTACCTCAAAAAGTTTCAGGAGACACCGTATGTACTGCTTTCTTATCCCAAGGCTGGTGTTTGTCACTGATAAAAAGAACAGCAGGAGCAACACGGAGGACGCGCAGGTGACAAACAACTGGAAAGGATGTGTCAAATACCATAGCAATGTTGAGATCGCGTGGGACTTGCAGTCCATCGCCATTCACCTAACGGATCAGCAGCCCTCTCTTGCCTATCCCCCCGATGATCCCTCGGACGTGCTGGTGGTGTTGATGCGTCGCGGCAATGCGTTCTTCTATCGTGAATCGAGTCAATAAGTCAAGATGAGCCAGAACAAAAACAACCGCAAAAAACAAATAAAACAAAAGTATATATACGTTATGAATTATTTATTATTTATACAACGTTACAACTTTATGTAACAACAATAAAAACATTTTATTAATAAAATGTACATTTTATAGCGCCACTATGAGCATAGTATGAAAGTTTCCTTGTGACATGCCTAAGCTCTTTTAGGCTTCTCTCCATCGGCAGTACGCGAGGAGTGGTGCTTCGCTTTCGTTTGCCCCTTTAGACGTATTTGTGATTTAAACTACTAATTTGAAAGACGAAAATATGGTCGAATTAGCCCCTCCAGTTTCCGTATCACCTTTCATCAGGGTAACTGCCTTTCATCTGATCTTCTGTTAGCGTGTTCTGTATATCATGTAGCATGCACCGCCAGGACAGCAGAGGTCAAATGACCGGTCTCTATTAGGAGATCGATTATGTGACCTTTGGAAAAGCTTGCATTGAACAGATGCGAATTTGTGAGCACCATGAATTATTTTGTGGCAGTTGCAACTTCAATAGCATCAGTTATATGACCGTAACCTCTCAGCACCTTGTGGTCGCAGCCTATGTTCTCACATAATTCCACCCATTATTTTGCTGTTGACAGCATTCAGTCGTGGTTTTCCGATCCAGCTTACTGATTGTCACGTTATTGCTGTGGACTGGCGGCTATGCATGTGTACTGTGTTGCTCGTCTTGACCGTTGGTTTGCGACTTTCATGTGTCTTGTGCGATAAGCTTGCTGAGATGCATAGGAGTCGCGAAAAGGACACGGCTGGAGGCCGATGATCTAAAGGAACACTAGCTTCTGCTCTTCTTGCTTATACAGCGAACCAGACTAACTGAACAACAACCCTTTGCTACTGCTTTCTTTTTTTTTCCCTCGCAGGCTTGCCGGTGGGGCTTTCTCGCCGCTGGAATTTTTTACGGAGCCTTTAACTACAGTGAGTTGTAGCTGATTCCTACTCGGTGTGTTCGGCGCTCCCTGTAAACTTTGTTTGGCGCTCCTTTTTAGATTTTTCATGAATACTGTTGAGCCTTTGTTTAAATTCGTGGAGATTGAACGTTATGTGCTCTCTTATGGCAGCTAATATGAACCATTGGCCCAACAACATATGCAGTAATGTTGCCCAGGTTGGCTTATACATGTAACAATATTGATGGCAGATTTTATGTATTGAAATCGCGGTTTGGTTATTCAAAATGGTTTCGCATCAGTACTATGCTGTGAAATACGGATTACTACAGAAAAGTTTGTTCTCCACATACTTATCATTTTCACTTTTTTATGTTAATATCATAGGCGTGCTCAGGGTCCACCATTAGGGAGAGCAAGAGCAAAGGCCCCCTATGGTGGAAACGCAGCGCAAATATGAGGAATGGTTACAAAAATATTACTTAAATGGGGTGGAATTGCATAAAAATTGGAGGGGACACTTGGGCTCTGCCTTAAGCACATGACTTTATAGTGTAATGGGTTAATTCCCTTATATGCAGAAGGTCATTTCCTACTTTGGATTCATTGATCCTTCAGAGTCCCCATACCCCTCCTGGCGCAGTGGTGCAGCGGCTAAGCGATGTGCCACTGCCCAGCGATGGCAGGTGCTCCCAGTGGTGGGCATTGTGTGGCCCAGGTTGCTTTTCCCAAGCAACTTGTTATTAATTTGACTGCCATCTGCCACGGTGGGCAGTTCACTCCCTATCCGGTGTGCAGGTTGTGATGACGCTGCAAGGTCACGTAACCTATGTGGCCTGCCTCCTAGGTTACTCTCTGGGGACCACCTGCCATAGCCATGCCCGTGATTTTTCTCTCACTACTTCCACTGAATTTTGTGGAGAACAGGGCCTTTAACGCGATAGCATTAATATATAACATATGCAAGAGTCTCTGCACCGCTGAGGCATCAGTGTAACATCGTGCTTCCGAAGGAATATCCATTTTCTCTACACCACAGAAAATATATGACACACCGTCTGTCTTTTGTTAACTGCAAAAAAGAACCTGAAAAGATAGCCTCAAAGTGACCCGGTATGTAAACAGTTCCTGGAACACATCATCATAGGTCCTCGGCCGCCAGTATCGTAAAAAAAAAACCTCCTTGGCCAAAACACTGCACCGTAAGCAATTACAGGACACTTCCAATACAGTAAAGGTACGGGGCAGACTTGGCGCCCCCTTAGATGATTGGGCGGTGGCTACACCCCCTGCCCTTCCTGTGCACATGCCTATTAATATCGCATTTATTAAGTGTTCTAATCTGTCTATAACCATTCATCATCTGCAGCCTTGGGCATATATTTCATTATTATCATGTTGCTGACATAACTCTGGCAGAACGTGCTTGTTGAGTGTCTATATTTCCATTTTTTTTTTTAAATATATATGCAGTGTCGAAAACTTCATTTTTATCCAAGGTTTTGTGGCTGTTTGAAGCAAAAGGACATGTTTACTGTACGACTTTAAAAGCTGTCACGAAAACCATTTGAAAGCATGATACATATGATGCCATAATTATGCGTACACTTTGTGAACTAGCATCTTTGTAGCTGCCACATTGGCTGACCACAACCATGGGTAGTTGCATGCCTGTCTGGTTCAGTTGTTTCAGACTGTGCATTGAAACGTGTGAGCAGTGCACAATTGTTGGATTGGATGTCGCTTCCAAGCTATCTGCGATTTTACTTGCCATGTCAGAAACAAGTGCTGAAAAGCAGTCTGCAGGCTGAAAGCACTGACAGTCAGGTACTGCAAAATACTGCCATATATAATTGATATCCACACACTTTACTGGTGAAATCTTGAGATTAACTTTGCAGGTTCACCTGCATGTAGGAAGCAAAGCTCAGGAGAGGCCCACGCTATCCGAGCTGCACACCAAAAAGTGTGCTTTGAGTCACGCGCTTTCGCAAGGACTACTGGGAGTCTTAGGTCAGTTGCGCAGCCAATTGTAACGTTGGATGCAGCAGTATCGTCTGCTGCGCATGTGCAAGGCACACTGAGACGGTGGCCAAGTAGTGGGTGGGGGGAGCCTTCAAGCCCGGTTTCAAAAAATGTGGCATAACGGCCTCTCCTGAATTCTTTACTTCTTCTATGGTCACCTGCATACCCTTTTTAGTCTTGAGAAATAAATGCAGTGCAAGTGGTCCTGGAAATTACTTTTAAAAAAAAGTTGCTGTAAGGAACAGTAGAACCATGTCAACGACATTAAGGGCACTCCCCACAGCATTTCATGGCTGATTGCTGCTGTTCAAAGGTTTTGTCAAGTGCTGCCGAGACCAGTGCAAAAGGAATTGTGGAAATTGACACATACCAGTGAAAGTTATTCTGTGCATAAAATTCAGATTACCACCAGATAGAATGACTAAAAAAAATATCACTTTTCTCTTGCTTGGTGGCAAAATTGGCTGCTGCCAGTCAGTGCTGCATCTTCCATAAACTCTGCAGAAGCTTGCATGCTATGCTTGCATTGTCAGGACAACCCATGCCACAAAGTGCCATGGTCTGTGTAGGTGGAAACAGTTTCCTGCTTATAGTCATGCATATGAGCAGGCTTGGAAAGAATTTCCATTCCCCTTCACCCTTTACTTTTTTTACTTTATTATGCCGCCGCGGTGGCTCAGCGGTTATGGTGCTCGGCTGCTGACCCAGAAGACGCGGGTTCGATCCCGGCCGCGGCGGCTAGAATTTCTTTGGAGGAGAAATTCTAGAGGCCCGTGTACTGTGCGATGTCAGTGCACGTTAAAGAACCCCAGGTGGTCGAAATTTCCGGAGCCCTCCACTACGGCGTCTCTCATAGCTTTAGTCGCTTTGGGACGTTAAACCCCATAAACCAAACCTTTTTACTTTATTAATTTGTATTCTTTTCTAGCTGTGTTAGTCATCCCCCCCTCCCTCTTAGCTTTTTTTTTAATATATATATAACCTCACCAAGGGACCTCAGTTTAACTGGCTTTCTTAGTTGTCATTTTAGTATGTGTTGCTTGTAGAGCAGTGCTCACACCTCCACGAGACTTTGAAGAGATGCGGCAAACAGTGTTCCCAGCACTGTAGTTTTTATTTGGTTCCAGAGTTTGTTTGTTTTCTGTGCAGGAAGTGTGTAAAATGCCAGAGAAATCTTTTTTTTTTTTATGTAGATACTCATTTTTCTAGTATGAAGGGCTCAAGTCAAACTGGGTAACCTACCAATCACCCAAGGCCGTGGCAGTATTCTTACACTCAGACATTCAGGTGTTGCATGTGGGGGTTTACTGCCTCGAATCTCCTGCCAAGAATTGTCATTTTGCTGCAATGCCATCACGCAGAAACGAGCATTTCAGGAGAGGACTAAAGTAGTAAGTATGATCTCAGCACTTTCAGCGGGCATCGAGAGATCACCACACACTCCAGGCTGTGCAGACAGAGAACAGAAACTGTCTGTGATTTCTGTCAACAGCCTAAAGAGTGACGTTAGTTGTTGTCCAACTAGAATATTTGCTGTGAGCAGGTGGCCTATAAAAGATTTTATTAGCTGTTAAAGGGTTGTTAAAAGGATGCTCGCATGACTGCATCGAAATATGTTTCTTCCCAAGTATGCACATCCCGTAAACTTTTCCTGCCAATAGTACATAGTCATGTACAATGCTACTTGCGTTATTTTCTGTGTATAGTATGAAAATCATGCTCATGGCTTGGGTGAAATTTCTTGGAACAAGCATCTTTGTGTTTTGCTGAAGCTTTCTGCCGTGACAGCTGGAGCGAGCATTTCTTTATGTTAGAGGGGCACTGAGGACAGCTCCTTTCAATAAAAACTGTGTTCAGTGAAGCCAATGTCTTTGCCATTCGAATGCAGTAACCTGTTGATACAGGTCAACTCCAATTTTTCGTCAGTGTCCCAGTGCACATTCCGGTTTTCAGCTTTGTGGGGCTAATAACCTTTTCTCTTTTCCCTTCTTTTGGAGGGGCTGTTAATCTTGTACTATGCTTTCATACAAGATTAGTGAACTGAAAAATGTTTATTAGAAGCTGGTTGTCATTGCTAGACCTTCATTTACATTAAACCCCACTCTTCCTTTAATGCGATGGCATTAGGAGGCCATAAAGGTGAAAACTGTTCATCATCTCTGTGAAGCCTCCACCTGTCAACCATCCCCTGACCTCTTGCCCTTCTCTTCCCCCTGTCCACCTGTAGTGTGCGGGCAGGGCACTTTTTTCTTATTTCTTTTTTAAGCCCAAACTAATATCTGTCCACCTGTAGTGGAGAAGAGGGAGACGCTGTGCATAGAATGACTTAGGCAAAAGCAGACCTATATACAAAATATACAGCCTCTCGAAGAACTGTCTGTGCAGAAATGAAGCTTTCCGAAGCTACTCCTTCTAGCATTGCTTGGGAAGAGCAACCTCTGTCTCCCAAGCCCTACCAGTGGCTGAAACAGCCACATGCCTGTGCAGTGGTGCATCGCTTAACCTGTGTGCCATTGGGCGGGTAGCGGCGTGAGGACTCGCCGCGATCTATGAATGTGGCACATTTTGCTTAGTTGCGTAGTCGAAATTCGGAGAAAATGAGAATTGGAATGTATTGGGGAGCAAAAGAGAATAAACTCGGAATCTGAATAGGATCAGAACCGGAATTGACTGCCGGGTGAAAGAAGCATACCACATTTCCTCCGCTTCAATTAAATTGATCACCCATTACTTTTTTTTTTTTTTTTCTGAGAAGCTCTAGCATTACACATTATAGTAGCTTCTGTTGCGTCGCATTACTCTCTGAAACTACTGCGAGCCTATGATAGCTTTTCCTGCAGTGCCGATAATGTAGGCTCACTGCTGTCATAGTTTATCTCATGGTGAAGCATCTTTATTTTCCCCTTTTTGCAGAGCGGCTATCCCGCAAGGAAGCAAAGGTGCGCGAGTATGAAACCAAGCAAATGGAGATGCTCAAAGCCAAGAGGGATGCAGAAAAGCAGAAGCAGTTGAGAGGTGACATTTTCTTTACCTTTAGCAGCTGGCTAGCATTACTTTTGTACAGTGTTAGAGGAATCACAAGTTTACACATGCATGCTGTATTCTGCATCTTTGAATAAAACACAGCGGTGTGACAGGTAATGAAGGAGGAAGGACAACACTTGTCCTACCTTCTTTGTCCTCTGTCGCAGCGCTGTTTTCATATTCAAAGATTTACCAGCTAGCTCAACTTTCCATTTTACTGCTTTATTCTATGGGGTTCTGTGTTCTGTTCTGTGGGGTTCTTTGTATGTTCTCCTTTGTAAAATTCACAAAACTGTCCTGTCCATGCCCCTTAGTGAAAGTCATAATCATTCTGTGGTTTTGTTTTTCAGAGGAAATGATCACTCTGGCAAAAGATGTGGGCGTTCCGGTTCCTCCAAACTTCTGAAAAGCACTCGCAGCCTCTATTCTTGGGATTCCCTAGTTGCATCATACTGAAGCATTAAAGCTTGTTTTCATACCTAGATTACAGCGTCAGTACTGCGTGCATTTTTTTGTAATGGCACTTTCAGGTAATGTAGTGTAAATATTGACTAGGCTGCGTACCAGAATATTAACCCGAACTGTTTGCACTTCCCATCATAACTAGTAAATTATTCACATCCCTAAGCAGTGCATATCTTACCCATGGCGGCTCCAGTTGCTCTGAACCAAGGCCTACACTCGTGTATATGTGAAGGCCTTGTTCAAGACGCCAAGTAGCCTCATTCGTGCTTGGTAAGTAAGCAAGCAACTGAAGGAAGAGCAGTAACTTCTAGGAAGTCTTGTAACATACAGCTCCGCACGGTTATGGTCTTTGTGGAGTTACCATAACAGCTGGGTTGCAATTTTGTATTTTAAAACAGGTTATTCATGCAGGAAATTTATATTAAACTCGGGTAAATACTGGAAGCTGCTTTGTTGGCTCGAATGACTGCCTTTGGAGCTTCTTGTTGGCTGCCCAACAAAGGCATTTAATTCTTAATTTCTAAGAATTATTCAGAAATTTAATAAATCGCTTCAGTGTGCCACGGTTATTCAAATTCATTTTGCTCAGCTGTGTAAAATATTGTGTGTGCTGTAAAGCACGCACAAAGAGTGAGTTGCTGCGGAACTCTAATTGCAAAGGAGTCTTTGAGAATATTAGCATTTCTTTATCCAGAGAGTGAGCAAAAATGACTCGGTAGAAAAAAAGTTTGCATAGCTTTCCATAATGTGGGAGTTTGTTCTTCCATAGAAGTCCTGTCTTGTACCTGCATTGGTTTCCGGGGAAAATTGGCTGTGTTGAGTGGAGCTCATTATTTTGCACAGAAGTTGCTGTCCAATGCAGGCTCCACATAAAGATTTGTATATTGCAGTGGAGTGCATATACAACTTCTACAACCAGTTAAGCTCTTGGGAACATGTATGGGGGTGTGTGTTTTTAGTGGGCTTCCTGGTTCGACTGTAGCAGCTGGTGCTTTTTGGTTGGAACTCCTGCTTGCCTGACAAGGTCGAGTGCAGCCTTTGCCTTTTTCTGCTACCCTTAATAGTTGGGCATGCTGTGTGCGGCACAAATGTATGCACATTTCGTTTTCCATATTTGTATGGATCAAGTTCAAGAATTTTGGGGTGCGCAGACAGTCATCTGTTATAAATAACATCACTTTTTTTTTTACTTTTTCGTAGCACCACAACTTCATGCTTATCAAGGCAGGGGTCACATGCTTTCATGGCCACTGGCCATTTTTCACAATTTTTGTGCAATTGCTGTAGTCCTGCTTAGGATAGAAAAATTGTATTTAATTTGAAAGATAAATGTGAGTTTCAACGGTACGCGTTGTTAATAGCAATAATTATTGGTATGAGAGCAGTGAGAAAAAAATATAGTGCATAAAACAATATAACTCTTCGACTTGCCTGCACTTGACAAGTTTTTTTGAAGAAACTACTGCACCTAAAAAATGGGCTGCTTCTGCAGTGTTTTGATGAAATGTTGATCTCACAATGTGCAGAGTGGTTTTTGGTTCCAGTGGGTAGTTATTTAGAACCGGCACTCTAAAAAAGACCAAAAAGTTTTGTGTCGTCCATTGTCATATTTTACGGCTTTCTGGTTTTTGAAGGGGTGGGCGAATGTTCTAAATTTTAAACAGTTTACAAATATTGCTTGCTATTCATTTCACTTCGCATGGCACTTTTATTATTCGAAGTATTAAAAACTTTAGAATATTTGGAAATTGTAAAACTCCCTATTCGAACTAGCAGCCAACCATCACCATTTCCTGATGGCGCTCGTTAGTGAAAGCATTCCGCACTTTGAGTGCGAGAGCATTACTTGGCTCATTGTGTGAAAATCCCGCCATCATCGAAAACCGACGCCCCCCCCCCCCCCCCCCCCAGCGTCCCCACCGCGTCGTACCTCAAAGCGCAATTGAGGTGTCCAGTCAGCCAGTTACACTTGCTCTCTCGCATTTACACATAAGAACTGCTTGGGTGCCCCCATAATTTTTAATGCGAGAGCATTACTTGGCTAGTTGTGCGAAAAACCCCGCCGTAGCCAGAAAGCCGTGACAGGCATGCGTGGCATACTCCGCAAGCGAGTGACGTCACCATCAATGTGACTCTCGCCCCCCGAGAAAGGCAAGTCAACTTCCGCGATGAATAGAAAGGGGTTTAGGGGACTCCCTCCTGGGGTCGCTATTCAATACCTCCTCACTGGGATAACAAAGCAGACCAGACTCAAGATGGGAACTGCTGGCCCCCTCCACCGCATGCACTGGACGAGATGTCCTGCCTGGCTTGACCTGGTACACGCATACTGAGGCGTGTCGCCTCCGCGAGATTTGCTAGGAAATAAATGCGCCACTATCGTATTCATGTAAACGCGGCTAGAGATTTCGCCGCCGTCAGTTGGCCTTCAGCTTTCGGAGTCTTCATCGTCGATGTTGAATCGCTCGCGTCTACATCATCGGGCGAGACAGCAAAGCGTAGCCGGAGGCGGCAGTTGACTGCCTGTGAAGTACGCGAACATCGCAACGCAGCGAACCGCGCGAAGCGAGCTGCTGCAGCGAAACAACGCTCACCCCCCCCCCCCCCCCCCCCCCCCCCCCCCTCCGACAACAACTCGGTGACGAGCAGCGGTCTCGCAGTTATACATCATAAGAATTGCTTAGGTGCCCCATGATATTTTTAGTTTGCTTGCTTTTCCACGTGATATTACGCCTTGTATAAAACCAACGCTTTCACGGCTGGCGCGGCACCTGTGCGCTCGCGAATCGAAAAACGCGGCACAGCTCTACATATGGCAGCGGTCATAGCGGTCAGGTGCAGCAGTTCTGACGGTCATAAGAAGTGACTGATAGTAAAATATTTATTTGTCGGAAATAGCTTGGTGCTAAGATCGCGTTAAGTGGTCGGGAGTACATAGCCCTCGACGACTTTGTCAGCCCACTCCACCGCCAAAACTTGGGTTCTCGGGTCCAAGCTAGCCAGCACGGTCTCCCACTGCTCGAGAGAAGGATCAGTAACTAGGTTAAACCCGGGGGTGGTTCTATTTTGCAATCCTATAGGATGTGATCGTAGCTGGCTCGTTAGCCGCAGTGTTTACAATCCGGGTTGTATTAATTAGGATAAATATGCGCGAGGAGTGATGGGGTGAGTATCGATCTCGTCTGTAGACGACGCCACGTAACCTTTTGTTCTTTAGTCAGGCTTTTGTGCGCAGGGTGGAAAGTTTCCCTCTCTAGATTAATATGATTGGTTAGATGATATGTGACCACGGAGTCCTTCGTGAAATTCAGGCAGCCAGACTAATCCCCCGTCCGGTCGACGAAACCTCGGGCTTTAACTGTGGGCTGCCTCGGTTTCCGGATTCCCCGAATATGGTCATGGGACCCATATCAGCTCGGAGCAGTTTGGTGGCGTTAAGGATTTTAAGAGATATGTTTGTAATTCGCCGTTCTAGTACTGATAGCCATTTTATGGGGTGCACCAAACATTCAAAACTCCCGCGGTAATTTTGATGCTCTGCGCCATGCAGCACATGGTGGCAGCCGCGAAAACTGGAAGCGGTTGTCAAGATTTTCTAGGCTTGTGGTCGCCCGAGGCGATATATCGGATAACTTCACGAACGCGAGCGCAGAATGACTAGGGGAAGAGCGAACGCGTCAATGGCGAGAGAACCGTGACGCGCGAGATTGCGATGCCGAGATGGAAGTGCACACCCGCGCAGCCGAAGCCGCCAGACGCAAGAGAGAGGCGAACCACTATGGGCATTTGAGCGTCAGTCGAAAGCAACCCGTTCTTCTTTGCGAGCTCAGTCAGCGACAGACTCAGTGTATACGCTTAACCGCCTCATTCACTAGTTACGTTACAGGGATGGGGACAAGCGACCAGCTGGCACTGCAACTGACAGCATCATTGAAGGTCGCCTGGTAAGTTTTACGAACAGAATCAGAATGATGTAACAGCTACAATGTTTTTTTTTCTCGTTTTTTTTTTTTCTGGCGGGAATCGACCCGGAACATGTCCGAAATCGCTGCGCCGTTCCCATGTGTGTGAAAGAATTCGTGAAGGGAAACCTTCCTTGCGACTTTCTCATTGGAACGTGACCGGTCCGAGGGATCGGTCTTGCCGTGTTGCTCACTAATGCCCTTCTCTTTCGCCTGCATTGAACTCTTCGCGAGACTGCGGTGTGCTCACGTGTCATGTGCTCGAGTGTGCGCAAGTGTCGTGCTTGCACGTGGTGCCACAGATCAGTGCGTATCGTTATTCATACCGTTCATAAGATTTTAGTCGAACTTCGCTATGTTCCATACCTCGGCATCATGAGAGGTGGCTCAATCACACTCACGGCCACTCGCACTCACATTCACTCATTCACACTCATGTCCACTCGCACTCATAACCACTCACTCACACTCACTCTCATCACTACTCGCACTCATTACCACTCACTCACACTCTCAATCAAAAGGAAGAAACAGCGCAAAGAAACACGGACACACGAAGAAACGACACACACACGAGCGATGAGCGAAGCGACACACACGAGCGAAGTCTGTCTTTCCGTTCATGATTTTTTGAGACTTTTACCTAAAATCAACGTTTGTCACCTGGAATGACCGCAAGTATATTCAAAAGCAGGGTGTGTGTATTGGATCTTGTGTAGCGCCCATTCTAAGCGAACTTTTTCTAGCCAGCATGACAGAACCCTGCATGCATAACATGATTCCTGAGACGGTCGTGGTAAAAATTTTCGACGACTATCTCGTTCTTTTAAATTGCAGCCACGAATCATTTACCTCAGCAGTATCGCAGACCCTTTCCTTATTTGAACGGTGCATACCTCTCCCTTTGACGCATGAAACACCCAACGATCAGTCACTCAGATGTCTTGACCTGAGTCTCCGATTTTCTGATAACCACACCTGCTGGTCTTACCAACCTAGAGGCAAGAAGGCACTCCTGCCGTTTGCGTCAGCCCACACAAAACTTGTTAAGCGTGGCATAGTAAAACTGGGCTTCCAAAACGCGGCGCAAAAATCATGTGAGAATTTATTCGTGGACAGCTTCAATAACCAAACCGATCGCCTTTTAGCGACAGGCTACCCTTTACACCTGCTAGTCTCCGTAGCTGGCTCCATGATCAAGAAGTCCCGGCAGCACATCTAACCTGATACTTCAAACAATAAGCGCAGAAGTGTTGTGATAATGCCCTACCTCCACACAATCAGTCATTGTCTAAAAAAAGTCTGACAGCGCGCCGGCGTGGATGTCGTCTTCACGGCTCCCAACAAGCTTTCCGCCCTCTGTTCCAGAGTGAACAACCCGCGGGAACCCTGAGGGTGCAGGGTGACACACTATGACCAATATGGCCCCTGTGATTCGGGAATAATTTACTCTGTGCCAGTGTCTTGTGGGAAGAGGTACGTCGGTTAAACGGGAAGGTATATCAATATCAGACTCCAAGAACATCAAAACAATGTTAAAATTATAGCCATTTCTGGGCACCTGGCTAAGCACTGTAAGAAGTGCAAGATTGGAGAAAACATCCGTGAAGGAATCTGCACCTCTGACTTTAGTCATTGCACCACCATTGGGTGAGGACGAGATAGATTGACGAGGGAAATCGTCGAAGCCCTCAAAATCTATTATGCCGGTCAACAATGCGTCAGTACTCCATCCCTCTCCTTGTCAAAAAAAGAGCTGGATTTTCTGGGTGACTTGAAAAACACCTCAGGTTTCTGGTGTGCCATACACAGCTGAATAATTAACGGAATCCTCGCTGGTACTGCTTTTATCTTTCTTTTAGTCCCCCCCCCCCCCTTTGGGCACGTTTTTAAAGCTTTTACATTCTTCACGTTTTTATATATTTTTATTTTTCGCCTCTATAATCTCACCTGTGGCCTTCATAGTTTTTGCCATTCCCCGCCCTTTTGGGTACTTTTTCATTGTTTTTTGTTAATGTTACCTACCTGACCACCGTTTCGCGGCTTTACACCGTCTTTTCATCGCTTATAACTTTCTTTTGTTCCCTGTTTTTTTGCCATATTGTGACGCGACCACACTGACTGCTAGTTATCGCTGCAGCAGCCCTGTTACCCACCCTATCATGTTTTCTATTCAAGCGTCTTTCCACCAGAATAAAATTTCAGTTGTGAGTCAGCGCTCGTGTGTGTGTCGTTTCTTCGTTTCTCCCTTCTGCGCGCGCATGACGGTGTCTAAGTAACAATAATCAGTTTACCTTGGCTGTCTTGGATGGTATCTAAATACCAATATTTGGTCTTCCTTGACAATGACGTTCCGTGACTCTGTATGAACACATTGGAGCCAAGTGGCGACTATGAATATTTTTCGCGGCATGGAAAATGGAGCGTGTTTTTCAAGCGATCCAGTGATTTCCTCACGGAAAGGGAAACGGCTGGAATGGGCCGCAAGTAGAGGATTTCCCCGCGTAATAACGATGCTAGGGGGAGTTGCCATTATCAATCCATTTACAAAACCTCCCAAGCTTGCTATGTGTGACGGATCTGTGGTCATATCTGCAGGGCAGTACGTTTTCTGCATCGCACATAATCCCTGTCTGAAGGAGGTTTTACAACCAGCGCGTTGTTTTTGAGGCCAGTGCGTGCGGAGACCACGTGCGCATCCGCGTGGTAATAGGGGTGTTTACATTGCACCAGATTATTCTCCAACGTCGTTCGCGCGAAGAATGCGCATACAGCTAACTTGTGAGCCATTTTGTAGCGCACGCCCTTCTGAAACGATAGGAATTTACTCGGAAGAAGCGCTATCCAGAAGTTCACAGAGGAAATCGTAGATATCAGTGCGGGTAGGATTACTGAAATCGGTGCGTGCAAACAGAAGTTAATCCACCAGTTAATTTGACCAGAAGTTAATCCACTTACTGTACAGAAAACACGAAAAATAAAATCGCATTTCAAAATCTCATTTCGATTTCACCCGCCCAGTGCCAAAGATTAGGCGCTACAAATCATAACTGCACCTTGCACCAGCGGTGGTCCTAAGGAAGGGGGGGAGGCAGAGGGGGCGGTCTCTCCCCCCCCCTCCCCCCCCCCCCCACAAAGCCTTTGACGTCCGTTTTAGGCCTCTCACAGGGCGAGATGTGATTTTTGACATAGAACTGGAAAGCTGTTTCGTCTGTGATGCGTCAAGTAGTCCCCTACTTTGTATGTTCACCTTGTTAGCCGCTGCCTTATTTCACACAATTCTACGTTCTACAGGAGTATTTATTTATTTTAGTACCTCAAAGACCCCAAACAAGGGGTATTACATGAGGGGTGGGTTGTACAGAAATATCAACAAAAAACAAACATGTTCTGTACAATGCCAACATCAAGGTTCAAAATATAAATGAAACAGACAAACAGCTCAGAAAATCAAAATGCTCAAATGCTTTCGAACACAAAAGAAAAAACAAGACAAGAATAAAAGACAGGAAGAAGCGCTGAACGGTGAGCAAGAATTCAATAACGGATTAGAGAACAGTAAAAATCGCATAGTAAAACAAAGTGCAATAGGTCAACGTTAGAGAGGAAAGGTACACGAAAACCTAAAATGTGTCTAAAGATTTAAGCTTATCTTTGAATGCAAGCGTGTCTTCTATTATTACAGCGGCATTGGGAAGGCCGTTCCAACATTTTGCTGTTCGGATGAAGAAAGATTCCGCAAATGTTTGTGTTTTTGGGCAAGGGTATGACACCTGTTGACTATTCTTGAGACCAGCTGAAAGCAGGGAGTGTTTTGTGGCCTAGATGCTTAACGGAAATGAATAGTAGAAACGATGAAAAAGGGCTAAACTGGCTAGTTTTCGACGGTGCTTTAATAATGGCAAGCTGGATCGGTTCTTCAGATCGGTTACACTTGTGTAGGATGAATAATCGGAATGAACAAATCTAATGGCGTGATTTTGATAGTTTCTATGCTCTCAGAACGGTAATCCTCATGTGAGTTCCAAATGGCGGCTGCATATTTTAATTTTGAGCGCATTAATGTGGTGTAGGCTAGTAATTTTACATGTGCTGGGGCAAACTTTATTGAGTGTTGAAGATAGCCAAGGGATTGGCTGGATGCTGCTCGATGTGGTTGATGTGCGTTGACCACCTAAGATCGTCAGACAGGTGTAATTCATGATATTTGCATGCTTTAGTAGCATGTAAACGAGAACCGCAGATAAACTAGCTATGTGGTATTAAGTTGGAGCGTCTATAGAAATGCATGACCTTCACTTAGCAATATTTAAAGACATTTGTCATTTTTCACACCAGTTTCCTACTGCTAATAAGTCGCGTTGTAAGCTAATACTGTCTTACAACACTATAAATTATGCAACAGATTGGTAGTTATACGAGTGCAATTCGTGCGTGACTGTCGAGGTATCGTGGTCCTGCCATGGTCCTGCTATGAGGGACGCCGTAGTTCGACCACCTGGGGTTCTTTAACGTGCACTGACATCGCACAGTACACGGGCCGCTAGAATTTTTCCTTGATCGAAATTCAATCGCCGCGTAAATATATATGAATATATAAGTTAATCGCTACGTTAGCAATATTCATATATAAATCATGAATAGATATGAATTACATATGAATATTGTTCACGTAACCGTTATGTATGTATGTATGTATGTATGTATGTATGTATGTATGTATGTATGTATGTATGTATGTATGTATGTATGTATGTATGTATGTATGTATGTATGTATGTATGTATGTAACGGAAAATAGGGCAACAGGACGCTAAACGGCAGAATACAGCAAGCAGGCAGCCAGCCAGCGCGAGACACTTCAACGTCTTCGAAGACACTGTAGCGCCACCTGAAAACACCAGGTGGCATTACTCCCCCTCCCAAAAAAAAAGAAAAAACATAAAAGCGGGGTTGCAGTACGGGCAGTGGAAAGAGAAAAAAAACAGCACAAGCACATAAAAATGTACAAGGGAGGTGGGCGAAGGTGTCCCACGCGAAAACTAGCGGAACACTGAGCGTACTATCCATTAAAGTAGGGTTTCATGCGGACAACGTGCACAACCTCAGAGCGGGGTGGACGACGCTGAGGCTGCACAGTCCCGTCAGGAAGAACTTCGTAGGTCACTTCGGTGACGCGGCGCAAAACTCGGTACGGTCCAAAGTAACGGCACATCAGTTTTTCAGACAAGCCTGGGCGGCGTACCGGGGTCCACACCCAAACTTGGTCACCCGGATGGTATTCGACGTGCCGATGACGGAGGTTGTAGCGGCGCGCATCCGTGCTCTGCTGCCGCTGAATGTGAATACGGGCAAGTTGACGTGCTTCCTCGGCGCGCTGCGCGAACTGCTCGGCGTCTGGCGTGAGCGGGTGGTCATCAGTGCAGCATGGAAGCATTGCATCCAGCATCGTCTGAACGTCACGTCCGTAGACCAGACGAAATGGTGTAAATCGGGTCGTCTCCTGGGTGGCCGTGTTGTAAGCGTATGTGACGTACGGGAGAATCTCGTCCCAGGGTTTGTGCTGCGAGTCTATGTACATTGCGATCATGTCGGCGATCGTTCTGTTGAGTCTCTCTGTGAGCCCGTTCGTCTGTGGGTGATAGGCAGTGGTTTTGCGATGGTTCGTGTGACTGAGCTCGAACACGTCGCGCATGAGCTGTGCCGTAAACGCCGTACCTCGATCAGTGATTACGTGGGACGGTGCGCCATGACGCAGCACGATTTGTTGCATAAAAAACTGGGCGATCTCAGATGACGTACCGCGCTGCACCGCCTTAGTTTCCGCATACCTTGTTAAATAGTCGGTCGCGACTATGATCCATTTATGACCGGCCGATGACACAGGGAATGGGCCCAGAAGATCGATGCCGACTTGATCAAACGGCGTCCGAGGCGGTTCAATAGGTTGGAGCAAGCCCGCTGGCTTGAGAGGAGGCGCCTTACGACGTTGGCAATCGCGGCAGCCTCTGACGTAACGCTGGACGGCGTGAGAAAGTTTGGGCCAATAATACGCCTGGCGCACGCGTGCAAGTGTGCGGGCAAAGCCCAAGTGGCCGGAGGTCGGCTCATCGTGACAAGCAAGAAGGATATCGGCGCGGAGATCTGCCGGAACGACGAGGAGGTGCGCTCGGTCAACAGTGCTGGAGTTTTTCTTAAACAAAATGCCGTTCCGGAGACAGAAGGCCGGCAGGTTTCTAGAAAATTGTCGGGGTACGACAGAAGCTCGGCCCTCCAGATAATCAATGATAGGTCGCAGGTCTGGGTCAGCTCGCTGTCGGGTCATTAGGTCTAGGTCGCTGACAACTCCAATAAAACCACTCTCGTCCTCTATGCTATCATCCGCTAACCCGACGGGTGCGCGAGAGAGTGCATCAGCGTCTTCGTGCGTCTGGCCAGATTTGTGCACAATGGTGTAGTCGAATTCTTGGAGGCGGAGGCTCCATCGGGCTAGGCGCCCCGATGGGTCGCGAAGATTGGCAAGCCAGCACAACGAATGGTGGTCGGTAACTACTTTGAACGGGTGGCCGTAGAGGTACGGACGAAATTTCATGGTTGCCCACACAACCGCAAGGCATTCTTTTTCTGTGGTCGAATAGTTTGTTTCAGCGCGAGAAAGCGTGCGGCTTGCATACGCGATGACCCTTTCCACGCCACCTTGGTGTTGGACGAGTACGGCGCCGAGGCCGACGTTGCTCGCGTCGGTGTGGACTTCGGTTTCAGCCTCTTCATCAAAGTGCGCAAGAACAGGGGTTGTTAGCAGTCGTCTGCGCAGCTCGGCAAAAGCCTCCTGCTGCTCGGCAGCCCACACGAACTGTGTATCATTGCGCGTAAGGTGGTACAGGGGTGCGGCAATCTTTGAAAAGTCGGCGATGAAGCGGCGGTAATATGCGCACAGACCCAAAAAACGTTGCACACTTTTCTTTGTTGCAGGAACAGGAAAGTTGGCGACGGCAGCAGTTTTCTCGGGGTCGGGCTTAACGCCATCGGCACTCACGAGGTGACCGAGAAACTTCAACTCTTTGTACCCAAAGTGGCACTTCTCTGGCTTTAGCGTTAAGTCGGCCGATCGGAGGGCATCTAATACTGTCCTCAGGCGTTCAAGGTGTTCGGCAAAGGTTTCGGAAAATACGACGACATCATCGAGATAAACCAAACAAGTTTGCCATTTTAGTCCAGCGAGAACGGTATCCATCATCCGCTGGAAAGTTGCCGGCGCTGAACATAGCCCAAAAGGTAGCACTTTAAATTCGTACAGTCCGTCGGGTGTCACGAACGCCGTTTTTTCGCGGTCCCGCTCGTCGACCTCTATCTGCCAGTACCCACTCTTTAAATCAATGGAGGAGAAGTACTGGGCGCGACGAAGTCTGTCGAGCGAGTCGTCGATACGAGGCAGCGGGTAGACGTCTTTTTTAGTGATGTTGTTCAGTTTTCGATAATCCACGCAGAAGCGGAGTGTCCCATCCTTTTTCTTCACCAGCACGACAGGTGAAGACCAGGGGCTGCTGGAAGGTTGAATGATTCCATCTGAAAGCATCTCCTTCACCTGCGTTTGGATCGCCTCACGCTCCTTCGGTGAGATACGGTACGGCTGCTGATGGATGGGGCGGGCATCGTCGGGCGTAATGATGCGGTGCTTGAGAAGAGCCGTTTGCCGGACTTTCGACGAAGAAGCGAAACAGGCAGCGTATTCGAGTAGGAGGGCACGTAGTTCTCGCTGTTGAGTCACCGAAAGGTCCGGGCTGATGTCAAGGGATGGGCGCACAGGTCTAACAGCTTCGAACGCGAAACATTCAGAAACCTCCGCTAAGGGGTCGGCGAATGCGATGGCAGTAGCACGAAAAAGGTGCCGGGGCTCGTTAGAGAAGTTAGTCACCAGGAGCTCAGAGCAGCCGTCGCGGAGATGGATGAGACTTCGCGCTGAGCAGGTGCCGTGGGTGAGCAAAAGGGACAGGTTGCCCTCTGCGACCACAGTCCCTTCACGTAGTGCGTCGCAGTGAACACTCACAAAAACACTGGCGCGTGGCGGAATCCAAACGCTCTCGGCGGATATTCGAAGGGCGGCGCGGCGTGGACAGTCCTCGGAGTAAACATCAGCTTTCTCGGTAGAAAATGTGACAGTGCGCTTTCGGAGGTCAATAATAGCTCCATACTCTCGCAGAAAATCAACGCCAAGGATACAGTCACGGGAGCAGTCAGGTAGAACTAGGCAGCTGACAACAAATGTGGAGCTGCGAATTTGGACTCTTGCTGTGCATAGGCCAAGCGGAGTCACGACATGTCCGCCAGCCGTGCGAATCTGCGTGCCGGACCATGGCGTCATTACTTTTTTAAGAAGCGCCGCTAGCTTTCCGCTTAAAATCGAGAAATCAGCGCCAGTGTCCACCAAAGCACTAACCTTATAGCCATCGAGAAGCACGGGTATATCCAACGAGAATCGATCTCCGAGTTCAGGTACTGCAGTCGTTGCCTTTAAATCGCGGTCGGTCGCTGTTCGCGTTGTCGGGGGGTCTTGTTCGCATCGATTGCCAGCGGCCTCGCCCCCTGAGGTCGCTCTCTTTAGTTTTCCCGGCGGGGACTTGGCGACCGTCTCTGCGCCATCCAGGAGGAGCTTTGGGGCTGTGGCGAAGGTCGGCGTGGTGATGGAGACCGAGACTGCCGCTGGGGAATTGTCGCCATGCGCTGCTGGGCTACGTAGTCCTCGATCTCCCGGGGTCGTTGACCTCTTGGTGGACGGGGCATGTCGATACGGGCACTGGCGATACAGATGACCGGGTTCCCCGCAATGAAAGCAGAGACGCCGCCGATCTGGAGCACGCCACAGGTCCGTCTTCCGCTGGGGCGATCGTCGATTGTCGATGTAGTACGTGTCGGGGTGTGCGGAAAACAGCGAGCCTTGATTGGACGGAGAAAACTGCGCCGAAGAGGGCGCAGGACGTTGCAAGGCTTCAGCATACGTTGGACGACGGCACTCCGTGGGTAAAGGCGGCGGGTCAACGGACGGGAACGAAGGTCTCAAGGCTTGAACCTCTTCGCGGACGAGGCTAGCGAGAGAGCCGGCCGTCGGCAGGGGAGCACCGAAAAGCGCCTGGAGCTCTTCGCGCACAACGGAGCGGATCAGGTCGCGGAGAAGACCAGGGTTAGCCCCGAAGGCAGGAAGCGGCTCTGTAAGTGAAGCGGCGAGTACCGGCCGGTCGTAGGTGGTAGACCGCCGCAAGAGCATCTTCTCCATCGCGACCGCTTCCGTGAGAAACTCAGCAACAGTCCCAGGTGGACTGCGCACGAGGCCAGCGAAAAGTTGCTCCTTAACGCCGCGCATGAGTTGGCGCACCTTTTTATCTTCGGGCATGGCCGGGTCAGCTCGCCGGAAGAGCCGAGTCATATCCTCCACGTACATGCTTACAGTCTCATTAGGCATCTGAATGCGAGACTGCAAAGCCCTTTCAGCCCGTTCTCGACGATCCGTGCTGGTGTAGGTCTCCAGCAGGCGTCGGCGGAACTCGTGCCATGATGTTAGGGCGTCTTCTCGGTTTTCGTACCAGGTACGCGCACCATCCTCGAGACTAAAGAAGACGTTTCGAAGCTTGGCGGCGTCGTCCCACTGGTTGAATGAGGCCACGCGTTCAAACTCGAGAAGCCAGTCTTCTACGTCTTCGAGCTGACTGCCGTGGAATGGTTTGGGCAGTCGCGGATTCTGCAAGGTGTAGTAGGCTGCAGCTGGCATGGCAGGTCGATGGGTGGGTGCTCTGGCAGATTCCAAAAGCCCGTGTTCGGGAGGTAGGCCTTGGTTTCTCCGGCTAGCACGGTGCACGGGGGTGAAAAAAGATCCCCGTATATGTCTCATACCCCGCACCTCCACCAAAATATGTAACGGAAAATAGGGCAACAGGACGCTAAACGGCAGAATACAGCAAGCAGGCAGCCAGCCAGCGCGAGACACTTCAACGTCTTCGAAGACACTGTAGCGCCACCTGAAAACACCAGGTGGCATTATGTATGTATGTATGTATGTATGTATGTATGTATGTATGTATGTATGTATGTATGTATGTATGTATGTATGTATGTATGTATGTATGTATGTATGCATGCATGTATGCATGTATGCATGTATGTATGTATGTATGTATGTATGTATGTATGTATGTATGTATGTATGTATGTATGTATTCAAAGCATGAGTTATGGTATAACATCTTATCGTTCGCCATCGATTTTTCAACAACAAAGTGCACAAAAATTGTTGTACAAATAGAGTGTAAATAAAAAAATCGTAGTTTATATTTTTTTCTTTTTGGTCTTGTCTCGTGTTGTTCTTTTTATATTCGGCACATTTTTACTACAGCTCAAAAAAATGAAATACCAACTAGCCCCAGTTGTCGCATTGTTAGCTTGGATATCTCCTTGAGCGTCAAAGACATCACCATGTCTGATGCTATGCATAAAAAAGAAAAAAAACTTGCTTGGTTTGCAACGCTGGGCTCCTTCAAGTGCATCATAGAAACAAGAATCCTCTGGCGTTACCGAAAAGCACACTTGGTTTTCGCGTCGTTTTCGGGCTTGAGCCGAGCTTGTGCAGTACGTTCAATAGCTGTACCAAGTAGGTCATGGTTTTCGCGTGTGTCCGGCCCAATCAACGAATTACGGCCAGAGCAGAGCTCTGCAATGCGCACATGTGGGCACAGAAAAAAAGAACCTGAGTCCACTGCAGCACTCGAGATCCAATCTTACGGTAGTTATTGCCAAGAAGCGGACAGTCGTTGTTTCAGCACTAAGCATTGTAACTCTTGCGTATATGAGGTCGAGCCGTGTGGGGAGCGTGGCAAGAGACATCTACCTATATTTTCAGGACTGGCAATGCGAAATTCGATGAAGGATCTCACAAAACTCGTAGCGGCTCATTGCATCCGCGAAGGGTCTGCGCCCGTGCCAACGGTGAACTACGAAAGCAACGAAAGATTGCCGTTCCCGTGCCAGCGGAATCCTCTGCTTCGGTTGTCCAAAGACACCAGCACGATGCCTTATGCTGCCTCGAGCGCCCTCAGCAGTGAATATTTGTTTCCCTCAGCTGTCAACAACATGAAAATAGCTAAGCGGGTATCGTCGTCGCGAAACATACGCGACCGACTTTACTACATGCCGCGTCCACCCACCACTCACAACCACTCATTGCCACTCACGTCCACTCACATCCACTCATCAATCATGTCCACTCACCTCTACTCGCGCTCAGATCCACTCACTCGCACTCACACTCATCTCCACTTACATTCGCATCCACTTACTCACACTCATGGCCACCCAAGCTGACATCCACTCACGTCCACCCACACTCACGTCCACTCACACTCGCAACCACTCACTCTCACTCACACTCACGACCACTCACAGACGTGAGTGTGAGTGAGGCGATATGAGCACACTCATGAGTGAGTGTGCCGACCTATGCTATGTTCACAGTGGGTGTGCACAGTCAGAAAGAGACTCACCTTTGGCGTGTGCAAATTATCCACTTTAAAAAGTTTGGCGTTTTTGAAGGTGCTAGCGAGCGTGAGAAGGAGCTGTGCTCCTCTCTTTGTCGTGTCGCACAAAACACCTTCCTTAATTTAAGATGTAGTTATTACGGCAGATTTGAGGTTGAGGTTACGTGAGGCACAAACATAAACGGGTGTTTCAGTGAACAGTGAAAAATTCCCGAAATTAGGGAGTTATAGTTCGAAAGAAACGTTGCAACGCCGCCGCGGTAGCTCCGTGGTTATCAGGTATACTGACTCGAAATACGCGGGTTCGATCCCGGCCGCGGCGGTCGCACTTCGATGGAAGCGAAATGCTAGAGGACCGTGTACTGTGCGATGTCACTGCACGTTGAAGAACCCCAGGTGGACGAAATTGTCCGGAGCCCTCCGCTACGGCGTCCCCCATAGCCTGAGTGGCTTTGGGACGTTAAACCCCATCAACCAAGCCAACATTATTTCGCTTCGTCGCTTGGTACAAGGAAAAGTGAAAAGTGTAGTCAGCGCCAGTGCATGGTCGTTATTTTTTACAGCGACAAAGCAAAAGAAAGTGCATTCCGTGCACAATGTAGCAGGCAGTTCGAATTTGCCGCCGCAGTCCCCGCAGTGCGTCACCAGCGGACTTTGTTTTAGCACCCAGCTTCTTGCGCTCCTCATGCGCTAAATTTCGGTTTTGTGCGCAAAAAAGCACCGTATTTCCTTGCGCTACAGAGCTTAATAGAAATACTTTTCATTCGTTTCAAAAACTGATATGTCATGGTCTTGCTACGAAACCACCATTGCTATTGACCACCAAACTGTTAACTTTAAAGTTAATTAGAGATTTTTGGTAATTGTTACCTAAAAAAGTTCGAAAAAAAATTGTAGGGTTTTAACGTAGTTAAACCGAGTAGACGCGCGAAAGCAAGGCGTGCAAAAGCACCCCTTGCATGAAAGGCGCGAAATCAAGAGACCTTGAGGCTGCCAAAGTCACCTTCAAGGTCACCGTCGCATTGGCTACAGCTGGCGTGACTCTCCTTCGAACTTACCCGAGCTTCCTCCCAATTGGCTGCAGCTAGCGCGACGCTCCTCCGAACTAACCCGAGCTTACCCGAGTTACTACGAGGCTTCAGACAAGATATTTAATTGGAACCGTATTCAAGTAGCGCTTACGCACTAAAAAAAAGCAGTTGGTATCAATGGGACATGGTCCGCGGCGTCCTGCGTTACTCCGCTGACCTACCGCAACAGTAAACGAAATCGGGCACAAAATGCGTCTCCCACTTACGAGCTTCCGCCCACCGCCCTACACCCACATACACCCTCCACCGATCTACTTACCGCTACCCTACAAAAGCACCCTCCCGTGGGTGCACATACGGGCAGCCACCTAGAAATGCATCTCCCGCATACGTGTCTCCACCAACCTCCACCCTGCAGAAGCCTCCACAGAAGCGACGGCGAAATCCAATTTAAAGACGCAAAGGGAAGGCGATCAATGTAAAATCGAAATGCACAACCAGTACTGCTAACGGAGGTTTGTGACGTCACATCGCATGATCGCCTGCGCATTTTGTGCACGCCTCAGGGGACCTCAACCCCAAATGTGATGTCATAGCTACACTTCCTCTCGAGACCGAAACTTGCAAAGTCAATTATAAATAGTGCTTGTTTTCGGGTTCTCCTTTTTTCCTGAATTGGGGGGTGGGGGGGGGGGGTAAAATCAGGCGATATTTTTAGCTAAATATTGGATACAAATTGAGTTAATCAGCAAAAGTTTCCATAAATCGGGTATTTTCAGGTCATTTTGTGCAGCGAGAGACAAGTTAGTATTAGCGCTCGTTTTTGTGCGCGAGATAAAATACTGTTTTGTTTTTGCTGGTTTTCATAAACCACATGGAAATGAAAAATGCAATAAAATACTGTTTACCAAATATTCATTTTTTCTCATTTATCACAAACATTTTGTCTCGAAGCATTTCCGTTTCCAATACCTGCTCGCCTATGTACGGCTTTTAAAAAATTTTCTTTTTACTAGATCGTCCGCTCCAAATACATTACATTGTCTGCACTGCATACATAGAATCGAGTTGGGCATGTCATGCTAATGTGGCGATATTGAAAAATAAGTGTGTTGTATATAGTCCGCACCCATAGATAGTCCACGAAGTCTCAGAAATTTAAACTTTTAAACGCATGTATAGCCCGCCAACTCTATACCGAAATTTACGGTATTTTACGAACCTACCCTCAAATTAAACCACGTCATGAATAACAAGCGTTAAAAAAGGTTTTAAATCATCATTTAACTGAAGACACCTCGGTATAATAATCACCAGATATCCGCTAATTTTCATGCGTTGTCTTCAGATTTGTGCACTGGAAAACTATACGGTCTCCAGAAGGCGCATTTTCGGGTAGAATTGGGGTTAAACCCGACTTTTAAAAAATCAGTTCAGGGTGCAAGGCCCGGTTTTACCAGAAAACTAAGGGCCATAATCATGAATTATTTGCCCGGTGCAGGCGAATTCCACGTCGTGATCCGTGCTTACGAATGCTTGGGCACCGTTCTGGAGAACAAAGAGCGCAGCGAAAAATTTGGTGCCCAGTCTACTCCTTTAAGCGGTGCTCCATCTTGACCTCCGTGATAACTTGTGCGAGCCGTCTACAACTCTCGCAACATTTTAAAAGTACGACAAGAATGCGAGGCGCCTTCATCAGCACAGGGAACGTGTTAAGGGTAAGGGTGTTCTTTGTTGTGCTGACTTAGTTGCACCTCTGTTCTCTTGCTAGCTAACGAAAAGGATCCAACTTAAACTGACAACGCAGTGAACTAGTTTGGTTTGGTTTGTGAGAGTTTAACGTCCCAAAGTGAAGGGCTCCGGAAATTTCGACCACCTGGGGTTCTTTAACGTGCACTGACATCGCACAGTACTCAGTGAACAAAGGAAAGGAAAATAGGTCTTGTAGCGGCCTTTATTGGCAAGAGATGACTGGTTGTTAAGGCCGGTTAGAGCGGGCAAGGGCAGGTCCGGTCCCGGAACAGTTGATGCTTTTGCCGCGCGTCGGTTCTGTTGCTTCAGCTGCCGATCGTCTTCTTCTCGCCTCGCGCCGCGCATCGGTTCTGTTGCTCCGTCTGCTAAGCGTCTTCCTCTTTACATTGGCCCCCGGGGGAAAAAGAGCCATCCTGGCGATTTAGGGAGTCAACAGGACGCAGGGGTCGTAATACGGCTTCAAACGCGAAACGTGAACGGTCTCGCGCCCACGTCGTCGAAGATCGGGTGATGGCGTCACGGGCTCAACGATGTAAGTGACGGGAGAAGTGCGCTCAAGGACACGGTAGGGTCCGTGGCATTTTGGCAGCAACTTGGTAGAGAGACCTGGGGCAGCAGAAGGCACACGGAGCCAAACAAGGGATTGAGGCTGAAAAGTGTCTGTGCCATGGGAGTGGTCGAAACGGTATTTCTGGCGCCCTTGGTCGTCAGACGTGAATGACCGGGCGAGCTGGCGGCACTCTTCAGCGTGTCTGGAGGCTTCAGATACGGTTGTGGATTCCGACGAATCAGGATGGTACGGAAGAATAGTGTCGAGCGGCGAGGATGGTTCACGGCCGTATAGAAGGAAGAATGGTGAGAAACCAGTAGTGCTCTGCGTAGCGGTGTTGTAGGCATATGTGACGAAGGGGAGGACGACGTCCCAGTTAGAATGGTCTGCCGCGACGTACATGGACAACATGTCACCTAATGTTCGATTGAAACGTTCTGTCAAGCCGTTCGTCTGGGGATGATAGGCAGTAGTGGTGCGGCGAGTAATGTTGCATTGCTGCAGAAGAGATGAAACTACGTCTGACAAACACCCGCCCACGGTCGCTCAACAGTTCACGCGGGGCTCCGTGCCGAAGTATGAAATGGTGCAAGAGGAAGGCTGCAACATCCCGCGCCGTAGCAGCTGGGAGGGCGGCTGTTTCGGCGTACCGTGTCAGGTGGTCTACAGCGACGATGACCCAGCGGTTTCCTGCAGCAGTGTAGGGAAGTGGTCCATACAGGTCAATGCCAACTCGGTCAAATGGCCTGGATGGGCAAGACAAAGGCTGCATAGGGCCGGTCGAATGGTGATGAGCGAGCTTGCGGCGCTGGCAATCGGGGCAGGAACGGACGAATTTTCGTACGTAGTTATACATGCCGCGCCAGTAATAGCGGAGGCGAAGCCGGTTGTAGGTCTTAAAAGCACCGCCGTGACCAGCTTGCGGGTCGCTATGAAAGGCTGCGCATATTTCTGAGCGTAAATGTCCAGGGATCACTAGGAGCCATTTGCGCCCATCAGAGAGGTAATTTCGGCGGTACAAAATCCCATCATAAACAGTGAAGTGGGCAGCCTGACGGCGGATTGCGCGCGGTACCGGTACGACAGAACGGTCTGAAAGATAACGTACAAGAGAAGTGATCCAAGGGTCCTTGGACTGCTCGTTGGGCATATCGTCCAATGACAAGGAGGCGCAGTCGATGGCGGGAGGAGAGGCACGTTCATTGGCTAGAGGTGAACGAGACAGAGCGTCGGCGTCGTTATGCTTCCTGCCAGAGCGATAGATCACACGAATATCGTACTCTTGAAGGCGTAAGGCCCATCGGGCGAGGCGGCCATTTGGGTCTTTTAGGGAGGACAGCCAACATAGGGAATGGTGGTCCGTGACGACCGCGAAAGGCCGGCCGTACACGTAAGGCCGAAATTTCCCGATCGCCCAAACGATCGCCAAGCACTCCTTTTCAGTTACTGAGTAGTTTTGCTCTGGCTTCGTCAGGGTGCGGCTCGCGTATGCAACATCGGCGACGCATCGGTGAGCGCTGAAGCGCTCACCGATGCGTCGCCGAATGGAAGAAGGGTGACTTCGGAACGAGTGCAGTCGATGACAGCTTCATGTCGCGAGAGAAAGTCCCAGCCTAAGATGACGTCGTGAGACGGCGATGCGAAGACGATGAATTCAACAACGTACAGAACGTCCTGAATAGTAACTCGAGCTGTACAGGCCCCCAAAGGCGCGATAATTTGCGAATTAGCGGCGCGAAGCATAAAACCAGATAGCGGAGTCATAACTTTTCGTAACTGGCGGCACAATTTTGCACTGAGTACAGATACAGCAGCACCGGTGTCAACAAGCGCGAAAGCATCGGTGCCCTCCACAGAAACGGTGATCAGATTGGCCGGAGAAAGTCGAGGTCTTGAGCTTGGCGACGAGCACGCAGTTCTTGCCTCCGGAACTGCGGGCACTAGTTTTCCGAAGGGGAAGAGGGACGACGGCGCATCGGGGAAACCGAGCGGCGACGCGGAGATGGAGAACGGCGGCGAATAGAGGGGCTGTAATCGGAGGAACCAGTGGGCTCAGAAGGCGAAGTGCGGTGAAAAGGCTGGGGAGGGGCGTAGGCGTAACCTCGAGGGTCGGTATCCGCAGCAGGGGACGAAACTTGGCGGCGGCAGTGACGCATCACGTGGCCAGGAATGCCGCAGGCATAACAAATGGGTAGGTTGTCTGGTGTGCGCCATGGACGGAAACGTTGCGGTGGTGGCCGGGCAGGACGAAATGGGGTCGACTGCGGTGGATGTTGGTACGACACGAATGTGTCTGGGCGGGGACGCCTGACTGCTTCGGCGTAGGTTAGTGGCGCAGCGACGGGAGACTGGGAGGAAACCGGCGGCAGGGCCTCGGACACTTGCTCCCGGATCACGTGCTGGAGTGTCGGAGTTAGGTTAGATGGACTCGGAACGGTAGGAAGAAGCGAAAGCTGCCGCGCAACCTCCTCACGGACAAACTGCTTGATCTGGAGCAGTAGCGAGCTGTCCTCTGTCGTCATGCTCAGGCTAGTTACTGTGTCTGTCTGTGCAGAGGGCTGCCGAGTGAAAACGCGCTGTCGGCGGAGCTCGTCGTAGCTTTGGCAGTGGTCGAATATATCGGTGACAGATGTGACGTTTTTGCCCACAAGCATATTGAAAGCGTCGTCTTCGATTCCTTTCAGGACGTGTTTAACTTTTTCGGCCTCCGCCATGGACGTATTGACGCGCTTGCAGAGATTGACGACATCTTCTATGTAGCTGGTGTATGATTCACCACTCTGCTGTGCGCGAACGCGAAGACGCGGCTCGGCGCGAAGTTTGCGTACTGCCGGACGGCCGAAGATGTCGGTGAAGCTGGTTTTAAATTCGGTCCAGGTGGTGAAGTCCGATTCGTGGTTTTCGAACCAAAGGTGGGCGACGCCGGGTAGGTAGAAGATGACGTTGGTGAGTTTCATAGTGTCGTCCCAACGGTTATGAGCGCTCACCCTGTCGTAAGAGGACAACCAATCCTCCACGTCGTGATCGTCCGTGCCGCTGAAGACGGCAGGGTCGCGCTGGCGGAGCGCACCATGGCAAGCAACGGGTGCCGGCGAGGAGCTGGCTGGCTGGTTGGCGTTGGCAGGCATGGGGGTAGTGATGGTACGGTTACGTAGCTCCAGGACGGAATCCCGCAGCCTCCACCAAGATGTAGCGGCCTTTATTGGCAAGAGATGACTGGTTGTTAAGGCCGGTTAGAGCGGGCAAGGGCAGGTCCGGTCCCGGAACAGTTGATGCTTTTGTCGCGCGTCGGTTCTGCTGCTTCAGCTGCCGATCGTCGTCTTCTCGCCTCGCGCCGCGCATCGGTTCTGTTGCTCCGTCTGCTAAGCGTCTTCCTCTTTACAGTATAACGTTAAAAGACAGGAAGGGAGCTGAGTGAGTCAGGTAACAAGCGCGGGTCAGTGACATCTTAAGCCTGTTTCACATGGAAGCGAAAATGCTAGCGAATCCTGCCGCCGCGACGGAAAAACCTGTTCTCGAGTCGTCACTGCGACGAGCGGCGAGGTTTCAACGAGTTGGAAATTTTCGCTGCGACGCGCCGCTGAATCGCTCAGTCGCTTGCACGTGAACCAACCTTTAGTCGAATTCAAGAAGCTCGTTAGGACTGATGCTTGGGCGAGTTGGTATGCCACGTTCAAGAAGAACAGCGCGGGGAACAGTGAAGAACAGTGCAGTGCAGGGAAGTAATGCTGCTGTATCATTTTGGTTTTTGTGTGCATGGACAAGTGTGTATCACCCCTATGTTTTCTTTTTCTTGTTTGGAGCCCGTTCTATTTATTTCCACGTTGCGAGCAATAAATCTTTAGTTGCAAGTCAGCGCCTGTCTGTGTGTATTTTCCTTTAGTCCTTGTCTTTTTCGCGCTGTTCTTCTTTAAGTCAAGAAGAAATTGGCTTCAACAGGGCATGTAATGTGAAGGCGAGATAACCGATCATCGTTACAGGTAGCGTACTGGATTTCAAGAGAAGGCAAGCGTAGCAGGAGGCGACAGAAAGTCAGGTGGGCAGATGTGATCAATAAGTTTGCGGGGATACGGTCTTCCCGGCTGGCACAGGACAGGGTTAGTTGGAGAGATATGGGAGAGGCATTTGTTCTGCAGTAGGCGTAGTCAGGTTGGTATGATGATGACCATGTCATATCAACCTTGAATATCCAACACAACATTTTGCTCTCTCTATGCAACGCATCAGTGCAAGCGTTGATTTTCCGGGCCAGTGAGGAGGAGGCCACCGTGCTTGCTGACGGCAAGCTTGAGGATGATCGAGCTGTTCGTGATCTCTTGAGATTTCCAGTTCGTAAGTGTTGTGCGTTACACGATCGTTACCGACCACATTGCGCTTTCCGCAACGCCCCGTTCCAGTCATTTTGCCAGTGGTACGTGCTTAGTTTCTTCATCGGTATTTTTTTTATGGTCTTCCGCGGGATAGAAGCCGTCGGAAAACGTACCAGACACTGCGTTCAGAGGGGGATCTGGCGGTGGAGACTGACTGGCTGTTGCATACGCGCGGCGCAACTTCACTGAAAAGATAAAATAAACATCACCGCTGTTTTCCTGCAGAAATTTCCTGACGCGGGGACTAGAGAGCAGGAATGCCTCTTAAAACCAACCATGTAGGTCGAACGCTATAAATTGCTCAACTGGGGTCCAAGTGCGCAGGCATGGTTTGCGGGCTCGGCACTGCAGCTCTATCTGCAAGATCCGATTACCGGCAGCTGCAGTTCAATTTCAATTTCCTGCAGTGCTATTTTCTCATGCGCTGAGAGGGCGAGAAGAGAGATGAGAACTATGCTTTCATTGCTGTGTATTTCAAAAGCGTTCAAGCGGCTTTCAATAAAGATGCGGTATTCCTAGGATGCTAAAGAACGTCACTTTACGAATATCCTCGAATTTTTTTTAATGCGTTTTGTAGAAGCTGTTATAGTGAAAATTTGACTTGCAGCGTCTTTGCGCCTTTTCCTCCCCCCTCGTCACTTTCTGTACGCTCAAAGGTAAGCGCTCCTTCCCCGGTGGGACGGAGCCTCCTGACTCGCCAGAGTGACGCTATTGACTGGCCTCGGCCATGGCAGTTGCGTGACGCCTGAAAGAACCTAACCAGCAGCCATCTTTGAACAGAATTACGCAGGAGCGTATGACGGAGGAGGGCGCGAGCATGAAAAAGTCGCCGCAAAGGACTCGCCAACTTTCGCGCGCGATTGTGGTTTCTCTGCTGCGTGTAAAAGTGCATTATTTGGCTCAGGTCTTCATGATGGGAGAATGCAGTGATTGAGCGAGTTTATGTACTCTCCTCAGAAGGTGTTTCAGAGCCCCTTTAAGGCTTCTTGCGGCGGCTCGTTCGCAGGCTTCCAAATTAACCACGACATTGCTGCTAACCCAAAGCGCCAAGCAAGTTAAAACAGCCCGCGTTTTCTCGAGCGCGTAGAAAGCCGCGAAGGCAGCGAAACGTCCCAGCGGATGCCGTTCGCGCGGAACACACGGCGCCGGTGCCGGGCCATGTGAGCGGCGCCTCGCGCTGCGCTGCCAGCCATAACGACAATGGTGTGTGCCCAATCGCGGTTTTCCTGGATCGCTTTTGTCGTTATCTTCGTCCACGCCCATCTCGGGATTTCGGTTTCCCTGTCGCTGGAATGCATCATCGTTCTGCTTTCCGGAGCTGTTTACAGCCCAGCACCGCAGACCAGCGCCGACCTTGGAGAGCGCGCTCAGCACCGACCGCGTACGGTGCAGAACCGCGTGCGCGAGTCGTTGGGGGCGGAGGCGGCAGGGGCGCTGAAGCGGAGCACGTGTGGTGTGACGGGCACTCTGTATAGCTCGAGTCTCTTAGCAGTCAGCGGTCAGTTCGCGCCCTGTGAAGGCCTCACGAGTGCCGGACAGGTGCTTTGAGGAATCGTTCCGTTTTAGTGCCACACTCGCGCCTGTCTGCTATGGCCTTCGCTGTCACCAGCGCAGACTGACTGGTGCGGGGACTGATAACCAAAATACAAACAAACTGCACGGAAGAATCTTAACAGATTGTCATTGATATCGAAGATGAAGGGCGCCAAGTGTCGCCCATAAATCGCCTCCCCATGGCTCTGAGTCGGCTCTTCCCGATGCACCTCTGCCGCGACTGCATGAGCTCAGCTTCGCGTTGACCGGTTGTGCTGCAACGCAGCTGCGTCCTTGTTATGTACCAGCGAGAGGTTGGAAATATTTTCGCGAGTCCGAATATCCATGTATGCGCGCAGGTGACGGTTTTCACCGCGGCTGGTTCAATGACCGCAAGTGCGTTTTTAACTGATACAAAGTGCGCTGCAGGCCTGGAATCGTCCTTCTATAAGATTAAAATTTTGCGTTGCAGAGGGAGACGACTGAGTGGCAAAGTTGCAAAGTAAGCTTTCCTACGCAGCGGCAGTTAACATTAATTTCGATAGTGCGGATGTTGCGGATGTCTATAGTGCGGATGTTGCTTGGTACGTTCGTGTGCTGGCTCACGGACGCCACAGAAACCGTAAGTACGCTGTCCACGTGTTGGAAGACAGATGGTGCACCGAACTGCACGTTTATCAGCCGCTCTCTCGCAAAACTGTGTCTGTGAACTTGACTTCGGTCTCATCCAAAGAAGCCATCATGCAGTGAACTATTGCGTTGCCACCCTCATCAACGACTGCACTCTTTTCTACCACCCTCCTTCCACCTTTACTCCCCTGTTCCCTCCCCTACGCAGAGTAGCATGTCAGCGAATATTCAAATTCAAATTCAAATTTATTTTAGCATCAACAATGATGTTACAGAACTCGTGATGCAACGGGGTGCTAGCAAAAAGCCTGTAACGGCTTGACAAAGGCTAGCACCCCGTTCACAAAGCAATACAGCAGGGGACAAAAAGTGATAGCGATATAAAGAAAAGCAATATATATATGGCGACGGCTAAAATCTGTTTTTCATTAAAGAGCTATCTCTCTCTCTCTCTGTCTGTGCGGATAAGCTAATTTAACACCTGCGAATGGCGCTCGCCATTGACTCTACCACATAGTATGGAAGTACTTGAGAACTCCTGCCCCCCCATAACCTCTCCTTCCGGTGCCTTGTGGGATGACTGGCTGACCCTCATCTTCACCCTTGCCGTGGGCACCGGCTAGCGTTGGATCGTCAAGCCAAGGCGATAGCGACCAGCGCTGGACTCCTGGACTAAGCAGCTCTGTAGCGAGTGATTGTCTTTGGTAATAAAGTTTGTCCTCTCTCTCTCGCCGGACACACAATGGCGCAGTCTGGCAGAATAACTCCCGCCACGATTCTGCCCCTGCAAGTTGAAGCCTCTTCGATTCCCCCAGTCAGGACGACGTCGTTCAGCGCAGAATTCGTACACCCCGTTCAACGTACGTGCCGCCAAAGGCAGCGCTTCGCCCGTGCCATATATAAGCGCCTCTGCCGACCTTTCGGAGTCAGCGATATTAACTTTTGTGAGACACTAAGGTTCTCTTGGCGAGCCTCCTGGACATAGCCAACAAAGTGAAGGCATATGCTCAGCACAGGGTGCGCGTGCATGCCTCCTGGCCCGGCGACAGAAGTTTTCCACGAGTCAGGAAGCCTCGTAGGCCACGCCGGCCAACTAGGGTAACTGCTTGCGTCACGGATCGCCACAAAGCACCGAGCGCCACAGGCCCTCGGGAACGCGCCGGGAAAACCCCGCAGTGGCGCCACCGGTGAAAGTGCTCGGCCTTGATTGAGCCAGCTCCGCGGGACGCCTCGATGAGGCTGACGCTTTCCTGGCCAGGCGTCGTCACAGAATACGTCACCCGCTGCGCAAACCGAAGCGTCGCCGGGAGGTGTGCGCGCTTGCTGCAGCCCGAGCCAAATAAACTTTGCGCACCTTCCAGGAAGCGGCGACGCTCACGGATGCCGCAGCTTGGCGAAGAAAAGCCGCGCGTACCGGGGAACGTGCAGAAACGCCATTCTACGCACGTAGACGATTTGCTCGCGGGGCGTCCTCTATACGTTAGGGGAGGACGAGCTGCAGGCCCGGCGGCGTGGGGCGCAGTGTTGCGCACCGCCACATCGCGCAGTGCAGTGCATAAGTGAAGACGCATCGCGAAGATAAATGAGTGTACTGCTGTGTCACTACCGGGCACACTCTGAGTCTGCAGATCGATGCGGATCCCGCGGTTCTCAGTGTGCATTATTTTTGGCTAGGATGCGTGCATTCGTGGGTCATTTGTCTCTGCTGCGATGGTCTCTGCTATCGATTCTCGATTTGTTGTTCAGGTCGAACGACTAGAGCTGAAGTATAGCCAGGAGTTTTATTTTTTTTTCTTAGCGGTTATTACGGAATGGATTAATTATATAGACCTTTGCATCGGGCGAGGTAGTTGTCGAAGCGCCTCCTCTCTGGACTGTAGGAAAGCGGTTGCGCTGCCGCTTCCATCGTGGTAGCGTGGGGTGCACGCGGCAGTCCAGAGAATAATATGGCAGCGCCCAGGGATCCCTGATTGCAAAAGTCTATAAATGAAAAACGTTTTGCAGAATGAATGAGGTCGAGAAGAGATAGATGACGATCGAGTCCTTGTGTGCAAACAACAGATGATGTTGCGCTGTTCAACGTAGCCATAAGTTCGCCGAAACATCGCCTGGTACTGGACTTGCTACGGTAGAAAACACGCGCGCCATCTAAGCTGAGAGAAGTAGCGACGGCTTTGCGTGGTTCAATTGAGCTTGCTTTTCGTTTGTGTTCTATATTGCTGTGGTAAGTTGGGTTGCTCCTTTTTCTGCTTGACCTACTCATAACAGTCTGGCCAGTTGCCACTGGGTCAAGCAATTACCCTTTTCAGTCGACCAGTAGGCAACAACAAGCAAAAAATTGATTAGCATCGGCGTTTGCGCGCCTAAAGCAATGTGGCACTCTAGCATCGGGTTCATTGAACCTGAAGATGGCTACATAAGACCCACAAAGAGCAGTTCAGGTGCTGCCCTGTTCGACTCCCGACAGTGATAGCCGTGATTTTCAGTAGCCAACTCTCAGCAACGAGTTCAGGGCCGTCACGTACCTTCAGAAGGTTATAATTCAGAGATATATCTCGTTAATTCGAGCTATTTTCATTCGAACTCCCGGTTAATGGGAACTGAGCGCTTTGGTCCCGGTCCACATCATGAGGAGTCCTCAATGGTGCTGCCCCCAATTCGAAATCCGCACAACTCGAACAAATTTTCGTCTCCCTCCGAGTCCGATTTATAGAGATTCAACCGCACATAAGAAGCCGCTACAGTAAAATACGTTATTGGACCATAAAGGCAGATTTGCAGCGACAACTGAACGCACACGTGCAGCAAAATGGGACTTTCTTTCTTTTTTTTTAATCGCATACCCCACTGTTCTCGTGCACCACAACACGGAAGTATGAAAAAAGAACTACAGAGAATGTTTACGACATTCGAATCGGAGCGAAAGCACGGATTTATGCTGCGTAGAAGACGACGGTGAGCAGGTAGTGCCGCGGGACGGAGCAGATGGAAGTTGATGAAGACGACGCTATCCAGTGTACAGCGCGAGAGTGTGGTGCAGTTTAACACGAGGCTCGCTGGCTCCGGCGATAGCCTAGTTTTTTTTTCTTTCATGGTATTTATTCTAAAAAAAAGCGGTGACAGCCTCGTGGTCTCGCTGAGCGGCCCTTAAAGGAGATCTGTTCGCGCAGCCACGGGTTCGACTCCCAGTCATGGATATCGATTCAATCTCTTTTTCATGGTTTGACCTCTAACTCAGCTGAAGGTCAAAACTAGGCACCCGGCGATCGAAGCACGAGGTCCCGTAGTGAAGTTTTCGCTTCAAAAACTGGGCACCCAAGCTTATGGTTTCACCGGCGCTTTCTGCATGCAGAATTTTTTTTCTATTAAGAAGCAAATAAATGTTTTCAACAACCACGCCTAGTCCGGTTTGGTTTGGTTTGGTTTATGGGGTTTAACGTCCCAAAGCGACTAAGGCTATGAGAGACGCCGTAGTGGAGGGCTACGGAAATTTAGACCACCTGGTGTTCTTTAACGTGCACTGACATCGCACAGTACACGGGCCTCTAGAATTTCTCCTCCAAAGAAATTCAACCGCCGCGGCCGGGATCGAACCCGCGTCTCTCGGGCCAGCAGCCGAGCACCATAGCCACTGAGCCACCGCGGCGTCCATCTCATCTGTTTCCACCGAACACGAGGGACGAAGTGACGAGAGTCAATTGCTGCCCTTGAAGCCCGTAGTAATACAAAACGAAGAGGGAAGTATTCCTCACACGTGCCCGCGAAACGTGCAAATGCGTCACGCACAGTCGGACAAGCGTGCTACAACGGAGAACGAAATAGGCTGGCTGCCTGCAGGCATGCTTCCTTCCCAGTTTTTCCTTCCTCGGCACTTTCTGCCGCAGTCCCCGTGCTGCGTTCCATTTCGAATACTGCGGCTACAACAGCAGCATTGTCCCGTGTGCAGGTGGCGCGGCGCCATCTGTGATCGTGAATGCGCATCGCTCGCTTTCCTGCCGGGAGACCGCGGGATGTGTCGCTCGTGAACACGGTGCATTTGTGTCACTATATACCGACAGACCGAGTTTCCTCCTCAATGCGTCCAAGCCTCAATATATCGAGTTTAGATATTTTGCGTTTCGTAAGACATATGGTTTGGTTTGGTTTATGGGGTTTAACGTCCCAAAGCGACTAAGGCTATGAGAGACGCCGTAATGGAGGGCTCCGGAAATTTGGACCACCTGGGGTTCTTTCACGTGCACTGACATCGCACAGTACACGGGCCTCTAGAATTTCTCCTCCAAAGAAATTCTAGCCGCCGCGGCCGGGATCGAACCCGCGTCTTTCGGGCCAGCAGCCGAGCACCATAACCACTGAGCCACCACGGCGGCTCCGTAAGACATCGTCAATACTGCGAAGAAAAAAAGAAGCCACGATTTGGGTAGCGCCGCGCAGATTAGACATGACAGTAATTACTGATGCAGTTACAATCCTTTAATTACTTTTTCCAGATCAGACATGACAGAAATTAAGTTACGTAATGCAATTACGGTACTTTTTCGGTAATTCGAAATACAGTATAATGAATAACTTTTCTGCTCTAGTAATCTAGTAATTTAATGAACTGCTTTGGGGCAGTAATTTCGTAGGGAAAGCAATAAGTTTCTTTCTAAACTACTTGTATATAAAAGAACATCACTAGTCTGCGTTGGCAAGGCGTTGGTCTCTCGTTTGCCGGGTCGGGAACCTCAAGAGAAGGACTGACGCGCCGAAGGCTTGTGGCGGCCAGCCGACGAAATTGCACATTCGGTCGAGTGGTGATGTGCGCCCAGGCGTGAGTCATCACCGTGGCGCTGTGAAAGGGAAAGCTGCGTGACTTCTGGCGCTGCCTACGCGCACCGACACGAGATTTTTAGATTTTGTAGTAGTAATTCAGACTAAACAATCTTTTCATCATATACAAACCAGGGTTGTCCTCAGCTGCATCAGCCATGCCAGTGCAGCTATTCAGCGTGGCCAAGGAAACCCTTCCTTCAAACCGGGGCAAAATTTTCGACACCCACATTTAAAGCCATGCAGCTCGCGCAGTGCAGTAAACTAAGAGATATGGAATGCTTGTCGGAGCTGTGACCAGTGTAGTCCATCGTAAGAGCAAAAATTAAAAATTAATTTAAAAGTAATTACATTAATTTTCAGAAGTAATTTTAATGTAGTTTCGTTGCTTTTGGTAAGCAGTACCTGGTAATGTAATTGAATTACATTTTCGCGATTTTTTGCAATAGTAATAAGTAATGTAATTTAACTACATTTCACAAGTAATTTTGCCTTGCATAACACAGACAAAGAACTGATGTGGACAGGACACGTGCGTACGTGCGTGCGTGCATGCGTGCATGCGCGTATGAACTGTAAAAAACAAGCAAAGCCCCCCCCCCCCCCCATACACACACACACCACACAGGTATAGTAGAATGTTACTATATTCCGTTTCATACATAGCTGTCAACGCAGCCAAGGCTACGGCGCCTGTTCGCGCTCCTCGTCCGCATCGTAATGTAGTGCGTCGAAAGTGAAAAGAGTAACGAACTCAAAATTAAAGTTATTGTTGGTTAATATTGCAGTATAATGATAATGGTGTTTTATTTTGCAAAAAGATTGCTTTTTCTTTAATGTTCTTCAAAACAGAGTGCCTTAGTTTTCTGGGTTTTTTTTCGGCTCCTCCTGTATCAGGTTTTCGCAGCTAGGCCGGCCGGCGATGTCGTCTGCTTTCGTCTTTCGGTTTCCGAGTATGCGAAAATGGCACCGCTATCGCCTACTCGCTTGTTTTCTTCGCCCACTGCGGCTTCAAAAACATCTCCTGCTCGCCTGTTCTCCAAGCTGAAGTCTCCGAAATTTTCGAAAGACTCCAAGCAGGTTATTGTCAACGTTTACTCTAGCGTAAGGAAGCGCTTCCCGGAGAAGACTGTGCGCGAAGTTCTCGAAACTGTGGACGAGATGACCGGGGTGAGCCCTCGGACAGTTGCGAGGTTCAATAAAGAAGGTCTCTCTACTGGAATAAGATCACTGCAAAAACGACCTAGCAAGGTGACAATATCTAGCTCTCGCAGTGTTAAATATGACAGCTTTGCAGTCAACACCATCCGACTCAAGTTACATCGTATGTATGCCGAACGCGAAATACCTACTTTGGACAGAATCCTGGATGACGTGAACGCAGAGGAGCACAGACCTTTGGGCTAGTTGGTTCATAGCAAACACGTACAAGCGCTAAAAAACACGGACAGAGAAGAGACTTGGACAACACGAGCGCTTACTTTCAACTGAAGGTTTATTGATACACAAGCACAATTTTATACACCTTGCTGCATGACGTCAAACTGATAGGCCTGCCGACATCACGTCGCTGCTCCCAAAAACATTATTTCCTTTTTAGTCAGTGTGACAGATGGTGCGCTGACGCAGGATGGACCGGCTTTTCTAATCAAATCTGCCTCTCTTATCTCTCTCACATCCTGACAACTATGTTTGGCCACAATCTTGCATGCGCTGAAGACAGGTTTACATGGTTTCTTATTCTTTACAGCACAATCATGACAATGTTCAGAAAGATTACCGTCTCTATAATTGCCTACCTTCCTCCTGTGTTCCAGTAATCTTTCGTTCAGACATCGGCCAGTTTGACCGATGTACCTAGAGCCACACGATAGAGGAATGTCATAGACCACACCAGAAACACATGGTACAAAAGGATCCCGGTGCTTGATACCGCATGGTTCTTTAGGCTTTAGAAAAGGATTAGTCAACTTGACTAGTTTTTCCAACTTCTCAGGCGCCGAGAACACTACTCTGACGTCACTGCGTTTCGCAATCTTCTTTAGGCGATGGGAGGTGTTGTGCAAATAGGGGATGACTACCGTTCTGTTTCCATTTGCTTCGATCTGGTTCTTGTCTTTTCTCTTTACGGTTTTTAACATTCCTTCAGATACAGATACAATGAGGCTTGTCGGATACCCAGCTGACTGAAGACGCGTCACTTGCTTTTGGAAACCATGGCTCAGTGAATGGCAACACGATTTTTTTAGTGCATTATTTAGGCATTGCTTAGCGATTGCTCTCTTAACAAGTTTTGTATGAGATGAATGAAACGGTAAGAGGGGTTTGTTAGCTCTTGGATGGTACTCCCAACACGTATATTTGTCAGTGAGAATTAGCTTCAAATCTAAAAACTGTAAAATACCATCTTTTGGAATTTCATGCGTCAGTACTAAAGGATTAAAACACTCACCAAAAAGGGCTAAAAACTTACTGACAGTGGTCGAGAAATCACTGCACCCTTGTAATAAAATTAAAAAATCATCGACGTATCTAAAAACAGTCACATTGTTAAAAACCTTCAGGCGGTCAGAAACGACTCTGTCACAATGAGCTAAAACTATATCGCTAAGAACTGGGGCAATACAAGAGCCTATACAAACTCCTTGCTTTTGAATGAAAACCTGGTCATTCCATTCAATGTAAGTTGACCTGAGATAAAATGAAAGCAATTCCAGAAAACCTTCTACGGACAAACCTGCTGCGTTTTGAAAAGCTATGGACCCAAAACAATCAATGCACTCTTCCACACATCTGAGGAGTTTTTCCTGTGGCACGGAATAGTATAAATCCTTTACGTCAAAAGAGCAGGCCAGAAAACCTTTGTCATGATTCTCCTCCAAGAACTCCAAAACTTTTTCAGAGGACCGAATTTGAAAGGGATCGTCAATCGTTAAAAGATTTAGTTTGCTCTGCAGGAAGACTGCGACTGATTTTTGCCACGTGCCATTTTCCGATACAATCACCCTTAGGGGACACTCCACTTTGTGTGTTTTAGCGGTGAACAGGAACTGCAAAAAAACAGCATTGCTTTTTTCGATGTTTTTCGCTAATCTTTCAAGGTTAAGTTTCTTACACAGAGCTTTGCCTGCCAACCGTAGTTTCTTCCCAGATACCGCTTGCGCCTTTTGCATGACTGACAAAAGGGATAATCTGAGCATTTGAGAAGGGATAATCTGTCCGTTCTTCCTTCAGATAAAGAAGGTGGGTTTGTTGTGTTGACAAGAGATCAGTTTGGAAAGAAGGCCATGGAAGCCGTACTGTCAGTCATGCAAAAGGCGCAAGCGGTATCTGGGAAGAAACTACGGTTGGCAGGCAAAGCTCTGTGTAAGAAACTTAACCTTGAAAGATTAGCGAAAAACATCGAAAAAAGCAATGCTGTTTTTTTGCAGTTCCTGTTCACCGCTAAAACACACAAAGTGGAGTGTCCCCTAAGGGTGATTGTATCGGAAAATGGCACGTGGCAAAAATCAGTCGCAGTCTTCCTGCAGAGCAAACTAAATCTTTTAACGATTGACGATCCCTTTCAAATTCGGTCCTCTGAAAAAGTTTTGGAGTTCTTGGAGGAGAATCATGACAAAGGTTTTCTGGCCTGCTCTTTTGACGTAAAGGATTTATACTATTCCGTGCCACAGGAAAAACTCCTCAGATGTGTGGAAGAGTGCATTGATTGTTTTGGGTCCATAGCTTTTCAAAACGCAGCAGGTTTGTCCGTAGAAGGTTTTCTGGAATTGCTTTCATTTTATCTCAGGTCAACTTACATTGAATGGAATGACCAGGTTTTCATTCAAAAGCAAGGAGTTTGTATAGGCTCTTGTATTGCCCCAGTTCTTAGCGATATAGTTTTAGCTCATTGTGACAGAGTCGTTTCTGACCGCCTGAAGGTTTTTAACAATGTGACTGTTTTTAGATACGTCGATGATTTTTTAATTTTATTACAAGGGTGCAGTGATTTCTCGACCACTGTCAGTAAGTTTTTAGCCCTTTTTGGTGAGTGTTTTAATCCTTTAGTACTGACGCATGAAATTCCAAAAGATGGTATTTTACAGTTTTTAGATTTGAAGCTAATTCTCACTGACAAATCTACGTGTTGGGAGTACCATCCAAGAGCTAACAAACCCCTCTTACCGTTTCATTCATCTCATACAAAACTTGTTAAGAGAGCAATCGCTAAGCAATGCCTAAATAATGCACTAAAAAAATCGTGTTGCCATTCACTGAGCCATGGTTTCCAAAAGCAAGTGACGCGTCTTCAGTCAGCTGGGTATCCGACAAGCCTCATTGTATCTGTATCTGAAGGAATGTTAAAAACCGTAAAGAGAAAAGACAAGAACCAGATCGAAGCAAATGGAAACAGAACGGTAGTCATCCCCTATTTGCACAACACCTCCCATCGCCTAAAGAAGATTGCGAAACGCAGTGACGTCAGAGTAGTGTTCTCGGCGCCTGAGAAGTTGGAAAAACTAGTCAAGTTGACTAATCCTTTTCTAAAGCCTAAAGAACCATGCGGTATCAAGCACCGGGATCCTTTTGTACCATGTGTTTCTGGTGTGGTCTATGACATTCCTCTATCGTGTGGCTCTAGGTACATCGGTCAAACTGGCCGATGTCTGAACGAAAGATTACTGGAACACAGGAGGAAGGTAGGCAATTATAGAGACGGTAATCTTTCTGAACATTGTCATGATTGTGCTGTAAAGAATAAGAAACCATGTAAACCTGTCTTCAGCGCATGCAAGATTGTGGCCAAACATAGTTGTCAGGATGTGAGAGAGATAATAGAGGCAGATTTGATTAGAAAAGCCGGTCCATCCTGCGTCAGCGCACCATCTGTCACACTGACTAAAAAGGAAATAATGTTTTTGGGAGCAGCCACGTGATGTCGGCAGGCCTATCAATTTGACGTCATGCAGCAAGGTGTATAAAATTGTGCTTGTGTATCAATAAACCTTCAGTTGAAAGTAAGCGCTCGTGTTGTCCAAGTCTCTTCTCTGTCCGTGTTTTTTAGCGCTTGTACGTGTTTGCTGTGAACGCAGATGCCGATTTGCCGGACATGAGTAAGGCTACCTTGTGGAGGTTACTAAAAGATATCGGTTTTAAGTTCGAAAAACGAAAGCGAAGTCTTGCACTCATCCAGCGATCTGACATCGTAGCCTGGCGGCGCCGGTATCTCAGAGCGGTGTATCAGTACACCGATCAATGCAAGGTTGCCGCTAGCCGAGGCTGCTCCGAATAATCGACGCCACACTGAATTCTATCACGACACAATGGTTCATTGTGTGCCGCATGCTAAAAAGTCGTTCAGTACCCGAGAAAAGCACTTCGCAATCACGTCCGTCGCCAATACATTACACTGCCTTTTCCCTTCGAGACAAGTAAACAGCACTGTGTTTTTCAAAGTAGGTATTAGAGTTTGACAGTTTAGAGTTTCTACCTAATGAATCTTTTAAGAAAAATAAAAAAATAATAAAAAAACCACCCGAGCCGGGAGTCGAACCTAGGCCCTTTGTAAAATGAACACACAGGCGCGCGCTTCGTACCACTCAGCCACGACGCGAGGCGGACGGATACATTTTGCTTGTTTTTTGCAGCGGACTACTTTCGTACCTTTGGCAGCGTTGACAGCTATGTATGAAACGGAGTATATACACTATCTCTTGCTATGGTGACAGTTTAGAAAGACAGAAACTGAGTAATCAGTTTAGATAAATCAAGAGAAAGTAGGAAGAACAACCCCGTGACACCGATGGATCCTAACCACGACCTCCGCTGATCAATCCATAAGATCCTGAACCAAATGAATTACACCTGCGGCGGCTGCCTCCTCGCCTTATTTCAAAGACATTTATGTTAACTGCAGCCTAACCATAACACTGTTTATCAGCGCCCCACTATAGCAATAGCGGCGGACGTCCTGTAAGCAGGGTTGCCAGATTGGGCTATTAATAGCCAAATTGGGCTACTTGTTGTCCGAGTTGGCGTCAGAAATTTCGTTTTGGCTATGTGGCTACTTTTGGGCTACATCTTTTTCATGGGTGAAAAAAAAAGTTAAAGTAGTGTTAATGTGCTCTGTTACAATTATACAGTGACAGAAATAAAAGGCATGCTGGAATCAAAATGCACGCTATAGAATGTTAAAGAAATTGAGTGCGTCTGCTACAAAATGACAATTTGTAAACACTGTGTTCGAGAAAACTTGTTTTTCAGGCGGTCAAGGATCATGGCCTTTCGATTTCTTTTATAAAGAGTTGACACTACGTGAAAGTTGCCCCCGCGGAAACACTTCACGGCCTATAGATTCCACTTAATCCACGCCACCCACGCGCGCCATTGAATATAGGCTGTTGCCGTCTGCACATGTGAGCGTTCTCCCATTGACGGTGCACCTCGGGTGGCTATGACAACCATGGTACCAGAATAGAGAGAAAACATTAAGAGAACTTAAGTCTCCCTACGTGGTTTTTTGTTTGTTATTTTGTTTATGGGGTTTAACATCCCAAAGCGACTAAGGCTATGAGAGACGCCGTAGTGGAGGGCTCCGGAAATTTCGACCGCCTGGGGTTCTTTAACGTGCACTGACATCGCACAGTACACGGGCCTCTAGAACTTCTCCTCCAAAGAAATTCAACCGCCGCGACCGAGATCGAACCCGCGTCTTTCGGGTCAGCAGGCGAGCACCATAACCACTGAGCCACCGCGGCTCTCCCTACATGGTGCGAATGCGTAAGCATTAAATGCTACTATTTCGCTTCATGTTGCCTGGTTTCGTGATCCTCACGTGTTAACCGTTAACCATAGACGTGGCCTAGTGGTTTGGGCGTCCGCTTCGACTGCGGTAGGTGGCTGTTTGGAAACCCACCGCCAGACATGTTCTTTTCTTGTATTGTTCATTCTGGTTCTGCGGACACATTCTGCTCAAGATTCGCGCATGAGGCAAGTAATGCTTACGCATTAATAAAGTCTTTTTCTGTTTCTTCCTATTCTCGTGGCGAACACAGCGAGCGCGCCACTCGCAAGAGCCTACGCTTTTTCTGCAGCCTCAAGCGGCACACATGCAGCCCTCGAGATTCATTGCAAGCGACGCGAGAGCGCCGTGTCCGTTTCGTAATATGCGTGCACTCATGCGGAGCCGTGGAGCCATCCTTCGGCGCGGCGCGGAACGCACTGTAACCAACGAAGGCGGCGGAAGTTAGTGGCATGACATGGCATTAGATCCGTCGCTACGAGAACTTTCAGAATGGGCAAGCGGGCGAAGTACATCCGGAACTACAAGAAGGAATGGAAAAAGGAACCGGAATTCAAGGGTAATTCAAGGGTAATACGTTTTTCTCATTATTGCGAACGTGCTGTTAGACTGACGATGAAATCGACATAGCTTATCATCTGATGACATATATCCTTGATTTATTCTGAGCTCATGCATATCGTCGAATGTAGCTTCAAGAAGGAGCATGCTAGATGCTGTGAGGTGACGCTCTCAGTGAGGACCTTTCTCTTAATGCATAAAATTGAAAGTGAGGCTGCGTAAGTATACAGTAAGGTATTTTCACTGTCGACAAGTCTAATCTGCGCGCGAACATTTAAAAGGTGAAATATTCCTAAACTAGAGCTGCGATTGCGTTATATAGCGCCGCCGTTCTTTTCCGCGTGCAGACTGGCTGGCGTCACCCGCCTCAGGTGATATGGCATACTGCCGCGCCTGCAAAGTGGAACTGCGGCCCCATCTTGAGGACCTGGTTAGCGCACCTCTTAGCCGCACTGGTTAGCGCGCATGACGAATGCGAAACGTAACAACTGAAAGAACACGCCGTGCGCACCCCGTCAGACATCATCTGCGGGAAAGAAATCTAATATGCAAATATTTTTGCCGAAAATTAATTCAATATGCTTAAGAAATGTCGTCAAAAAAGCAAATTTTTTTGGCTACTTTTGGGCTACGCAAAAATTTCGCTGTTGGCTACGTTTGGGCTACTACGGAGGCCAATTTGGCTACTTGAGGTCGGAGCCATCTGGCAACCCAGCCTGTAAGGCCACAAGTTCCACGAGAAGCCTGACTGAACGAGGAAAGCGGCAGCAATACGAGAACCGTGGTATGCTGCCCATGGCGTCAATACTGCAGGCCCTTGCTGAGCAGACAAGAATGGAGCAAATGAGCTGCTCCTTGGGATGAATACGTACAGAGATGAGAACACTTGTCTAGAGCGCTCGAGCGGTGGGTGCTCTGTGGAGAAGAGGAAACGAAATTTTAAAGCAAATACTGAGTTTCAACGACGAAATTGCGTTGCAGCGCAGCCGGATAGACACACAAACCACGCAGGCACGAGCGCTTTGCCCCCAGCAATGCAGCTGCGTTAAAATTTCACTTAATTTATTCTGCAGCACACCGGCCGGCCGCTCTAGGCAAGCGCGTTCACTTTTGTACGAAAGAAGCAAGCAGTCTCTGAAACCAAGTAAGGCGTACAGGCGCGGCCGTAAGTAAACGGAGCACGCTGTTACGTTTGAAGTGCAATCACGATTTCTCCATTGGTAATGAAGAAGCGTTGTTTGTCTACAAGAAAGCCCACCAACCTCCTCTACCAACCAGTCACACAAGACGAGGGACAAGAAGAGTGTACACACCACAACGACTGTACTAACAACTGAAGTTTATTAGAAAATACAAAGTCCGAGCAAGGCCAGCAGAGCATGCGCAACAGCATCATCACAAATCACTGAGCATAAGAGACAAGAAATCTCATCTATCGTGAACGACCTAAAAAGGTAAATTCTTTTTCGAGTAAGCGCACCGAGGTTGTGCTAATACAACCATGGCCTGACAAACCGATATGATATGCTTCCAAGATTTCCCGCTCCTGTTTTCCCTTGCCTCTACCAAGAATCGTGACATTGCTGTACACTCTTCTTGTCCCTCGTCTTGTGTGACTGGTTTTTTTTTTTCGTTTACAATGTACCAACTGGCCCGCATTTCAACCCTTCTCCTCTACCAGCATGCGCGTACCACTGCTGAAAATTTCAATTAGGTGACGCGTTAAAAATATTTGAAGACAGTTGCGTGCTCCGTTTACTTTTGTCCGCGCCTGTACATAGGGGAATGCTACAGCTATTTTTGGTAGTACTGGTTAGAGCAGAACAATAATTGAGTAATCATTCTACTCAGCGTGTGTATCTGCTGTAGCGCTCTCTAGCGTCCTATTTGAACGCTTTTTCTTACGGATGTCTCCGGAAAATTCAATGGCAATGGGGTTATTATTATCCAAATACTTCCACTTACTCCCTGCTGTTTGCAACATCAACGCGTTTCTTCCTGAACCAGGGCTATGCCCAGTTTCCCTGGACATCAACAAGTGGCACCATCTATCGGCCGCCAATAGCGAACACCACGTAATTTAATAGGAATATTTTCATTTGTCATTGAGAGAAAACTAAAACCTCCCGTGAAATGATCCACGCACCTATGTTGACACTGATGGCTTACACTTCCTAAGCGCTGCAGCTTCTGACTTGAGAAATGCCCCCTGCGCTCGCACCGAAGAGTTTTGACGGCCATAGGAAATCAGTGAGGTGTAGCAAATAACGAAAATTCCCGCGGTAATTTTTGATGCTCAGCGGCATGCAGCACGTGGTAGTAGGCGCACAAACTAGAAGCGCGTGACCAGATTTCCTGGGCTTGATTGCTCTTTGGTTCCGTTAACCTGGGATAATGGTTCGATAAGTGGAAAGAAAAAATGTCATAGCACGTTAATGCGGACAAATGAATGTTGTAGAGCTAGAGGAACCCTTACCGAACCGTACACTCGGAATATGCAGTGAGGGCTGTCCGACTGTCGAAATTCCACCCGTCGATGGAAAAACTGTAATGGCCTGGATGCGGCGCAATAAGAGCCCACTGAAATGTTCCATATGAGCAGCTCGCATGGAAGTATGGGGCTATGGCATCCGTATGATATTGAATACGATATAAAAATCTATACGCTTTTTATGCTTCCCATTCGGTGTGTATGTCATCGCATAGAGTCCGTATGTTTTCCATACGCGCTATCCGTATAGTCCGTATCTATGCTCAATATGTCCTTTATTGAATCCATATGAGCCATACTGGCCCATACAGAAAACATATGGCATTATCGGACACGTCATATGGAGCATTGCAGTAAAGCTCAGGATGACAGCAACGAATGAAGGCCAAGCGGTTGTTTGCTGGCGAGCGTGAGGCTGCGGGTTCGATTTGCAGGAGTGGAAGGCGCATTTCAGTGGAGGTCAAGCGCAGAGACGCCCGCCTACTGTGCGATGTCAACGCACGATGAAGAACTCCGGGAGGTCGAAATCAGTCAGGGCTCCTCCCAACTCAGCGCCTCGTTGCCTCGGGTTTAACGCCGTCGTATAAAAATAAGTGGACCCACCATGTCCGCTCTCCAGTGGCTTTAATCCGCACCAGGCTGCCATATCGTGTGCACCACAGTATAACCGATTAGCCCGAGCGCAGTGCTATCCTTTCGAGCAGAGCGAACAATCTGTCCCAAGTAACAGTCTTCAAGTTGTAAAATGGGCAACTTCATATTACTCGCATTGCACCACGGGAAAGACAGCGTCAGCGTTGTTGCGACCCGGGTAGCATGGCCGGAGACCGGTGATGGGACAAGGAGGATGGGAGACTGGGTCCGGATGAAGGTAACGAAAAACTTTATACACTTATTTACATATTTTACAAAGGGTAACTGAGAATGGCTCTCAGTGGAAGGGGAACGTCTTCGTCAACCGTAGTCGACTGGAGCTAGCAGGCTTCTCTCGGCCACACTCACAGCCGAGTTAAATATGGTTCGGATTCCCCAGATCCCTGGCTGGGGAATAATGTTCGAAGAGCACTGTCCAATCGGATGGACCGAAGGGGACGTTCGTGTTACCACCCACGGCCGGGCAGGTGCGGGCTGTTCCACTCTCTCGCAGCTGGGTCGATGGGAAGGGGGAGATGCTGACTCATCCAGCCCGGCTGGAAAGGAATCTCCCGCAGTCTTGCAGCAGGTGAATGCACTTGCTTCCCCTCCGGTTGTCCAGAACACGAGTCGGGAACACAGCAGTCTTCAATTAACAGCCAGCGTGACTGGCGCCGCCACGTCACCTCCGCTTCCGCTGTGGTTGCTCTGACAATACCTCTGGCGCGTCTCCTGCCTGCGCCGCTGCTGCCGTGGTCACCTCCGCTCAAGGAATTCCGCTGCACTAATCCACTAGGCTCGGAGGGGGGCATTCCAAGCACCCCACTGCACCACCGCCGTCGCGAGGTCGTCGGCCTTGTCGACTGTTCACGGTAGCTGCTTGATCGGGCCCACGTGGTCAGAAGTACGGTCACGACAGCGTGTTCATCTTGCGCTGATGCGTGGCGGAAGAATCAGGCTCTCCAACGTTTTGGCGCACTTGGAGTATACGTGTCAACTATAATATAGTGCGTGAACCAGCTTTCGATAGATAACTAAGAAGGGTGGCGGATCAGGTTAGTTGGGGTAAATCAGTGCCATATCATTAGAAGAAGTCGTTGGTTTATGGTTTATGGCGGTTTAACGTCCCAAAGTGACTCAGGCTATGAGGGACGCCGTAGTGAAGGGCTCCGGAAATTTCGACCACCGGGGGTTCTTGAACGATACTGCACAGTACACCGGCCTCTAGAATCTCGCCTCCATCGAAATGCGACCGCTGCGGCCGGGATTGAACCCGAGTATTTCGGGACAGCAGCCGAGGGCCATAACCCCTGAACCACCGCGGCAGCCGGAAGAAGTCGCGATCAACATACTCGAGAGGTCATTGATGCACAAAAAATAGCATCACTTGGAAGTAACTGCGTGAGATGACCGTCAGTTTCATTATCTAAAAAAGATCTTCCCTTTCCCGGTATGACTTAGTAATGCTTGACGTTTTCTTGCTGTTGCTGTCATTCCAGTACTTAAAGATGCGTATAAAGCGCATGCGGTTTTCAATGAATAAATCAATTGGATGTGGAGCTCGCCCTTGTCGGCCTCTCTCTGCGTCCGTGTTGATTGTACCGCTTCCGAAAATTGTAAATGACGTCGAGAGTGAGTTAACCAGGGATCGCTGACTGTAAATGGCGGCCAGAACTCTGAAATGTGTTTGGTTGATTGGGGTTTAACGTCCCGAAGCAACTCAGGCTATGAGGGACGCCGTAGTGAAGGGCTCCGGAAGTTTCGACCACCTGGGGTTCTTTAACGTGCACTGACATCGCACAGCACACGGGCCTCTAGAAATTCGCCTTCATCGAAATTCAGCCACCGCGGCGGGGCTGAAATGTGTGTGTGTATATATATATATATATATATATATATATATATATATATATATATATATATATATATATATATATATATATATATATATATATATATACCAACAGTTTCGAACGGAGGACCGTCCTTCATCAGGGTATACCCTAGAATGTGTGTGTTGTGGGGTTGAAGATGGGGGAGATAAACACGTTCTCCCCATTTAAGCGCGGCTGACACAGTTCAAAACCGCGCTTACCCCACCCCGCGGTCGCGTACGCTACTGAGCGCACGCCGACCACGGCGGGCCGTGCTCTGCGGGAACAAAGGAACGACACACTGGCTGACACAAACAAGGCATTTATTGCTATAGCAACAATAACGCCAGCTAGCAACAAAATACACTGAGGAATCTAGGATGTCCGACTCACCAGCACGGCTACGAGCGAACGTCCGCCCACGGTAGGGCAAAGGGATAAACTCCGAGGCCCGACGGAGCGAGGTGGCGGGAGTAAGTTCCAACCACGAGAGGCCCGCGGCACAGAGCGGAGCTTTGCGCGTGAACGTCCACCACGCTTCCCGATGCGGAGCAGAAGAGACCTAGCCTTCCCCTGCGCGCGAGCGACCAAACACGCCATCCGTGGCGCTGCTGTCGCTGCGACGCGAGCGCCCTCCCCTGTTAGCTAGAGTAACCAAACTAAAGGGAGTGCTTTTCGGGGGCAGCTAACAACAGTGGGGTGCAGTGCGGGAAAGTGAACGCAGGGGACGAAGGCGTCCCCACAGTGTATATGTATATATATATATATAAATATAAATATATATATATATATATATATATATATATATATATATATATATATATATATATATATATATATATATATATATATATATATATATATATATATACACACACATTCTAGGGGTATACCCTGATGAAGGACGGTCCTCCGTTCGAAACTGTTGGTATTAAATGAAGATAATCGCAAAGTTGTGACCCCTTCTTTCACACACACACACACGCACACACACGCACGCACGCACACACATACATATACGAGGTCTGTTAGAAAAGTATCCGACCTTTTGCCGAATAAAAAAAAATGGCATAACTGGAGCGTTGGAAACCTAATTACCTTCAAAGTAGTCTCCTTGGGACTCCACACACTTCTCCCAGATGTGCTGCCACTGTTGGAAGTATTCCGAAAAGGCCTTTTTCGGAATGGAGTTTAGCTCAGCTGTCGTTGCAGCCATAATGTCCTTTCTTGTCTGAAATCGCGCTCCTTTCAATGGCCTCGTGATTTTCGGAAGCAACCAGAAGTCGCAGGGGGCCATATCAAGAGAGTAAGGAGTCTGCCGAACTACAGGAGTCTGGTTTTTCGCCAAAAAATCTGAATCAAATGCGAGGAATGTGCAGGAGCATTGTCATGATGGATGCGCCAATTTGCTGTTGACCTCAACTCCGGTCTCTTGCGCCGCACAGCATCGCGTAGGCGACGGAGGACACCCCTGCAGTACTCTTTGGTCATTGTTTGACCCTGGGGCGTGCGTACTCGTGGTGTGCCACACAGCGAGAGTCCAAGACAGCAGTCAGCATCACTTTGACGTTGCTGAGCATTTGGCAGGCCTTCTTTGGTCTTGGGGACGTGGAAAGCTTCTACTGTGACGACTGGGATTTGGTTTCCGGGTCGTACCCGTACACCCAAGACTCGTCACCAGTGATTATGGTGTTGATGAAGTCGGGGTCACTGTTTGTGGAATCCAGCGCGTCCTGTGAGACTTCAACACGAAGCTGCTTTTGTTCCACCGTGAGCAGCTTCGGCGCGAATTTCGCCGCAACTCTCTTCATGGCCAGATCTTCGCTGATAATGGAATGTGCAGAAAAACTACTGATGTTCACCTCTTCCGCAATTTCTCGGATAGTCACACGACGGTCACGCATCACCAGAGCGTTCACTTCGGCAATGACCTGGCCATTTCGGCATGTTGATGGCCGACTGGAGCGTGGCTCGCTCTCCACCGATGTGCGGCCATCTTTAAACCAGTTGTACTATTGCTTAATTTGTGTGCTGCTCCAAGCATCATCACCGAAAACCGTCTGAATATTCCGAATGGTTTCCACTTGGCTGTCGCCCCGTTTCTCGCAAAATTTGATGCATTAGCGCTGCTCCTGTCGCACCGCCATTTTGCTTGCACTAAAAAACCGACGAGAGCACTGCGCACTACCTCACTCAAACGCTGCCTCCCAGCGACTGACGCCATCGGCAGGCGGGAAAAAATTTGTGCATGCGCACGACGGTTCAAGGTCTGCTGGTGCAAGCGCGCTTGTTTCATATCCATCAGGTGTTCGCAAAAAAAAATAAGGTCGATACTTTTCTAACAGACCTCGTATATACACAGGGTGTTCACGCTAACTTTAGCCATAGTCCTTCTCCGTAACGCTATGGGAGAGCTTCATATGTTGACCACGCCTTCCACGAGGCGGCGTTCAGAGTGCTGTGGGGGTAGAGTTACTGTATATGCTACCAAAGGTAGCTTTGGTAGCATATACAGTAACTCTATGTGGGGGCAACGACGCGAGGAAGCGAGCGTCTCTACGGCCGCGAGTCTACGGGCGGAATGGGACGCCGGCGGTGCGGCAGCAACTATTTTCTCTTTTCGTTTTGCCTTCGTATGCAAAATAAGTACAGTGCACGTGACGTGCAAGCTTGCGATGCCGAATACTTGCTGCGTGACGGGTTGTCGCTGCGGATAGGAAGTGCGCAGGAAAAGGCGTCGCTGTTCTGTTTGCCGAGCAGCGTAAAATATGAAAGCGGCCGATATCCCCCTATCCTTTCTACTATCCCCCCACCTCTTTCCTTTCACTTATACACACTGCCTGCTGTCCTTTATTTCCGCTGCCCCAGCTCAGGTGCTTCCAGCCGCGATAGCAGATGCCGGGGCGGAGGGACACATTTGGCAGACCATTGCGGGAACTGCAGAGCGTGTGAGCCGCAGCTGAAGGAGATAAAGATACTTGGCAGAGGTTTGTGATAAGACGGCACGTGAATTATTAGAAGCCTTTCACATCAGGAAGAGGGGGCATGACTGTGTGAGTGACACGTCGGTTAATCTTTTGCAGGCAGAATACAGATATCTTGAGCACGCATTGTGAAATGACGATCTGTTTCTTTACTGCGCATGTCTCGTTTTATGTATATATTTTCGCTCTCTTACCTGCGAATAAATCAGATGAAGTTAGCGCCTGTCCTGTGTGTTTCCTCCTCGTGTGTGCGTGTTATTGTGCGCTTAAATTCATTTCAATATAAGATGCCGGGTCGCAAAAATTATTTTACCATCGATATTAAATGCAAATAAAAGCCACTACTACACTCTAAACACAGTAACCTATAACGTAACTTTTGGACGTGAGTAACTTTTGTCACAAAGGTTAGAATTGATGTTTTTTGATGTTTTCATTGTGTTTTCTTTATTTTTGTGGAGCCCAAAGGTTACAACGGTCAAAAGTCAACCGTTTCAAAGGTTACGATGAAAAAATTGCCAAGTAACCTTTGCGCTGTAACCTTTGCGCAGCACGGTAACCTATATGCGTCGTCAAGCCAGGAGATATGCACATATAGAGGACGTATGCTGCTTTATGTGCGGGAATGTGCTTTTCGGATGCAATGGGGCTGCGGTTTCGACCGCAAGGGGAGACATCAACGTAATCTATCGCATGAGCCCGATACTGCTGTCTTGGGTCGCAGCCACATTGAATCGCGCGTTATCAGATATCTGCCTTCACATTTACCAAAGGAGGCTGCGAATGCAATGCAAATGCAGTATTTTGCGGCTGTATATGAGAACGCATCTTGAATGTTCGATTCGTGCCCATGAGTTTTACAAAGAAACCCAACGTGCTACTCCTCTAAGCATATTCTGTACTGATTTTATTGCGCGAATAAACGTTAATAAACAAGCATTTCAAATTCCAAGTAATTTCTCGATGACTCGAATAGAGCCTATTTCTCATCTTCCTCGAATCGATACGCGATAGCAACGGTCGCAATTAATGGTTAAAAAGCAGACATATGGAAGGGGAGCGCCTGGAAAGGCGACAGCGGACGTAACCGCATTTGCGGGCCGCCGAGTGCGCGATTCGATTTCCTTTCATGTGGCTCTCTTCATACACTTCCAATGTATCAGTTCTGGTAGAAAATATATATCACAAATCAAAACGTAATGCGCCCACGGTAGGAACGGCGGCGCCTATAAGAAACGAGTAATTGGCAAAGAACTACTCAAAATATGGCATGACGGCATGCGTGAGACGCGCATGCGCAGATGGCCGGCGCTTCAACCAATGAAAAGCGGCGCTTCTGTTTGAAACGCTTGGCATCGTTGCACGCCGGCAAGTCTGGACGGCGGGAAGGCTCGGACGTTGCAGCGTTGCGGAGACTGCTTTGTTCTTGCAACCGTTGGAACCGAGAGTTGGAACCGTTCGTGAACCACGCCGTCTTCTGGTGGCGTTCCTGAAGTGGTTTCATGGGCGTCCGGAGGGGGGGGGGCAAGGGGGGGCGGCTGCACCCCCCTGGAAAATCACTCACTCGAACCGTGAGTGATGGCCGCACGCCAGGGGCGGTGGTGCGCTCAGCCAAAAGGGTAAAAGCAGCCCCGCTTCGACGCTTGGTCACATCTGCGAAATGCCGCGTCCGGGCGCGCGTCGTTCCGCCGTTTTCAAACGACGCCACCGCCAGCTCTGCTGAAGGACGACCTGTTGCAGACATGCAGCGGCACCGGCGAGCATGTGCTTCGAGCCGTCTTGAGATGGGTGTCTGTTTCTTTGATCTCTAGAGAGATAGCGACACGGAGGCAGACAGTGCACAGGGCACAGGTGGTGGTGGTGGTAGTGGTTTATTTAAAATAAAAATAAAAATAAAAAGTGAAGCAAAAGAGTGTTGCCGGCCGCGGCAATTGCTATCTAATATCTTAAGCACCCGAGCTGCAGCCGGCGGAAACGAAAGGGAAAGGGAGAGGATAGTGAGGAGAAGTATAGAGGGGAGCGACAGCGAGAAAGGACTGGGGAGAGCTTTGTACACTATTTACAAAATACAAAAGTAATCAAGTTCGCGCCGCTCGCGCGCTAAGAGGGCACAGGTCGCTCGCTAGAATCAGGATACGTTCGTACGCCGGCCACCGATGAATTCTTGAGGGGGGAAGGACAAATCAGCCGTGTCCACCCCCGCTTTGTCGGGCTGCTCAGGGGCAAGCGGGCGACGAGTTGGCGCCGCCGCCGCTCGCTGTCTCCTCCGATCCACGGGAGAGCTCAGTGCGGTAGAAGCGCCGCTTTCAGAACCTTCGGCAAAGGGGATTAGCTGCTTTTGTTCACGGCGACGCAGTCTCCAGAGGCGCCCCCACACCAGCGTTCCTTGCGTCTTCTCCGAAAACCAGCGCCTTTGGTCAACGCAGCCCGATGGCGCCTGCCTGGCTCGCCTGTCACCTCTGGCTGGGCCTCAAATCACAACAGCGCCCATGTACTGTGCGTGTCAGTGCATGGTAAAGAGACCCAGGTGGTCGACATTATCCGAAACTCTGTACTACTCCGTCCCTTATAGCCTGAGTCGTTTTGGGGCTCTGAACCCCATAAAAGCACAAAAACAAATTTTCCGACCGAATTAGTTGCGGGTGTCCCTTCCCCTCGGAAGTCGCGCGGCGTTCCTTACACCCCAAAAGTGCGCATTCGTGGATATTGTGGCAAGTAAGCCCTTGCACATGTGCGCGCCTCTGTGTTTGTGCTTCGGTGTTTTTAGTGGCGGGTTGTCAACGAAGGTGAGAACAACCAAGACAGCGGACGAGAAAACGACGAGCGGCGAGCAGTGTGTGTGCGGTTGCTCGACTGTGCGGATGCGCGAGCAAGATGGAGCGAGGTGTATGAAGCTGCGAGCGTGCATTTATCTTGTAAATAAGTTTTCGTTGTATATAGTCATCTTTTGTTTTCAACGTACTCGTTCAACCATTTTTCCAATCAATATATATGATGACTGTGCACTGAGAGCGTGTAATGAAGCACAGAAATGAATTTATCACCCGTGTAACTACGCAATTCGCCCAGAAAAATCCGAGGCGCCTACAGTTGCTGTTCAAGGAAGACCTACTGAGTGACTGTAGTTGCGTGTTTGTGAACATATTGCGCTGTGTGCTGGTCATAAATTCGGGTGAGTCGAGAACCCGTATGCAGTAAGACTGAGCACTTCGAGTATTGATAGTATCTTTTTGCATTTTTATTAATTTTAATTGTTTCTTTGTTGATAAACTCCAATGTATCTCTACAATCCGCGCTTTAATTTGCTGCTTGTAATTTTCTTTCATGTGTGTATTTTACTTATTTTTTATTTATATATAAATAAATAAATTTACTCCGCAAATAGTGCCTTTTCGCTACGAATATACCCCCCCCCCCCCCCCCCTCCGGCGCCAACAACCAATGGGCCCCCCCCCTGAAAAAAATTCTGCGGACGCCCTTGAGTGGTTTGTTTGGGGTAATGCCGCTAAGCAGCAGGGACCTGTGGGGTACGCTGCGCGGCAGCTGCAACGAACCTCAATGTGACTGTAGACGCTACGTCCTTGTGTGCTCGGCGGACAGCTCCGCGCCCGGTGCTATTCGTTGCGACTACTGCAATCACGTTCCTGGGGTTCATGGAAGAATGACGGACTTGGGTGAGTGGCCTTTTTTTTTTTACCATATGCACAATAACGACCTGCGAAGTCATTTATTTCATGCTTGTCAAAGTGCGTATCTTCTTCGTTTGCCAGAGCAGCTTCATTCCTAAGCCTCGTTGAGTGCACTTCGAAGCGAAATGTGGTTCAGTAGTTCGAGTGCCTCATTCACCTATTGCGCGGGGTTTCGTGCCAAAAGATTGGTTATCGAGAATATTGGTTTTATAATTTTGTTGCCGTATGTCATTTGGGGTCATTAGGTATGACAAACGGGGGTAATCGAGCGCTAATTCTTGATCGTTTGCATGCGTGGGCGCGCTTTTTTTTTGCATACGTACAAAAGAGCATGCGTAAAACGCACAATGGTACTTTTTTAATGAAGGATGCGATTTGGGCGAGTTGGTATTGTAAGCGATCTTATGACGCAATTCCACATCGGCGCTATACTCCCGCCCAGGCGGCGGCAGTCGCCTCCTCGACTCGAGTGGCGATCCTGTGAATCTGGCTCGGTGCGCCGGTCGGTCCCAGTGCCTACCGCATTGCCTGCCTATCCTCTTTCCTCTCTTCCCGGCGCCGTCTGGATGACGTTTGTGTTTGTGATGGTTGTTTTTCGCAAGACCTACTGAACTACAGACCTGCACATTTGGCGGGGTTTCTCAAGGGGATTTCTGGGGTTTCTCAAGGTGCTCTCCAACTTTGCTATTCGCGTTTTCTGCCTAAAGTCAATATTTAAGAATTTAGAAAAATTATCTTAATTGCTAATTAATTAATTACAAAACAAAAATTGCCTATGATGCGCAAGCCGGTTGGTAGATGTATGTAAGTGGTTTCCCTGGCCTACCTCAAATATTTTATTTTTTAACCCTTGGCTAAAGTTAGCATGGACACCCTGTATATATAACTGCTGTGATGGTTTTAATTAAAATAAAAACTTGCAGTCTAATACGTGCTACGCCTGGATACGCTGTATGAAATACAGTGGGGCACTTTCTCGTCGCGCTTTTCTAACCGAGCTTTCGTAGAGACCCATGTACTAGTATGAGGTCATCACCTGCATGCTTGCAATTACACAGGTGTACGGTGGGACCTGCGTTGGTGAGGCGGGCTCCCACTGAGCTCATGCATATTACAGTGCCAGCTGAGTAAAGGACGTTGGAGCGGTGTTCGGCGTCCGCTCAGCTGCACACGATAAGCACAGATGCAGAGCAGAGAAAGATCGACCTTTGCGCAGGTGCACCTATGCGGACGGATGGAGAAAAATTATCGGACACGGGAGAAGCGGGCAAGGTAAAGGGAAAAAGGCAACCTTAGAACGCATCATCATCAGCCTGACAACGCCTACTGCAGGACAAAGGCCTCTCCCATGTCTCTCCAACTAACCTGTTCTGTGCCAGCTGTGGCCACCCTATCCCCGCAGACTTCTGAATATCATCCGCCCACCCAGTGGCGGTCCTGGGGGGGGGGGGGGAGGGCGGTCCCCCCCCCCCCAAAAAAAAAAAGAAAGCCTTTGCAGATTCCTCTGAACGTCCGTTTTCGGGCGGTCATAGAGCGAGACGTAATTTTTGATGTAGAACTGGATAGCTTTTTCTCTTATTTCACACAATTCCACGTTCTACACGTTGGTAGTTATATACGAGCACAATTCGTAGTGCTTGTCGAGGCATCGTGCTCCTGCCGTGCCCCCACCGTTGTCTTACCTTGGCGCCGGCGCGGCGACCACGGCGACAGCGGTGCCGTTCACCTGCGGTTGCGGTGGCCAGCAACTTCGTCGTGGTGGAAGGGAGCCACCCATTGATGTCATTATCCCCCCCCCCCCCCCCCCCCCCCATGGGATACAGCGACGCCAGCGAGGGGATCATCCATTTTTGGCTTGACAAGGAGCGCCGACCAGCCGCCTTGAAGGAGGGGACTGAGGGCGGAACAAAGCCACTTCCCAGAACTGAGTAATGACGGCCGCTAATCCCACTGGTGAAATGTCCGGGCAGGTGCTTTGACCTTCGCGGACATGCCGTGGCGAGATATCTCAGCCGTCGACTTGTTTTCCCTGGTATCGAAATGAATATTGCTCGCGTAAACGTTAACATTCTCAGTCACATTCTCAGACAGTCTCAGTCAGATTAGCAATCATCCCGCCATGCACCCTCGAACACCCGTTTGAATAATCGTCCCGTATCTAGTATCTCGTTTTCCGTTATATACGCTAACATTCGCAGTTTTCTTTCGAAGCGGGAGCTTGTCTCTAGTCTCGTTTCATCATCAGGAAGTAATGTACTGATACTAACTGAAACCTGGCTGAACGGTGACGTCTCAGATAATGAAATACTAGCTGACTTGCCAAATTTTCAGCTTTTTCGAAAAGACCGCAGCGATGGATGCGGAGGGGGCGTGCTTATAGCTGTCAGCCAAGAACTTTCATGTTCACTAATAGATGATTCTTCTGGTTTAGAAATGTTATGGCTACACTGCCACGCTGCACCTAACACAGTCCTACTCGGCGTTTGTTACAGGCCACCTCACAGCATCCCTGATTTTTCCCGCCAAATTAATGACACACTAAGTCGACTGATCACAAAGCACCCTAATTCGCACGTCTTCCTCTTTGGCGATTTTAATTTTCCGAATATTGATTGGCAAAGCCATACCACACCCATAGCTAATAATAGCGCAGCAAGGGAATTCTTAGATTTCTGCAATAACATGAACCTCACTCAAGTTATACTAGAACCCACCCGCGTAACTGATAATTGCGCGAATATCCTAGACCTCTTATTGACAAATCACCCAGACAGTGTTCAGCCCATTACTTACCTGCCTGAAATCAGCGACCACAAAGTTATTCATGCTAACATTGTCCTCAAACTAACATGCCGACGAAAACGCAATAAAACTATTCGCCTTTATGACAAAGGAAATTATGACATGATTAATAATGAACTCAATGCGTTTTTTCCAGTTTTTGCTTCACGTTTTCATTCTCAGTCTATTCAAGTAAACTGGTCGTTATTCAAAAATAAACTAGAAATTCTAACCAATCAGTTCATTCCCCTTTTTAGTTTTAAGGAAAATTCCCATAAGCCGTGGTTTACTAAAACACTTAAACGTTTAGAAAACAAGAAGAAGCGTCTTTACCGTTCAGCCAGGTTTCGCAGTACGAATTGCGCATGGGCAAAATACCACGAGGCCGAAAAATCATCTCTCCGCTATTCGTTACGCTAAATATACGTTTTTTCACTCAGACCTACCCAATCTGTTAAAAAGTAACAAGTCATAAACCCTGTGGGGACGCCTTCGTCCCCTGCGTTCGCTTTCCCGCATTGCACACCCCACTGTTGTTAGCTCCCCCCGAAAAGCACTCCTCTCGGTTCGGTTACTTTTAACTAACAGGGGAGGGCGCTCGCGTCGCAGCGACACCAGCGCCACGGATGGCGTTTTGCTGCGCGCGCGCGAGGGATAGCGGGCGCTCTTCTCCCTGGGACAGGGAAGCGTGTTGGACGTTCACGCGCAAAGCTCCGCTCTTCGCCGCGGGCGTCCTCGTGTGGAAACGTGTTCCCCTCAGCTCGTCCCGTCCGGCCTCGGAGATATTCCCTCTGCCCTACCGTGGGCGAACATTCGCTCGTAACCTTGCTGGTGAGTCGGACATCCTCGATTCCTCAGTGTATTTTGTTGCTAGCTGGCGTTATTGTTGTTATAGCAATAAATGCCTTGTTTGTGTCAGCCAGTGTGTCGTTCCTTTGTTCCCGCAGAGCACGGCCCGCCGTGGTCGGCGTGCGCTCGGTAGCGCTCGCGACCACGGGGTGGGGTCCGCGCGGTTTTGAACTGTGTCAGCCGCGGTAAACCGGGGAGAACGGATTTATCTCCCCTATTTCAACTCCACAACCCACATCATGCAACTGAGATAACGCTCTCAGATGAGTCAGGTGCAGTCTTCACTGAAGCCGAGTGTGCCACCATCTTCAATGCTGCCTTCGCATGTGTATTTACTAACGAGACTGAAAGGCCTTTTTCATACTACATTCCCAAATAGGTTGTGCTATGCCACCAGTCATTTTCTTGTCATCAGGTATTTCGTCCTTAATAGAAAATATGAAGCTGTCATCTGCATCCGGTATTGACAATATTAACTCCAAGCTCCTGAAGAATACCAGGGATATTTCTGCTGAATTTTTATGCTTACTTTTCTCACAGTCACTCTCATCGGGACGAATGCCAGATGACTGGAAAAGTGGTAAGGTCGTTCCAGTCTTCAAATCAGGCAAGAAAGATTCACCTCTTAATTACCGACCGATTTCTCTTACAAGCGTACCCTGCAAACTCATGGAACACGTCATTTACACAAACATCATGACCTTCCTCGACTCTAACAACTTTTTTTCATCCGTCACAACACGGTTTTAGAAAAGGTCACTCATGTGAAACACAGCACGCTATTTTTCTTTATGATCTGCATGCTAATCTTGACACTAACCTGCAGACCGATGGCATCTTCCTAGATTATAATCTATATATGCAAAAGCATTCGACAAGGTACCACACAAACGATTACTACTAAAACTGTCATACTTGAACTTGCCTACTGATATTTTAAGATGGATAGAAGAATTCCTCGCTAATCGCACGCAGTTTGTCACTATTAACGATCACAATTCTAACTCCATTCCTGTAACATCTGGTGTCCCTCAAGGCTCTGTACTCGGTCCACTTCTGTTTTTAATTTATATTAATGACCTGCCAGGCAACATCAATTTTAAAATTCGCATTTTCGCAGATGACTGCGTCATTTACCGCTCAGTTACTACCATTAATGACCAAAATTCTCTTCAGGAAGACCTTAACCGCATTCAGGAATGGTGTGACGTTTGGTTAATGGAACTTAACCCTCATAAGTGTAAACGTATGTCTTTTCCCCGCCGCCATAATCCGCTTGTTTTCCCATACGTAATTAGTAACGTCCCTGTACAGACTTGTCTATCATATAAGTATTTAGGTGTCACCTTGTGTAACGACTTGTCCTGGAGTGCCCACATCACTAATATTATCTCATCTGCTAATAGAACACTAGGTTTTTACGACGTCATCTCCGCCATGCCCCCGATCATGTAAAATTACTAGCATACAAAACACTTGTCAGATCAAAATTAGAATATGCCTCACCTATTTGGAGCCCGCATGATGCTTACCTTATCAACGCACTTGAAGCAGCACAAAACAGAGCAGCCAGATTCATTCATTCTTCATATTCCTACGACATCAGTGTGTCAGGGTTGAAAGATAAATCCGGGTTATCACTCCTCTCAGTTCGTCGTCGCATCGCCAGCCTTTGCTTATTCTACAAATTTTACCACAGTTCAATTTCCTGCGCACCCTACATCGTCCCGCCAACCCGCATATCTCAGCGCACTTCTCATCCTTTCCAAGTTTCTCGACCACGTGCCCGCACGGTTACTTTTGCAGCCTCATTTTTCCCCCGTACCATTGTGGACTGGAACGACCTTCCCAGCGACATTGCAGCCATCATGTGCTCCGCGACCTTCGCTGATAATCTTCATGCTCATTTGTCATCGTGTTAACACTTGCCGCCAACGAATATTGTACCCACTCCTTATGTAATGCCCCTCACCGGGCCTTTAAGGAAAATAAATGAAATGAAATTCAAAAAATGAGTAATGGTATAACTTAATATCGTTCGCCATTTATTGTTAAACAACAAAGCGCACAAATTTTTTTTTTGTGTAAATAAAATAAATAAAAAATCGTTGTGTCTATTTTTTGGGGGGGTATACAGAAATCTGCCCCCCCCCCCCCGCCCCCCCTGAAACTACTCTCTGGGACCGCCACTGCGCCCACCTAACTTTCTGCCGCCCGGTGCTACGCTTGTGTAATCTACTCCGTTACCCTTAAGGACCATCGGTCATCTTAATTGCCTTCGCATTACATGCCCTGCCCAAGCCCATTTCTTCCTCTTGATTTCGATTAGAATGTCATTAACCCGCGTTTGTTTCCTCACCCACTACGCCCTCTCCCTGTCTCTTAACGCTACATGTACAGTCTTTGTCAAAAGTAACCAGGCTCCATGGTTTGCTTCTCATTCGTATAACAGAGCCCTCCCTAAACATCAAAAAGTTCTTTGAAGGTGAGAACAGGGGTTTTTCTTACCATACAGGGATTTAGAGCTTTAGGGCTGGCCTAATAGCCGTAATATACGACTGAGAAGAAAAACGTGCAGCCTGGTTACTTTTGTCAAAGTCTGTACCTATTATTTTTCTTTCCATAGCTCGCTGCGTTGTTCTTAACTTAAGCTGAATCCTCTTTGTTAGCCTCCACGTTTGTGCCCAATAGGTGAGTACTGGTAAGATACAGCTGTTATATACTTTTCTCTTGAGAACGCATATCATGCATTAAAAATTCCGGATGGAACGTTATAATCTATTATAATCGATCTAGAAACTCCAAGCTCACATGAGGCGCTCGGAAGTTCTAGCTCAAAAAGAAAAGAAAATGAGACGCGGGAAGGCGGGAGAGAAAGATGGAAATAATAAGAAAACCTTAACCATTACATTCCACTGAGAAGCTGCGGAACAATGCACTTCCTTCTTTTCTGTCAGCACTCTTAACCGGGAATCCTCACCTGTCGCGAGTAATTAAAAAGCCATTTGTCGTGACGTAAAAAAAGACGGCCACGCAAGAAACGTTGCTAAATGCGCACCTTGTTTATTTCCACCGGGGAAGTTTTTTCTTTTTTTTCTGTCACCGAAGCAGCTCATTCTCCCCGCCGATAAAGCTGTTTCTTGTCTTCAAAGCCAATCAGACGCGAGGAGCGCACACTGCATCACGAGCTTTAGAAGCGCAGGCGCGAGCAAATTGCGCCGGAAACGTTATAGCCTCCTCCGGAAAGGCGCCTGGGACGGCGAACTGCGCCTGTCCGCTGCAGATAGGGCACGGTAGCGGTGGTGCGATTCGCCTATCTCCGACGCGCAGCAGCAGCCAGGCGCTGCCCCCGGCGCACATGTGGGCTTGCATAACTGAGCCTCCCGCTACTGTTGGCACAGCTTCGATAATTATTTCTCTCATACGGCTGGCGCGTTTGAACTCTCGCGCGAAGGTCGCACTTGATGGTGCTGGCGTTCCCCTCATCATCCGCTCCCTGGTAGAATTTCCTCGGTTAGTGAAGAACAAATATATGTCATTACCATCTACGGGATGTCTGGCACAATTAACGGGGTGAACTATGAAAGTTCTTTTTTACACACCTCTGGCTCCCACCGGCGGCACGTGGTTGTCTTTTCTTTTGCTTTCCTAATCAATTATCTTTAAGCAATAACACATTCAGTAATATTCTTCTTTGATCAAAATCAAAAAATAAATAAATATAAAGAATCCCATGTGTTCCGTGGTTTCTGTGGCTGTTGGCTTTTCTCTCTTTCTCTCTCACACACAGATATTATATATATGTGTGTGTGTCATTATATATATATATATATATATATATATATATATATATATATATATATATATATATATATATATATATATATATATGTTGTTGGGACGCAAGGTAGCAGATCCCACTGCTGCCACCAGTTGTTACGGCTCGAGGTAGCGTGGCCAGTTGTGGCGTCTCCTTGGGGGCTCGTCCGGGATGAAGGAACTGTCTGAACTTCAGATGGTTGGAGATTACAAAAACAAGCAGATTTAATGGCAAGAAACTGAGAGACTTATTTACAAAAATTTACAAAAAGAAGAGCAAGGAATCAAAAGTTAAGAGTTCATAGCGTCGAGCGTCTGGATGAGCCTGTTAACCAAGGCTCAGAGCCACTGGATGGACCTATTACCGAAGGTCCAGAGCGTTCGTGCCCACTTTGGTCGCAGGTTATATAGCCCAAGACTCCGCCCCTGCACCAGGGGACCTTCCATCGCGACACAAAAGATCGGCACCAGCACCGCCATCGAAGACCTGTTGAGCCCCCTCACTAGGCGGTAACTCATGGGGAACAAAAGATCGCCACCACACGTCACAGACGCAGCTGGCCAAGACACCTGTTTAGAGCCCGCACGTGGGAACTGGCAAGTCCGCATTCCTAAGTCCGCAGTCCGCATTCCTATAGCATTGTGTCGTGTTGACGTCACAGCCGCAGCTGCGCAGGCTTCCTCTGATTCGTTCCGGGTTCTTTTTTCAAGACGAGGGACACCCTTTCTTCTCCTGTCGTCGGTTGCTTCTCGAAGGGGAGGTCGTTTTCGCCGAGCCGAGTGTGGGAAGAGCCTCGTCGGCCACTTCCCAGAAAGTCACCCTTTTCTGCGAGGTCATCGTGGGGTCAAGTTGAAGTACAACGACCCGTCAAAATTGCCGCCACGTGGAATCTCCCTCCGTTTCATCTCGGGTCTCAAGATGAGTCGTAACAATATATATATTTATATATAATGAAGGAGCCGCAACTGTTACGGCTGTGTTAGTTTATTTACGCGGCTTAACGCCCTTAAAAGAAAGCTACCACGTGACAACTGCTGGCGCATATTTCCCGAAGCCCCGTCGGGGACCGCGCACCGGCGAAAAGATTTTGTTCCCTGAGAAGCGCCTTGGGGCGCTGAAATAGCACGCTGCCACGTGGAAGCTTTTGTATTTTGCGAGCTATTCTTTAGTTCTTAACGTAAATGGCACTTTAGTGCAAACATTTCAGCTAGCTGTCTTTCAAGACTATCTACGACTTCTCAACTAGCACTTTATTCCTGAAGTCAATAAGTAAAGAGTTAGCTAATTTTCATTTACAATTAATTAACTTTGTGAAAGGAAAGACGATGCAGATGAGGCCACGCAAATCCAAACAGCGCTCAATTGGTTTCACTGCGCTAGGATGCTCCGTCTTTTTCAAATATCAGATATCTCCGTTCCTGCGCCTGGATACAGCGTGACCCGCGCTAAAATCTGACAGCGGTTTGCGCTTTCGCTGTGGCGTCTCAGCCGCAGCCACGAGGTTCAGCCGCGGTGCCGGCGGCTGAACCTTGCACGACTGTTGACCGCTGTCACAACTTAACTTGTTTCGCGTTCGTAGCATGAGTATACTGTGTTCTAAATCGGCTGTCGAACTGCTGTGGTGTTTTTCCTCCTTTTCGTACTGTTATTGTGTTTGGTGCACGGTATAACAGGCACCGTGTTTTGTACTGTGCACAGTGTTCTTTAGCGATTATGGAAAAAGCCAAATCACTTGATAACTTTGCTCAGGCTCTTTCAAGTAAGAGTCCCAGCAGCATAAAAGATAACCGAAATCACTTCCCGGTTCATCGAAACAATGAATGAAGTCAGGAAACAGTCTAGTGTGCAAGCGAGAAAAACAACTGGTCAAAGACCTGAAGGAAACGAAAATGCAGCTGACTGAGAACAGCACGGCAGGAGGAATAATATTGAATTGAAAGGTATCCAGGAATCGAAAAAGAGGACCTAGCTGATACTCTTCCGAGGACGTCCACTTGCTCAAAAATTTATCTTTCAAATCAGGACATCGACGCCGTACACCGAGTTCCATCGAAAGGACTTCATAAGAGTCCACGGCCAAGTGTCTAGTTTTCTTTTTCCTTCTGAGCCTACGTCTCGGCATACCTTACACATGTTGACGAACTTCCCGAGTGGTTTCTAATCTCCTGAGATCTCCTTGACATCCACTAATGCGAAGCAATCACGCATAGCGCTTAGGAACAACTTTTCTTTAATTCGACGCGTATACGGGCCGAAGCCACACCACTGTCCCGAAAGCACGGACGCCACTTTACGCCGCGTTTCTTTTCGCATCGAGTACGAGACTCCTCGAAGACGTTGCGCAAGTTTGCAGCTCGCGCGTACGCTTCGAGCGCGCGTGTCGAGGGCAGCCTTTAAAGCACCGGACCGCGGTGGAGAGCTTCAAAGAGAGGAGGCGTCGTGTACACGGTGCCCACGTCGGCATGACTCACACGCCGATGTGCGGGGAATGTGGAAAACAATTTCGAGCTTCGTGTCCGGGTCAGCCCGCAGTGGCCCGAAGGAAACGTAGCGCGTCACCGTAGTGTATGCGACGCGGAGCGATTGTGACGTCACAAATTCCCCGCTTGAACAGAATACTACTTGTCCCGTAACGCGTTCGCTCGAGCCTCGTAGCGCACTGCCCCTCGGTCTGTTCCGTATTTCTTCACACGTGGAAAAGTCGTGCGTAAGAGGCCGTGCTGCGTCATTTGTTTTCGTTGATTCATGCGAAGCCAAATAAAGTATATATGCCGGTTAGAAGCCGATGGCTTTCCAACTCGCGTTTTTTTTTTTCTACGGAAGCAAAGGCGAGGTCGAAAGAGCCGTCGTGAATGTACACCCTATAGGTGAAAAGTCTTCATACTACATGGTTTACTTTTCAGCCGACTGTAGAGGATATCTTACGGTGCCCCTCGAGCTCTCAATATAGCGATGTGAGGAAAACCGTGCGGCTCAAAGGCAAACCTTATGGCCTTAAGATTTTTGACTAAGGAAGTGGTCGTTGCGAAGTAGCTTTACATAGCATTCGGCCTGCCTGTGCGCTAATGCAGTGAGAATGTATGGGCAATAAACGCCGCGTACGTAATTTGCAAACCCCGTCATGTTGGCGCGCCGAAGCCTGACCAACGCTTTACACGAGAACGACGATGGTTCCGAACATTCAGCTAGCAGCGATTCGCGTGACAGTAATGAAAACTGAGCGTAATGCTGAAAAAGCTGCGAAAAAAAAATCAAAACATTATCATTCTCAAAATTCTGTCCTGAATGCTAAATTTCCCCGCTGTTTACGGCCTCTTGGTACTGAAGCTTTCCTTAATGGTAAATAAGTGCCTACATTTCTGCCCAGCTTGCAACGCAGGAGAAGCGAGCCTGTGAAATCATAGATACAAGTTCGTGCATAGAGTACAAGAAACTGTTCGGGGCGTGGTGTAGGCCATGCTTGAAGGAAAACGATGTTGCAAATGCGCATAACAAGAGCTACATACACAAACATGAGAGCAGAAGTAAAATGTGCATCATCATCATCAGCTTGACTACGCATACTGCAGGATAAAAACCTTTCCCATGTCTCTCCAATTAACCCTGTCCTTTACCAGCTGCGGCCACCGTATCCCCGCAAACTTCTTAATCTCATCCGCCCAGCTAACTTTCTCCCGCCCCCTGTTACACGCTTGCCTTCTCTTGGAATCGACTCCGTTACCCTCGCCCAAGCCCATTCCTTCCTCTTGATTTCGACTAGGATGTCTTTAACCCGCGTTTGTTCCCTCACCCACTCTGCCCCCTTACGATCTCTTAACGTTACACCTACCATTTTTCTTTCCATAGCTCGCTGAATTGTCTTTAACTTAAGCTGAACCCTCTCTGTTAGCCTCCACGTTTCCGCCCCGCAGGATCAGGTAAAATGTGCATGCTTATGCAATGCTCGCTTATTCAGATGAGTATTCAATATGCGTTCAAGACTAACGGGATCGTTTTACTGCACCGATGGCTGAGCAGCAAGTCTGCCAGTATTTTCATATCTTGAAGAAACAGCCCACTAGTTTACAACCAATCAAATGACTCCTGAACAACCACACAGCTTCTTTGTTTCTTACGCATTCTCGCTTAGCATGGCCAGCGTGCTGAGGGCTAGATGCGCGATAATTGGCGCCGATGCGACGTGCCTACACACAGGGAAGAACATCAGGCAGTTAGGCTTGCCGGTTCCGGCTACTCCCTTCACGTTCTGTCGTCAGTGGCTGAGGGGTTGCTAAAAGAGTTCGAAATGTGCCGCAACGTTCTCCGCCAGCCCCGCATGTAGGACAAAAAGGCCAGAGGCCGTCATACCGAGTACCTTCACGTCGTTTCACATAACCTGAAAAAAGTCGGTGAAAGAGTCGAGGTAGAAGTTGTGTTTTAATTCGGCTCCTCAACAGTTCGCAAGTTTGTGCGCGCGTGTGAACAACTCTAACAAAACTGCTCCCAAATGCTAACAAATGCACGAAAAGTTTGTAACGTTCCGAGACAACATGGTGTATTCGATTAATCTGCATTGCGGCAACTATTATATTGGTCAAACACGTCGTTGCTTAAGTGATAGGCTCAAGGAACATTGCAAGAATGTTAGCAATGCTGATTTCCGGAACCTATAGGTGTCCTGTCACGACTGCCCTTGTGTCCCTGTGTTTGAAAACTGCTAAATTATAGCAAAAATTAAAGACCAGCTTACTAGAGAGATTATCGAAGCCACAGAAATCAAGAAGCTCGGTGATAGCTGCGGGAGCGCTCAATCTATTTCTATCTCAAAAAAAAAAAAAAAGCATAGCCTTCATTTTTTATACCTGCCTTTTAGTTTTTTATTTTTTTGCTTACTTGCACGGTTTTCAGTGCGCCGGTTGGGATGGGCTTTCTTTCTTTTTCCTTTTTTTTTATTTGTTCGCATTTAGTTGTACGTGTGGCGCGCCAGTAAACGTCAGTTGTCAGCGCTGTCGAGCTACTGTTGCGTCCCTTCGTCTCGTTTGCGTGCGTGCGTCGTTGCGCTGTTTCACCGTCATCGCCACTGGACTATCGCTTCGTGCAAAATAAGCGTCAGACTTTCTGCGGTCATGTGACTCTCGTCGTATAGTGACGTCAATCCACAACACAAAAAAAATATCCGCGCAATCCAACCCTGGTGACAAGGCCCGTTCAGCCCCACAAGAAAAGCAGGTCGGCCCATACTCGGTTAGCAGGACAAGGTCTTGGCTTCGACTCACGCGCCTTCCATGCCCCGCCGCTCTGGAAACCTTTGCAACACGCTTTCGGGGAAACCTTCAGAGGAAGCTAGCCACCGAGACTGACGGCTTCGGCCGCAGGAGGGACACGCCGCTTGCTCGTTCAGCTCCACACACGTAGCGACGTGAAAATGACGACGTCTAATAGTCTACTGCCCAGTTTAATCCGCCCAACTGTCACGCTTAACTGCCGCAGGAAGGAAAAAAAAATTGCGCTCGTGTCCGCTTATGCTGGACAAGACTACAGCAGTAATGCGCGCGCCGTATCCTCCTTCCATAACCACCTTCACGCAGCGCCAAGCGCCACATTACAGGGTGTTTCACGTAACTTGAACCAAGGATTTAAAAAAGCGGTAAACCGCAGCCCGCTGAACCCAACGATACATTGTTCGCCATCAAGTGGCGCTCCTCAGAATATTTTTTTTATTAGCGCAATAAGAAAATATTCTGAGGAGCGCCACATGATGGCGAACAATGTATCGTTGGTTTCAGCGGGCTGCGGTTTACCGCTTTTTTTTAAATCCTTGGTTAAAATTACGGGAAACACCCTGTATATTTCGAGAGCTCGAAAGCGCGATACGAGCTGCGCGACAGTTGCCGCGCCTTTCCTGTGCTCACCTTCTCACGAGGGCTCGCATAGAAGACTGCATATTCTATCCAGGTTACTTAATTTCTTCATCAACTGCTTTTTCTTCCAAACCCACGTGGATAACGTACCGATATACTGTCCTATTACCCACGCGCTGCACAGAGTCCACTAAGAGCACCTTTTACGGGAAGCCAACCTGGGCTACCGAAAATCGCTGTACTCGGAGTATGCGACAAAATCGAGGACGAGACGGACAACGAAAATAGTCAGTGGAGAAACACATTCTTGCATAACAAATATTTATCGTTTATGTGGGTTAAACGTCCCGAAGCGACTCAGGCTATGAGGGACGCCGTAGTGAAGGGCTCCGGAAATTTCAACCACGTGGGGTTCTTTAGCGTGCGCTGAGATCGCACAGTACACGGGCCTCTAGAATTTCGCCTCCATCGAAATTCGACAGCCGAGGCTGGGATCGAACCCACGTTTTTCGGGTCAGCAGCCGAGCGCCATAACCACTTAGCCACCGCGGCGTGCCTTAAAAATATTCATTCATTCATTCATTCATTCAAATATCATAAGGGCCCACTGGGGGCATTACATAGGGGGAGACGTAGACATAAAGCAGAACACGAGTCTTTCCCATGTACACGCACAAAAAATCACAGCAGAATGCAGCACTCCAAGTGCCAGTAAAGGAACATGATTACAAAGAAATATTCTTTAAAAATGCACAATCAACAAACAAAAACAAAAGACAAAGAATGTGGATGAGTCATGTAACCAAGTAATTGTGTCCCTAGAAGTGCTAGGATTCTAGATAAGTTATAAAAGCTGAATGAAATAACGAATACCGTGTTATCACGGCGATCATGCAGGGTAATTCCTTGCATCTTTTATTGATAACGCTAAACGCGAATTTTTGTACTTTGCCGTCCGGGCGAAGATAGGGCTAACTTTGTAGGCATGATCGATGCGATGTGAGGTATGAGGTGGTGGCAAAATGTGACCGGACAAATAATGTGTTGCTTTGATAGTGTGTCAAAAAAAGATAATCTAGCCAATTTTCCGCGCATTGCAAGTGGCGGCATGCTGAGGTTTTCCTTCAGCGATGAAACACCTTGAAATCGTGACTAGGATGGCAAGATGAATCATGTGTGGGTGCGTTGACACCAAGGAGCTAAGGGGATGTTCCATTTTTTTTTACTTGTAGTGTTATTCAAGTATCAGATCTCAGTGCCACACCCCTTCAACGGTAGGTGTTGCTTGATCAATAGTGGTATTCATCTGTGTTCTCATCTACATCACCTATTCTGCTGTTGTTCGCCTTTTATGGTGCATTTGAGTACACGACCGATTTTTCGCAATGACGTGATGGCAGTGATCCTTCACGATGTTTTAATCATTTTTGACTGTGCTAACACATCTTTCGCTGCCCATTCATACTGAAGTGTTTGCCGTTGCGACCCGCCAACCTGAATGTTCCCTAACCCCGGACGTGTTTGTGTCTCCGAAACGTTAGAGCAAAAGCAGTTGTTTTACCGTGCCCAAGTGAGCGGCCACCGCTCAGATCGGCGGTCTACAAAATGATAAAAATAATAAAAAAAGGAGGCTACATTGAAAAACGCGACTGCACTGCTTTCCCTTCCTTTCTTGTTTTGTCTATGTGACGGCTAAATAGAAGCTCTGTCTGAATTGGCTGTCGATGGCCTGCGTATCACTTATCGCACACCACGGTGCGCACTTTCCTTGTTCAAGAAGAATGTGCTGACGCACTTTCAAGCCTATGCTGTGAGCGGCGTTGGCCGCTAACTTGAGACGGTAAGCACGGACGCTTCGTTCACTCAGGACGCGCTTGGCAGCGCTACAATACGGCAGCGCAACAGCGCGATCACGTGGTTTTTTCCATATTTCGCGGACTTTCTTTAAACGCTGGAAAAAAGGGCCACGTAGAAAATATCTTGCTACGAAAAACTGGATCGGTTGTTTAATAACCCCCTCTAGAACACAAAGGAACGCAAGTGACCCTAAATTTAATATTAATTTTTTGGATAATTATCTAAGGTGGTTGACTAAGTAAACGGAATTTAAAAAATACTTTGAGGAGCGCCACCTGACGGGAGACAATATGCATTTGGTTTCAACCAGCTATAGTTCGAGCGAAACAAAACTGCGCGAAGCCGACGGGACAAAAGAAAGGCACGAATACACACACACTGCGCTTTGTGTGTGTGTATTCGTGCCTTTCTTTTGTCCCGTCGTCTTCGCACAGTTTTGTTTCGCTCTAACCATGAACCGACTAGCCCAACATCATGTCTTAGCTATGGTTCGCATCGCGAGCGCACACAGACACACATATATACTGGGTGTTTTTTTTTAGAAGGTCCAAAATTAAAAAAAAAGGTAAATTACTTTAGATTTATTTTAGCACTGGGGCTATACTGGAGGCTACGGCGGGCGCCAGGCAAGAGGAAAACTGCTTTAATTAGTTCGCTGATTAACTAAATATGTTAATAAACTTTTCTGATTTTTATTTTAGGGGGTATGTTGTATTCGCAGAATTGGAGATCGTCCTCCAAACAGTCCAACCGAGAAAAAACAATTTCGATTAAAAATTTTTCACGCACGTTACGAGGCGCGAAAAAGTCGCCCTGGTAGGCATCTTCACGGTAACTCAGTGGCGGTGAGCGCCTATGACGTAGTGCTCTCCGCCCTGCGCTTTGCGTCACACGGCTGACGTCACCTGAAGCCCGGACGGGCGGCCTGCGCTGTCGCTGCTTGTTTCGCTTCGCTCCGCGACCTCACGGAATGCCGCGTCGGAACAAAAACGCACTGACACAAAGCGCAAGGCGGAGCAAACTACGTCGCAGGCGCTCACAGACGCTGTGTCACAGTGTGAAACTGCCTACCAGGGTGACTTTTTCTCGCTTCGTAACGCGCGCAAAAAACTTTTTCATGAAATTTTTTTTTTCTTGGCTGGACTGTTTAGAAGACGATCTCCAATTCTGCTAATACAACATATCCCCTAAAAGAACAATTAAAAAAGTTAATTAACGTATTCAGCTAATCAGCGAACTAATTAAAGTAGTTTGCCTCTTACCTGGCGTCCGCCGTAGCCCTCAGTATAGCCCCAGGGTTAAAATAAATCTAAAGAAATTTACCTTTCTTTAAAAATTTTGGACCTTCTAAAAAAAACACCCGGTATACCTGGTTTTTCAGAGAACACTTTCAAAAATTTTCATGGATAGGCTTTTCGGGTTTTGCGGCACAGTATTAACAGTGTTGGCGGACACCAGAAAACTGGTGAATCGTCTTAAACAGTCAGTTGGTTAACCAATTTTTAATATTTAACTTCTTAACTAGCCAACTTAAGCGCCTAGTTGCAATTAGAGATTTGTAGCCGGTCTTTAGTAATAGTATAGTGCCTAGTAATAGCAATATCATTTTTTAGAAATTAGAAAACGCGATTACCCTTAGCGCTATGGCTCGACAAAATTTGGCTTCTTAGACTAGTTACATGCACTGGAGGGGTTGCTTTGCCTGCATGCTTTCGAAAGCCCATGCATTTTCGCACGATGCAGCCACTTTTTGTCGAGTCACAGCGGCAAGGGTAACCGCGCTTTCGAAATTCTAAAAACTGATGTGGTTGTTACTAACGACCGGCTACAAATCTCTAATTGCAACTAGGCGCCTAACTCTACTAGTTAAAAAAAATAATTATTAAAAACTAGTTAACTTAACCAGCTCACTTCTTAAGACAATACACTGCTTTTCTGGTGCACGTCAACACTGGTAACACTGTGCCTCAAAAGCAAAATTGCCGCCGCGGTGGCTCAGTGGCTATGGTGCTCGGCTACTGACCCGAAAGAGTGGGTTCGATCCCGGCCGCGGCGGCTGGAATTTCTTTGGAGGAGAAATTCTAGAGGCCCGTGTACTGTGCGATGTCAGTGCACGTTAAAGAACCCCAGGTGGTCGAAATTTCCGGAGCCCTCCACTACGGCGTCTCTCATAGCCTTAACCAAACCAAACCATCAAAAGCAGAATTTTTACCCCAGAAAGCCTATTATAAAAATTTCTGAAAGTGTTCGCTGGAACACCCGGTGTGTGTGTGTGTGTGTGTGTGTGTGTGTGTGTGTGTGTGTGTGTGTGTGTGTGTGTGTGTGTGTGTGTGTGTGTGTGTGTGTGTGTGTGTGTGTGTGTGTGTGTGTGTGTGTGTGTGTGTGCGCGTGTGTGTGTGTGTGTGTGTGCGTGTGTGTGTGTGTGTGCGTGTGTGTGTGTGTGCGTGTGTGTGTGCGTGTGTGTGTGCGTGTGTGTGTGCGTGTGTGTGTGCGCGTGTGTGTGCGTGTGTGTGCGTGTGTGTGTGTGTGTGTGTGTGTGTGTGTGTGTGTGTGTGTGTGCGCGTGCGTGCGCGTGTGCGTGCGCGTGCGCGCGTGTGCGCGTGCGTGCGTGCGTGCACGCGTGTTCGGTTCTCACTGGCGGTATGTGTTTTTGTTCTCACACACACAATATATGTTCTGACACACACAATATATGTTCTGACACACACAATGTATGTTCTGACACACACAATGTATGTTCTGACACACACAATATATGTTCTGACACACACAATATATGTTCTGACACACACAATATATATTCTGATACACACAATATATGTTCTGACACACACAATATATGTTCTGACACACACAATAAACTTGGTACGACAAATGGTTAATGTGCCTAAACACTAAGAAAACGTCTTTGCTTTCCTTTCACCGTCGGAAAAACTATCAGGCATCAAGTTACACCATTTGTGGCTCGGTAATCTCATCTGTCCACTCTTACAAATACCTTGGCGTCACCATTTCAGATACACTAACCTGGTCAGAGCGTATAATGAACATTACTAGCGAAGCCAATCGCACTCTTGGTTGCCTCCGTCGAAACTTGCGCCTAGCCTCTGCATCCGTGAAAACACTTACTTATCTTACATTTATCAGACCTAAAATAGAATACGCATGTTCAGTCTGGGATCCCCATGAAGCTAATCTTTCTAACACCCTCGAAGCTCTACAAAATCGCGCTGCCAGGTTTATTTTCTCAGACTACTCCTATCATTCCAGTGTCACTGCACTCAAATCACGGGCTAATCTTACTAATCTTGAAAAGTGACGCTGCATCTTCAGGCTGTGCCTTTTTCACAAGTTCTACCATACGCCACTCAATGTTTCAGCAATCTTACCACTTCATCGACAGTCAAGCCGCACCAGCCATCCTAAAGCCGTCTATCCGCCCCCAGCACAGACCACAGCCCATCTTCGTTCGTTTTTTGTTCAGACCGCTCGGGACTGGAACAAACTGCCTGTCAACGCTGTGCACCACTCCGACCCACATTCCTTCAAGACTGCCATCGAACCACTCTTCACTTGAACATTATGCCCATCCCTCATGTAATACCCCACACCAAGGGGCATTTGAGGTACTAATATCTATATATATATATATCTATATATATAAGATCGGTCTTCCGATCGAAACGTCGAGCAGAATAAATATGTTTCCTTTAACGTAGCGTATACTCCGCTATATATATATATATATATATATATATATATATATATATATATATATATATATATATATATATATATATATATTGTAGCGGATGAAATGGGTTTTATACAGGTGAAGGCTGCACGGAACACAGCTGGCCGCAAACAGCTCAGAGCCCAGATCAGTCTGCGCGCGCCTCCCTCGTCTTCCTCCAAGTCCTCAGTAAGCCGCTACGCGATGCTGCGATCGGGGACAGGGGAGTCATTGCGTGCACCGCGTTGGGGAGAAGGAGGCCGATAGAAGGTAGCGGGTGGCTGCTCCCACTGGGCGTCATTCCTGAAGCGTGGTGCGCGTTGCACAGGGGGTCGAGAGAATTGGCGACGCGGGCAAAAGCGGGAGATGTGTCCGCTGAACCCGCAGCCGTAACATATCGGTGGCTGGCGGCTTTGATAGCTCACAGCAGGATCCCTTAAAGGACGAGGAGAGACGACGGACGCACGACGAGACGCACCACGAGGTACTTCATCAGGACGGGATGGAAGCTGCTGGAAGTACGGGTGCGACGTCGATTGTTGGCTCTGCTCAATACCGGAGTTGTAAAATGGGTCATTGTTATTCGGTGCAGTCGATGGCGTACGCTGCTCCCATGATGGCATGGGCCTCGAAGCCTGTTGGTAAAGTTCATCAAATTTTTTACGTCGCCGCTGAGCAGCCAACTCCTGCCGTACAATCCTCCTGACTATAGAAGCGATGCCTTCTGGCTCGGGGATGTCGATGCTGGCGACGGTTGTGACATTGGAGAGGCGACCGAATTTGGGTGCTATCCGGCGTGCTTTAAGCGCCTCAAATGCAAGGCATTGCTTTATGACATCCGCAACCGTAGCAAGGGTGTCTCGGGAAATCAGGAAGTTGTACACGTCCTCAGCAATCCCCTTGAGAAGGTGCCCTACCTTGTCTTCTTCTAGCATTTGCTGGTTGACCATGCGACAAAGTTTCAATACTTCCTCGATGTATTTCGTGCATGTTTCACCGGTTAGTTGAGCTCTTTGGGAAAGTTGATGCTCAGCGCGTCCCTTCCTCGCAAGGGTATCCCCGAAGGTCTTCTTGATTTCTTCGACAAACCGGCTCCAGGTCGTAAGATTTTCCTCGTGGTTGTCGAACCAAGTCAGAGCCGTGCCAGCAAGGAAGAAAACGTTGTACAGGCGGGCGGTAGCGTCCCAACGGTTGTACTTGCTGCACCTTTCGTAATGACGGAGCCATTCTTCAACGTCCTCTTCGGTCTCGCCGTGGAATGTGCGCGGATCTCGCTGATGGTTTGGTTTGGTTTCTGGGGTTTAACGTCCCAAAGCGACTAAGACTATGAGAGACGCCGTAGTGGAGGGCTCCGGAAATTTCGACCACCTGGGGTTCTTTAACGTGCACTGACATCGCACAGTACACGGGCCTCTAGAATTTTTCCTCCAAAGAAATTCTAGCCGCCGCGGACGGGATCGAACCCGCGTCTTTCGGGACAGCAGCCGAGCACCGTAACCGCTGAGCCACCGCGGCGGCTTTCTCGCTGATGGGTCAAGGTCGTCTCCTCTTCAGCTCGCAGTCCCTGGGTCTGCGTCGCTTGCGTCGTAGCCATTGAAACGAACTCCTCGGGCGATAAGGGTGGCAAACCTGCTACACTGCGGCTGCGACGGGGTACTGGTGAATCCAGGACGTGTTTACCCAGCACCTAGCACCAAATGTAGCGGATGAAATGGGTTTTATACAGGTGAAGGCTGGACGGAACACAGCTGGCCGCAAACAGCTCAGATGATGATGATGATGATGTCCTCGGGCTGAATGGAGCCCAGATCAGTCTGCGCGCGCCTCCCTCTTCTTCCTCCAAGTCCTCAGTAAGCCGCTACGCGGCGTAACAGTATATACGAGGGGGTACCCAAAAGAAACCGACTAAATTTTTTGGTCGGCAAAGCTTGTGTGGTACCGCGTTTTGCCACTAGGAGCGCATAGAACGAACATTCCAGAGTCAGTAAGCCGAGTGCCGTCGTTGAAGGAGGTCAGACTAGTTTAGGCAGAGTTTTAGAGTGACGACTGTTTTTGTGAATGTCGTTTTTGCAATGGCTGATTTTCGTGAACAGCGTGCGCCGGTGAAATTCTGATTTTTGCTCGGAAAAAGTTGAATGGAAACTCTTGAAATATTAAGAAAGACGTACAAGTACGATGTTATGGGGACAACTCAAGTGTTCCTGAATCGAATCCTGAATCAAAGCAACAATCATGCCAATGGAAAACTTCAAATTCACCTCGCCTCAAGAAAGCTCGTCAGGTGAAACCAAACCTCAAAACAGTCCTGATTTGTTTTTTCGACGTGAGAGGAGTCGTCCATTGAGAATTTGTTCCGCAGGGTCAGACGGTTAGCGAGGCTTTCTACTTGGATGTTTTGAAAAGATTGGGCAACAGTGTGCGGTGGAAGCGGCCAGATTTGTGGCGGTCAGGTGACTGGTTTTTCCATCATGGCAATGCCCCTGCTCACACAGCCCTGTCTCTGCGACAATTTTGGACCAAAAATGGCATGACCCCTATTCCTCAACCCTCATACTCTCCCGACCTTGCCCCGTGCTACTTTCTTTGTTTCCTAGAATGAAAAAATAGGTGAATGGAAAGCGTTTCGCTGATGTTGCTGAGGTGAAGAAAAAAACGACGGAGGCACTGTCAAGCATCACAAAAGATGAATTTAAACAATGTTTCGAAAAATGGAATGAAAGATTCTACAAGCGTATCATTGCAAGTGGGGAATACTTTGAAGGAGATTGAAGGTCTGTGCTTAAAATGTGAACAATTAAGTTCAAACAAAAATAAGTCCGGTTTCTTTTGGGTACCCCCTCGTGTGTGTGTATATATATATACCCTAAAGGCCCGATACGGGCATTACATAGGGGGGATTCATCAAAGAAAACAACAGATATACAACACAGAATACAAACGGCTGAAAACAGAAGTAAACCAGTTAAGAAGGCAGGTACAAGTTAATAAGAGGAAGGAAAAAAAAAGGCTAATATGAGGTATTTGAAAAAATGCACGTGTAGCAAACCCCGCAAAAAATCAAGAAAAATCCCGGCTTCGAAAGTTACTAAACACAGCATCTAACATTTTGCGGAACGTTACGGCCAGCACACACACACACACACTGGAGCAACCAAGAAAAAAAAAACAAGACATAACAAGTGAATCACACAGTGATAAGAAAAAAAAAAGAACGCACATCAACATATGTTAGAATTTTCTAAATAGGACCAAAGAGCTGTTTAAAATGATGATGTTTCAGCGATAGTCGCAATGCTAGAAGGAAGCGAATTCCACTCTTCGATAGACAAGACCAAAGGTGAGTATTTGTATCGTTCTGTCCGAGCGAAAATAGGTTTAATCTTCTGCATGTGATCTACACGAGCCGATGTGTGCGGTGCCGGGAGAAGATGAGAGCTTGAAAATGTTTCTGTGGTAGATAGTATGGAAAAAGGATAAACGGCTGAATTTTCTGCGCATGACCAGAGGCGAGAGATGGAGTGATAGTTTCAGTGTTGTTACACTTTGATACCGAGAGTAACGGGAAAGGATGAAACGAGCAGCTTTGTTTTGAATAGATTCCAACATGTTGATAAGATAGACGTGATAAGGGTTCCAGATCACCGACGCGTATTCTATCGCAGGCCTGATCAGCATGTTGAATACGTGTAGTTTTGTGTCCTGGTTGGCTTGGTGCAGTCGGCGTTTAAGAAGACCAAGTTTTTTTAAGGCTTTGTTAGTGATTTGTTCAATATGAGTGCTCCAGGATAAATTAGAGTTAAAATTTACACCGAGGTATTTTACCGACGCTGCAGTTTCAATGGTAGTATTATTAACTGAGTAGGCATTAGGGCTCGTTTTGGCAACGGAAGTAAACTTGAGGTGTTTAGTTTTATCGGCATTAATTACTGTCGTGTCCGGTCGCTGTGTTGAATGCAGCGAAAGACGCACACGGTACTTTTAGACTTCGTTTATTTAAAGCCGATGAGGGTGCGACCAGCGTCGACCGAGGCAGGAGCCGAACTGGCCGCCCGAAGAAAGGAGGGAGTGGAGAAGCGTCCACGGCAGGGAGTGGCTTCCCAGAACAGGAGGAGGGTGCGGGGGCGCACCGTGGGGGGGGCATCCGGTGACAGCGTGCGACGAGGGGCAAGCGGTCGTTAGGAGGGGATGCGAGTGGTCGTTAGGAGGAGGATTGAGTGGTCGTTAGGAGGAGGATGCGAACTGTCGTTAGGAGGGGAATGCGAGTGGTCGTTAGGAGGGGGCGCACACACACAAAAGCAATAAGGGGACACAACACTTCCTTCCCCCTTAGAAAGTTGCCTGGTATCGTGCAGGGGGTCGGCGCTCACGCGTGGAGGCGCGCTGGCTTTGTGCGCTCGGGGGAGAAACACTTGTAGGCTGGCTGTTGTTCGCTGTGTCTCCTAGGTCTGTCCTGGGCGAAGTCTCTTCTTCCGGGAAGAGGGGCCAGGCTATGTGGGAAGACGGTGCACGTGTTCTCTCCGCTGGCGGACAGCTCTCAGACGGCGTCGTAAATCTACGCAGCTGGTTGAGATGTCGGCGTGCTACTGTGCCATGTATGTTGACGAGCCAAGAGCGCAGGCCTATGCGTCTGACAATTGTAGCTTCCTCCCAGCGTGGCTTTTTCAGAAACTGTCGGGCGAGGACGCGCTGCCCCTCATTAAGCGTGCCGCAGCGCGGAATTGCTTTTTCTTCCCGGAACGTCTCTGCCTTTGGCTCGGGGAGGATGGCTGTGAGCTGGGTTCGCATTTCACGCTCGAACATCATTTTCGAGGGGGTCTCGCCTGTTGTGCTCTGAACCGTCGTGTGCTGCTTGAAGAGAAAGCGCGCAAGGCGGCGCTGCAGCGAGCCTGTCTGATCTCTTTCAAGGGCGCGTTTTAGCTCGGCTACGTAGCGCTCGGCTTGTCCGTTTGTCGCTGGGTGGTAGGGGGCCGATGTAACTGATGAGATCCCGTTGTCGCGATAAAACTTGAGGATCTCCGCAGACACAAACGGTGTTCCGTTGTCCGACACTACCTTGCGCGGCAGGCCGAACGTTGCAAATAGTGATCGGAGGTTGTCAATGACTGCTGCCGAAGTCGTCTGTCCCATTTGCCTTATCTCAAGCCACTTTGTGTAGGCATCTACGACCACAAGGAAAGTGCAGCCCTCAATTGGTCCTGCAAAATCAATGTGCAGTGTGTGCCATGGTGTGTCTGGCTTTTCCCATTCTGGGACAGGAGCTTTCGGCGGGGCGCTCCGGCTGCTCTGGCAAGGCTTGCATTCTCGCACCACTGTTTCGATGTCGTTGTCAATGCCAGGCCACCACATGTAGCTTCTGGCACACTTTTTCATTGCAACGATGCCCCGATGTCCGGCGTGGATGAGAGACATAGCTTGTGCGCGTAGTTCTCTCGGCATCACAACTCGGGACCCAAATATGATGCAGCCGCGATGGGTGCTCAACTCTGTAGCTCGCCTGCGGTAAGCGTCGAAGTTGTCCCCTTTGAGTTTATGCACGTTGCCTTGTTGAACAGCTGTGTAAACTAGCCGGAGAGCTGCGCACTTCTGCGTAGATGCTGCAACTGTGCCTGCTGTAAGCGGAGGTTCTGGCAGTGCTTCGAACATCAGAACGTCTCCTGGTGGAAATGGTTCGTCAACAGTTGCGTCTAGTGGCAGACGGCTTAGCGCATCGGCGTTTTGATGTTTACTCCCATTGCGGTAGACCAGAGCGTAGTCGTACGCTGAGAGTTTGATGGAATGCTGCGTCGGCTCGATGACACCTTGCTGCTCCAGTTTGTCCAACTCTTTTTCAACTGAATCTCGGAGAGCAAACGGCACCGGCCTGGCCTTCAGAAATTTGGGTTGCGCGTTGTCCAACAACTCCAGTGTGACCGGGGGCCCTTCGTTTCCTGGAATCTCTTCCGAGAATACTCTTTCGTATTTCTCTTGGAGTTGCTCAACCATGTTCTGGCTCGGCGTCTGGTGTATGCCGCATATCATCACGCCTAGTGGAGAAAACCAGTTTCTCCCTAGAAGGCTTGATCCTGTGCCCTTCACAACAAGCAGAGGTAGCGTATGGGTCTGGCCGTTGTAGTTAACCTGCACGTTGGCAGAGCCCAATAGTGGCAGATTCTGTCCTGACCACGTTCGCAGGTGCGTGTCGTCTTGTTGCAGGGCGGGTGCGTCAGATGGCCATGAAGTTCGGAACGTGTCCTCACTGATCAGAGTACAGGCTGCGCCGGAGTCCACCTCGAACTTAATCAGCTGGTGATGTACGCTTACTTCTGTAAAAATCTTCGGTCGCGTGCCGAGATTCATGGTGTTCAGGTCGTACAACACAGATGGTGTTGCTGATGTTGTTCCATGGAGATCAGATAGCGGCGTATTCTCTGAGGCGTTGACGCTGTGATTAGGCTGGGAAGGTGACTTTATCTTGGCAAGTCTCCGTTTCGTAATGCATGCTCTTTCGATATGCCCTCGCTTGTGGCAAAAATTACACGTGGCTGACTGGAATCGACATCCCTGGGGGTTGTGTTGGTCGTCACACCGCCAGCAGCGTTGTGCCTTTTTGACCGATTTTACAACAACAGAAGGCTTGCGCACCTGGTTGCTTGTCTGGTGTACCGGCTCGGTGTTCCGGCGAATCCCTCTCTGCTGGTGACCGGCGCTCTCCGCTCGAACGGCGATGTCGTAAGCTTTGCTGAATGTGAGGTCCTTCTCAGCGAACAGGCGCTGCTGCAGTGACTCGTCACTCAGTCCGCACACAAATCTGTCGCGTAACATCACGTCCAAGGGAAGCATGGTGGTGTTAGCAGAAGAAGCTGCGTCCATTTCCTGCCCGGTAGCTGTTGTCGACAGCGTTCCAAAATTGCAGTCGGCAGCGAGCTTCTTGAGCGCTGCTACGTAGGCGCTCACTGTTTCTCCTTCCAGTTGATCTCGTCGTTGGAAGCGAGCCCGGCTGTAGACCTCGGATGGCCTTGGGTCGTAGTGCTTTTGCAGCGCTTTTACGATGTCGTCGTAAGACACTGCCGCTGGTGTGCTTGGCTGAATAAGGGCGCAGACAGTATCGTAGGTCTGCTCCCCGCACAGCGTCAGCAGGTTGGCCCTCTTCAAGGCTGGGTCTGTGATGTTGTTAGCTTCAAAGTAGAACTGAAGGCGTCCAACCCACGATGACCACGATGAGCCGTTGAATTCTGGTATCTGATTGGGAAACCCTCGCGTAGCCATGGCTTGTCAATAGCGTTGCGTAGCGCGGGTCGAATCCACTTTCTCGTCGCCACTGTCGTGTCCGGTCGCTGTGTTGAATGCAGCGAAAGACGCACACGGTACTTTTAGACTTCGTTTATTTAAAGCCGATGAGGGTGCGACCAGCGTCGACCGAGGCAGGAGCCGAACTGGCCGCCCGAAGAAAGGAGGGAGTGGAGAAGCGTCCACGGCAGGGAGTGGCTTCCCAGAACAGGAGGAGGGTGCGGGGGCGCACCGTGGGGGGGGGCATCCGGCGACAGCGTGCGACGAGGGGCAAGCGGTCGTTAGGAGGGGATGCGAGTGGTCGTTAGGAGGAGGATTGAGTGGTCGTTAGGAGGAGGATGCGAACTGTCGTTAGGAGGGGAATGCGAGTGGTCGTTAGGAGGGGGCGCACACACACAAAAGCAATAAGGGGACACAACAATTACCATTTGCCACCTGCCGCACCAACTAGTTAGCTCATCAAGGTCAGTCTGGAGAGCAACGATGTCGCGAGGGCTCGATATTACTCGGTAAATTACACAGTCATCTGCAAATAATCGTATTGTTGATGTTATGTTCGACGCGATGTCATTAATATATATTAAGAAAAGCAGTGGACCCAGCACCGAACCCTGAGGTACTCCTGAAGCAACACCTGTACGTCTTGATAAGAAGCTCCCTAATTTAACTGACTAAAAGCGGTTTGTTAGAACTGCGTTAATCCACTGCGTAGTATATATATATATATATATATATATATATATATATATATATATATATATATATATATATATATATATATATATATATATATATATATATATATATTTCCAAAGGTAAAACCTTGCGCAAACAGTAGAAGAAGAAGGAGACGGTACAACAGGACAGAGCGCAACCGTCTCCTTCTTCTTCTACTGTTTGCGCAAGGTTTTACCTTTGGAAATTA